>NC_081144.1:20793397-21141730 GCF_958295425.1 Solea solea | reverse complement strand
TGTTTTTTTTTTCCCCTTTTTTCTTTTAAAGCTGACAAGTGGGAACAGTAAAGCCACGTGGGATGTGTCGCCGTTCCCCCAGCGAGGTGACACTTATTATTATTATTTATTTACATCTTCGTTTCATCGCACAGCGCACCCACACTTCACCGCTGGTGTGCGTTTGTGGTGGTTTATAATCGTGAATTTCCATAGGGAGATTAAAGCTGTGTGATGACAAAAAGGATAGGAACGACGACAACAACAACAACAACCCGATATCTTAAAAAGAAGAACAACCACGCTTTTCATCTCCAGAGTTTGACAGGACTTTGAGTAAAGCCATTACAACTGTAACAACACCCACACACAAAGTCTCATGTCATAAGGATTTTAAACAGATAAACAGGCAATTATACCATCAGGGTTAAACATGTTCATCTAGGCTGACATAGACACATTTAAAGTTTGGATAAATCAGAATAATAAAGGTATTGTTTGATCAGATATGATATATTTACAGCAGCAGTCACATCCGAGTGTATCTCAACTCTCGGCCATTTAACACGTTTCCTTAATCTCTCGTTTGTCTCGATATAATGAATTTCTTCCATACAGCACCTTTCAGGGGGGGGGGGGGGGGGGGGGGGGGTGCTTTTTAAATGATGGCAGAAAGTGTACTCGTCAGCCCTGACCTTGGAACAGCCTGACATCTCTGCACTCTGCCTCATTTTTTTGTTTTGATTCTCGCTGCAGATTTCAGGACCAGATGGAGTCGAGCTCCAGAAGATTAACTAAGACAGGTAAACAAGGCGTTACAGAAACTGCAAGGTGCCGCAATGCCGCGGATGGATTTTTGAGGGTCTTATTTTAGCAAACAAACAGGTAAAACCCCTTGATTATAGATTTATTTTATTTATTTATTTTTTTAATGTAAAATTAAATTAATGTCAGCATTGAATATAACATTTATGACCTTTCGTCATCAGGGTAGAACTGCTGTGTCTCTGTTACCTTTCACATTCACACCAGGAGCAGGACCTCCTCCACATACTCAGCCGTCATTCTACAGTGGCCCTGAGTGGACAAACAAGAAAATGTGAATCCATGTGAAATAATTCATGGACGCATGAAATGTAATCTGTTTGTGTTTAATGCTTATAATAAAATCTTAGTGTATGCCACTGAAGAGGAGTCTGTGCTTTCTGCTGGATGTGAGATTGTGAAGTGCTCAGAGTGGTCGTCTGCCGTTGTAGGTGCTGTGACTCAAGGTTGTGCTTTAAGTGATGCTCCTCTGCAGCAGCAAGTGGTTATTAGAGTTATTGTTGCGGTTTTTTTTATTGTTACAAACTTGTCTGACCATTCAACACTGACCTCTGACATCAACAAGTTATTTTTGCCAGGAGACTTTTCACTGACTGGATATTTTCTCTTTCCAAAGACCATTCTCTCTCTCTAAACTCCAGACGTTTGTCGTTTGTGTGTGAAAATCACAATCGCAGTCTCTGAAATACTCAGACCAGCCTGTCTGGCATCAACAGCCATGCCACATTCAGAGTCACTTAAATGACCTTCAATTTCTGTTCCATTCAGATGATCAGTTTGAACTTGTTGTTCTTTGTTCTGTATAGCGACAGATGGCGGCAACAGCAACTCTGTGCTAGTGCATCACAACAGCTGCAAACAGGTTGCAGTGTGACTGGAAACACAAAGAAGCACCCACAAAAACGACATTTAAAGTGTATTTGAACACACAAAAGCTCCATCATTCACGTCTGATAGTTTTGCTTGACGCAGACTGTTTCCAGGACGCGGCTTACAAATCATGTCACATCGACCAAACAGAGGTAGAATAATAGAATAATCCCAACAGCGTGCATTTAACACCTTTAACACTCAAATTGTCTGTCTAGACTTTTGGTTGTTGCTTATTTTAAATATAAAAGGGCCAGAGAATGTCCTGTGACTAAGTTATTAGCAATTTACTGCATGTTAAAATAGTGTATTAACAATTAAAATGAAGAAAAACAAAAACATGTTATTTAAAATACAAACAAATCCCACAGTAGTTGTACATTAACACCAGATTTTGCGTGTCAAATTTGAAATTTGAACACTATAACACATATTTAAAATAACATTTGTTTTCGTCGCAAAAAAATGTACCGTAATAACCAAACGCGAGCTTCGATGTGCAACTTCTCAGCTTTTCAGAAACAGTTGGAACTTCTCCAATAGCACAAATTATGGTAATGCAAAGTGCGCTTGCTTACGTGTCGTCTGCGATGCGCTCGGTGTTAAAGGGTTAAACGTGTGTACCTAATAAAGTGGCCAGGGACTGTACTTTAGCTTCTTCAGGGGTGATCTCAGTGTAGACTGGTTTGTGTGTGTGTGTGTGTGTGTGTGTGTACTGCGGCGAGCAGAGACAGCGAGAAGAGCAGCTTGTGACTCGTGCCAAGTCTTCACAGCAGAGGCCCTGCAGTCATGAGCGTTGTGTGTTGCGTACACACTCACCAGAGGACACACACAAACCTGTTACACTCGCACGTGCTCCATATCCATCCTTAGAGACGCAATTAACACGAGTGGAAATATAGGAATGAAAGCATCTCTCATGTAAATATGAACACAGCTGACACTTC
The DNA here is from genome assembly GCF_958295425.1 of Solea solea. NCBI lineage: Eukaryota > Metazoa > Chordata > Actinopteri > Pleuronectiformes > Soleidae > Solea > Solea solea. The sequence continues at coordinate 21,139,109 of NC_081144.1, read as the reverse complement.
TCTCATGTTGTGGTCGGGGTCACCGCCGCGGCGAACCCCCGCCTGTTGTGTTGCGTTTGTTGATCTGGCCGCAACAGCGGGACCGCCATTTACCCAGGGTTCCCGGTGCATTAGCGACAAAATGCTGAACGCGGTTGGGTCATACAAGGTCGGGGGGGTGGAACGAGGAGCCATTTCATGTGGCACTCAGTGCACAATGTGGCAGGACGGTATTCAGAGTAGACACACAGGCAAACAGTGCAGCCATGACGCGTAAGGAGCGACCTCCACGCACGAGAGACTCTAATGCTGTGTGTTTTAAAAGGTCTGCATGTGCTTCATGAAAAACTCAGAGAGACGAGTCAGAATGTCAGAGTCCTGCTGTCCTGCGCTCACTCACTGCTCTTTTAAAGGAATTCTATTTATTTTTTGGACATTTTGACCAAATGTCACCTCCTGCAGATGTTAGAGGTAGGGGTGCAGCTAGAATCTCCAACTGTTGCGAGAAGAGCTGTGCCGTGTCATATTGTGCACGATAATACCGCTATACAGAGTATACATTTTGGGGGGGAAAAAAACGCTTGAAAATGCTTGATGACTTCAGTTCTTCTTATAAATTAAATTATATACCATCGCCTTCATAGTCATAGAAAGAGTAAAATAATCATTTTGAATATGCATGTATTCATATTGAGTTACCACAGCAATTAAGGTGCTGGAGAAGCAAACAAATGGACATGGAAAAGCTTGAAAAGGGCTTGAATTTGACCTTGGAAAAGGCACATTAACCCTTGATATGCAGTTTTGTCGTATCACCATTTAAATTAGCTGGCTGTGTGTCGATGTACAGGCGTCGCCAGTATTGTGAAGGCTACAAACAACGGCTGTTTTCCCCCAGGACTACTGTATTTATTGATGGCTGTCCAACAACTTAAAGGTTACCATTCACTTCCTGATGGTAAATGGTTACCTAGTTTGATGGACTTATAGAGAAAAGCCATTGATGCTGCAATAGCTTCTTCAACTCTGTATTGTGAGAAAGCAGGGCAGGCGAACGCACAAGCTGGAACAGCGTGAATGCTAATGCATCTGCATTAAAAACTCAAATCCAAGCTTTGTGTTTTGATGTCAACGTGACATTTTCATCGTCTGCCAAATGTCACAAGCCTGACTTGCTTCTTTGATATAGTTCATCAAGAGCTGCTTCGGCACGTTGTCAAAAAGGTGCCTGTCACTTTTGCCAGCTGTTGAGTGCATTCGGCACAGCTGGTCTGCTCCTCGCTCCAACTTCCTTTCAGAAGAGGAAGACGAGTGCAGTAAGGTGTTGAGGGAAGCCAGCTCATGAAAAGAAAGTGACATGGTGCATTTATTACACACCGCCTGTGAGTGTTTTCCAAATAACAATCCTGGTGTTGGAGAAAACTTGTCAATCTTTTCAAGATTTCGAGCAGATTTCTTGGGGTTCAGAGCAAGCATTGACAATTTTGTCAATTTAGTCTTGGATGCCAGCACTAGTTTCATTAAATATTTACTACTCATGGTATGACTGGAGTGGATTTCTCAATTTGCGCTCCTCCTGTCACCTGACATGGCCCAAATTTGACAACACTTTTTTTGTTCCCAATTTTTGGTCCAGTTTTCCCCCCCTACGTTTGATAAAATATAACTGTTTAATAAAAACCAATGACACAGAAAGCCACTTCACTTGAACACTGAATGAACATCACATTACGGTCTGTCTCTCCACTCTACATTTTATGACCGCACTGTAGCAGCACGATGAATAAACTGAACAATAAATATTTGAAACAGGTTATCACTGTCATATAAGCTTTTTAAAAGAACATTTTGAGACTTAGCAGAATTTATGGAGTTTCTGACAACAAAAATGTGCTAAATTAAATAATAATTGATGAATTCTGATTACTAAAAGGAACTGCAAAAACCGACTAAATTAATCATCCCAACAAGACCATGGGAAATGCTTGGTGATGTTATAAATCAACTGACTTGTAACTAGTAGTATCGCCCCCTGATGGCCATTTAAGAGAATACAGGATTCAGGCACTCAGAGTTCATGTTAGACAGTTCATGAGAGACATCATTTTCTGGCTGGTGGGTGGACACGGTGGAGCGGCTACAGCCTTAGAGTGCTCATCCACATTCCCCAGTGAGGAGCTGAGAGAACCACGAGGAGAAGCAGTGATAGTCAGAGCAGAGTGAAGTTAAAACGATGGTCATTCTCCGTGTCTGTGAGGCCCCAACTTCTCCTCCCTCCGCAGGTAAGATAGCGCAATTAGCTGAGCTAATGTCATCACCCCGGAGTGCCACAAAACTGCCAACTCACTGCTGTTTCTGGCCTGTGGGCAGAAGGGTCCTATTGCCTGTGTCCAAGAAACAGTGGCAAATTGGCGGCGTCATGGCAATGTGCTCTGCTTAAAGGTGCTAGTTCACCAGAGGAGGAGGAAGAGTTGGGACCCGGCAAACATGTTCCGTCTATGAGTGGCTCTTCTCTCAGTTCTCCCTTCTCTGGGATGTAGATGAGGCTGTAGCCATAAATAAAAAACTTTTCGGCCAAAAGATGCACCGGAGTTCACTTGCAAGCAATCCGAGACCACCTCTCACAAGTAGGGATGTCACGATACCGATATTATGAATGTATGAAGCTGTTGACAACACATTTGTGCTGAGTCATTTCAGAGACATCATTCTCCAACTGTGCAACAAATAATAATTGTTCTCCCTAAAGGAAGAAATAAACAGCCCAACCATGACTCAGCTAAAATGGTTTTGATGATTTTTATTCACATTTTTAAGGTCTGTGCAAAATGAAGCATGCGATATGTCGGATTGTTAGATTGTATCAGACCCTTGACCAGTATCGGACCAATACCAATACTGACCGATACCGATTCCCATCCCTACTTACAAGAAGACCAGAGTTTCGCCAACGTGTGGTTATTACGGTAATTATTACGGTAATTCCACTTGCGCTGTTGCAGGAAGCCGGCGGATCAGCGTCTTTGTCACCAGAGAGGAAAGAGTGGGGAAAAGGCCTGCCCATATGTTTCCATTTTTTGGCCAATGAGACATTGGATATTGGATATTGAGACAAAGACTCAAACAAATGTTAATTTAAATATGTTTTATGCTGTTTAAATTTCCAATTTAACATGCAAAATCTAGAGTGTTTTAGTTTTGCTTCATTTTGAACTGTTAATACACTATTTTAACAGGCAGTAAATTGTAATTAACTGCCATATATTTAAAGTTATTCTGGAAAAATTGGCATTTGCTGGCCCTTTGATGGTTAAAATCAGCAAAACAAAGTCCAGACGGACATTTTGAGGCTTCGGTGTTAAAGGGTTAATTAAAAAATGTTTCCAATGTATAAAAATATTTGTGAAACACTGTTACATTGCATGTTTGTATTCTTGTATCAGCTTATTATTGGTCATAATGTGTTTAAAAAGTGATTAAAAATAGGTATATATTATCTAACGTTTAGCACCATAACATGTGATTTGGGTGAAAAACTCATAGCTCTGTTTCTCACAGTTAACTGTCAGGTGCAGCACTAAAGCGCTCGGTGTATAGTGATGCAGTTCTTTGCAATAGTTACATAGATTCAGTAGCACTCTCTGTTTATCAAAGTAAAAAAAAAAGAAAAAAACTTTCCCAAAGTATCTGACTCACAGAAATCCAATAGCAGGTATTACGTATGTGTGTTTTTGAGTGCTAAAACAGGGATGTATCTGCCCACAATCAAGTGTTATTATGGTGACTCTTCTCCAACATGTGCAGCCAACTACAGAATAATACACTGGATCGATACACTTCTTGATTACAAATTTCTCCCGGGAACTGTGCTCAGTGTATGTTGTTAAATTGATCTTTAACGTCACGCCAGTGTCACTTATATGCCAGAGGTAGAAAGAGAAATGAAATTCGGGAGCGATGCGATGAGAGAGAGAGAGAGAGAAAGAGAGCAAGGAGGGCTTAAAGGAAATAAAAGAAAGAGAGCATGAGAAGGAAGGAGAAAGGGCTATCAGACGTGTGAAGTGGCTGAGTGTAAAATCAATCTATCCACTACCATGGTGATGACAGGTGTGGGCGGACGTTCGATATCATAAACAGCGCAGAGGTGGAGTGGCAAATCCACCTTCCCCTCCGTGCCTGACGTCCATCCACCCATCTGTCCTATCTGTCTGTCTCTACATGAGCTGTTGTGGAGAGGGTGGGTGGTTTGCTGAGGCAGTGGAGTGATGCCTGTCTGTCACTGGAGGAGAGGGGAGGACGTCAGGTGTGCAGAGGAGATGTGGCGATGGATGGAGGAACAGAGAAGAGGAAAAAAGGGGCAGAGGAGGTGGGATAATAGAAGTGGAGCAAGTTTAAAGACGGTAACCTGTACCTCGTATTCTCTTGAATGGCTGTTGGGGGGGTGACTCAGTGGTTGCAGAAAGAAGTGGGTTTTACATTAATGAAAATTAGGGGTGTGGCCCTCTGCTGGAGGAGGAGGTATTGCAGGTGAGCTTCAGACTGGGCTACAAAAAATCTTCATGGAAACTTAAAACATAAAATGTTGATATCTCACTTCATATATTAATGATTAAATAACACAGAATAGTGGCTGAACTTATAGTATTTTGCTCAGTGTCGCCTATGGAAATCACAATTACTTTGACCAAAATACAGGATAAATTATGCTTATTTATGATCAATATGTATTGTTAAAGGGTCAAAATATATTATTTTTGTTTTACATGATCTGTGCATGAGTCTCACAAGTTGGCCCTTAAACTTCTCAAATTTGGGAAGCTCTGAGTGGTGCACTTTGGTCTGTTTTGGTACATTACGCAATTATTTGGATTTCCATTGTAAAACTTTATGAAGGGCTGATAACCAATGTGTACCATCCCAGATTTTGTCAACATTCTGTTGGGGTCCCAAGCACAGTGGTGCAGCTCACTGTTAGACAGAGAATCATCCGGTGACCCGTCCATGCAACAATAGAGGAAAAACACAAAATGTGTCACAGCCTTCTCTCAAACAAGGCTTCCATTCTTCTTGTGATAAAAATCCACACACCAAGAAGAAAGATCACAAATTGCTGGATGACCTCCACTGTTACTCTGTGTCAAATTCTTCTTCTACTTTGTGGAATTTACTGGGCCGGCTACAAAGTGTCGTGCTGGTATGACATTATGTTATCACCATCGGGCCCACACAATGCAAGCCATGGCTCGGATGCCAAATCCATGGCAAGCTGAACTGCACTGTACTGCTTGAAGGAACCAAGGCTTTGGAGTAAAATAAGACAATAAGGCACAACATGTATTGTGGGGGGATACACACCATGTGACTGACAGCAAGTACTGACCTATAGATACATAACCATGTGAGGATGGTGAGGATGGATGTTCCAACCAACCTCTTCCAACCATTATTACATTATGTCAAAACACTCTAAACTTCTTTTAAACGACCGATTTCTTTTGCGTCCCATGGTCAAGTGGAGAGGTATTTGTTGCCAGAGGGTTGCCAGTTTGAATTCTGACAGGTCAAGGAGTGAGTAAGTATTTAACCTAACTTAATGCAGTGTTTCCCAAACTTTTGGGGACCCACTTTTTGGGTTATCAAACCATTGTGACCCAGTTCACAATAGAAATCAGGACAAGAGCAACATTTGTGCATAATAAAGTGTTTATGACCATTTTTTTTCCGGCCATGTCTGTGACACCTCATATTTCGTATGGGGTAAAGCAGACATTTTGTAAGAGACACGATTGATAACTTCACCACTTCATTTTATGTGTGCTATTTAAAAACACATACACATAAATCGTAGGGGAAAAGGCTGAGAAACAACCCAGTCTCTAGGAATGACTAACTGGTGTTTGTCTCGTTCTATAACGTCATTTAAAGCACAACTTAGTTTCCATTTATCCTAAAATTCCTGTCATTTTTATTGCTCATTTCAGAAAGAAAAATCTGCACAGGATCTATAATGTTCCCAGGGACACTGCATCCAAATGGACATTGGACAGGCAACATTATCTTCATCCTCCTCCATCTCACTAGTGCCAAATATAAATATACAGAAACTAGCAATCAGCAGTGTGAAACTGATACAGTAGTTATTTAAATTATGCATTTTTTATGCTCTTTTTATAATTTGCGAGGGGGCCATGTTGAAATGGGGTGTTGAGTCGCTCTTTTTTCAGCCAGCGGTGACACCAGCATTTAAATCAGCCAAATTTCACACTGAATAAATCCATTTCAGTGGAAAAGTGCAGTTTGCTGTCTTTGCTTTCAGGGGCAAAGCGAATCTGTGGCAATCCTCCAGGTCATGCTTAACTTCGGTGAACTCCGACTCCTGCCATGGACGCTGAACTAACCATCTTGACAGCATGCTCAGGGGAAATGGCGAGCCGGAGGAGATAGAAAATGGGGAAAAGGCTGCTGAAGATTATTAGCTGTGTAGAACCATCCAATCATTAGAATCTTTCCTCTTCTCCAGCATAGGGGGGTGATTTGTTGACAGATGACGGCATAAATATGTCTCCTGATACTTAGACCATATTCCCTGCTTGCCTACAGTGGCTCATTCTCAATGATTATTCTCTACATCACCAAGCTTCTGGCACTTAACTGTTTGGTGAAGGTGCAAGGACGGACTGTTTTGCAGTGGAAGCTCGCTAGCACCACCACTTACTAGCTTACACGACCATCGCTGTGGGTGCTAATTATTGTTTTCCTTGCAGAGAACAAGGATGTGTTCAGAATAAGGCAGAACTCACCATTAAACTCATCTGGAAGCATTAAAAACAGCTCACCCTGTGTGCTTTCACGACACACATTCTACCCCCAGATGATGTATGCTGGGCAGTAATGGGTGTCAGTGTTGTATCAATGATTGCACAACAAATTCTTTCTTCCTCAATGACTTCCTAATTTGTGCATACACGCACAAGTGATTTGATTTACCAGGGTTATCAAATGCTGTTAGCTGCTCCTCTTCGAAGCTCACAGCTCAACACATATCATACGTTCATCGCGCTGAATGAGTGGGAGCCCTGAGCTTGTTTCATGAGGCTTCATTTGCTAGCCTGTTGCCACATATTATGCAGAGCAGGGCCTGGTGCATGAGAATCACCTGTAGCGATAAACCCATATTTGAAGTAGGAACCCTGATATTGTCTATTAAATGCAGCTTTCTTTTTCTTAGAAGTCACATGTTCCTCCTTGGGCCTTTTTCCCTTTCCAAAGATGTTTGTTTTTTACAAATGTTTGGTATCCTGTAAGCTAAAATTTTGTGGGCCCGTTACCAAATGACCCACCAACCGGTAACGGCCTGCGGCCCGGTGGTTGGGGACCTCTGCTCTAGACAATGAATGAATAAAGACTGCAGTGAAGTTAGTTGTGTTACCCGTGACTTTTGACAACCAACATCGGACCAGTTCATCCTCGGGGCCCAGGTGAATATTGTATAAAATTTGAAAGGAGGAAAACGTTCACGAGAATTGGACAGATAGATAGATGGATGATAGATGGAGTACACATGTATGTTTGTACAACCCACAAACATAATGCCTCTGGCCATGAATGTTCCCGCAGCAGAGGCATTTAAAAAGACACACTATAGTTGTTTTTTTTTTGTTGCTGCATCAGCTCCGCCATCAGTTAGATGGTTTGGAACCTCAGGATAAATGACAGCTCATCAAGATGAGTGACAGGCAGGGAGGTACAGACGTTTTAAGCACCAGTGAGTCGAGCTGAGAATAAGGGCATCCCCCATCCTACACACAATCCCATTTGGCTCACAAAGCCCACAACCCCCAACCCACACATACTCTATACGACAGGAACCAGACTATTTAAATTTGACAACCGGTGTGTGTTGAATAGCCGTATATGTGTTTTCAGCATTAGCCGTAATTTAAAGTTGTTTCCCTTTGTTTTCTTCTTCTTCTTCAAGTAGGTAACATGTGCTTTTAAATACAAGGATATAGTTGGTAACTCTTATTATGTATTATGTAGCTTTATGTTGATAATTACTTAACAAACATGACTGAATGAAGATAAGTTAAGGAAGTTAACTAAGATATATAAAAAAGATAATTCATAGAAACGGGGGTAAGTTTTGACTTCTCTCCTTTTTGGACGAATGTGGACAAAATCATCGACTATTATTGATACTGTGAACACTGATAAGGTAACTATTCAAAAAGACTGCCTTAACAGGCTCTTGCCAATCCTGCCCAATTTTTTAGTAAGAGATTTTGAATAATGACGTCTAGTGTCTTAGAAAAAGATAATTGTTAAACAGCATAAACAGCCATTAAGTCTAAACGTAAAGATTTATTAAAAAATGTAGTAAATACACCCACAGTATGCATCTTTAACATGTCTAAGCTAACTGGCAATGTGCATTTATAAAAAAAGTATAATAATTGCTGAAAATGTAGACTGTTTTATGTGATTTTTAACATATTATATGCAGCTTTCAATAGCTTTGGGTAATTTAAACAGATATTGTAATATATCATTATACTCAGTAGATTTTTTAGTCATTTGTTTTAAAATTAAAACTATAAGAGCACCACAGGTGACTGTCACCATTACTTCTCCTTAACAAAAGGGTGGTGGATGATATTCCACATGAGCAACTGATAACTTCACAAACCTGTGTTATAAAGAGCATTCATTCGATTCAGCCAAAATTGTCAACGGATCAATGGTCTCATTGGTTGTAGGTCTATCCAATTGTGTACAGAGGCATTTTGATCCATGTCAATATGAGTATTTAGTATTAGTATTAGCCAACCTAGGAGACGACCTGACCTCCGACGTTTGAGGAAGGATGATGGTGGTTCTGAATGGAAAAGGTAAACTGATACTCGCACCAGGTGAAAGAGGGCAGAGGAAAGCAAAGGAGGGGAAGAGGGCAGCAGAACAGGGAGCAACATACTGTTTGAGCTTATCTTTAGTGGGAAAGAAAGAAAGAAAGCAGTTTACATTTCACCAAGCACAAACACAGTCAGACTGCACCGTCTGTCTGATGCTAAGAAGTGTTTGAATGTTGGGTCAGACTGCCTGAGTGCTGCAGGTGTTATTTAGCAATGCCTTTATGGCTCGGTACTGAGTCATGAAAAAAGCACTGATGGCTGTTTCAAAGGGCCTTGCCTGCTCTTTCAGCATCAAAAAGTGCACTTAGGGAGCCTTGGTAATTTTCCATCCCTTTCCTCAGCAAGGTTGGCTTGTATTATGATAAGCAATAGTCTCTCTCTCTCTCTCTCTCTCTCTCTCTCTCTCTCTCTCTCTCTCGCTCTCCCTCTACATGTGTCTCTCATCCTCTCTCAAGCCAGCGGTCTTTCATCATTTCATCTCCAATCTCCTCTGTCTGTCTCGTCCCTGACTGTTTCACATGCCTCTGTACTTTTTCACCGCTGAGACACAATCCGCCAAATCCTCCAACTCGTAGGAGAAAATGAAGTTTGCTCATTCCATCTATAACTTGGTCAGGGAGGCATGAAAATGGCAATATTTAAAGGCAGCAAACAACAACAGCACATTTCAGACACATTAATTGCTTAATTGCTGAGGGTATTTTATCCGTCACATTAACATAAGCAATTCCTTGGAAGGATAGTGCTAGCATAGCAGAAAATTGGCCGAGGGGATGTTGGGGAATTAGAAAGGCAGATTGCATGACATGGTAGAGGGAGAAGTCTAAGCTAGCGGAACCGACATTTTAGGCTTTTTTTCCGGTCCCTCCTAATTATGATCCTTCTGTGCATTTTTTTTTAAACCCTACTCTCTTTCTTCCAGAACTCGTTCAAAGCCTGTTTCATTCACTCGGAAGGATCCGTCATGTGGAAAATAAGCTCCAATGTTTGATTACTTTTTTTTTTTTTTTTTTACTTAAGACTATTTTTGTGTACAAATGAAGAGACATGCTTATAAAATAACATGACATCAAGTTTCACAATTTAAAGTCTAATTTCCAGAAGAGAACTGTTTACAGGATCCTCGTCCAAATTGTTTTATTTGACAGTGCAGTTGAAAGACGTCCGAGAGCTTCGTCTTAATTTGAATTATTTGAGTCTAGCGGTGGACCACAGGCGGTAAATTCTGTGCCTTGCAGACATTCGCCATCCTCTGATGATCAGTCCTCACATTTATTTCTCACAGTTCCTCTTCTTCCTTCATTTCCGTCCCAACATTACCCACCCATCCAGCATGAAACAGAAAAATAAAACCTCCCGAACGAGATCACCCACCATGTAATCTCGCCAAACAAATGACAAACACCCGCTGCTTTAGCGAAACACTGGCCGCGTACGGCTCCCGCTGTCTGTGATGGCAGCTTGTGTGCACAACTAAATGCACGCACGCTGACGGCAGCCAAAGCGTGGCGAGACGCTCCGCTCTCATTTCCATTTACTCCGCGCTGTTTGCTGACTCCGGTGATGCTTGTATGAATGGGAAATTGAAAGTAATGAAATGCTGAGGGAAGAAATAAAACTCTCCTCCCCCTACTGCTTTCCTCTCTATCTTTCCATACAAGCTGCTAACATGCATATTACCGCACCGTCCTGTAAAGCTCGCCCTCTTGTCCATTCGGGCTCATTACAATGACAAAGGTCTGCGGGAAAAGCTCCAATCTTTCATTTTCCAGCCTCGGTCCTGTCAGCACTTTCCCCACTGACATATTGTTGAGGAAAATCTGGCCACATTGCCGACACATTTTCTCTCTGGTCTATTATAAGTTGACCTCTGCTGCTTCATCTTCACATTAGTCAAAGGCTACAATAAAAGCAGTTGTATTAGCAGTGATTCTGACTCCAGGGCTAAATCTGCCGTCTCCCCTCTCGAGTCTAATCTTTGCCTCTTTAATCCAGCTGCACCTTTCCCCATATTATTGCTAATACCATATATATTTTGTTTCTATGTAATCTGTGAAATGAAATGAAAGATGAAATATGGCTGGAGCAGACTAGCTTGCAGCATATGTGGGTTTGTGGTGTGTTTTTCCATTGTATTTTGAAATATTCTATTAAATTAATAAAATAAAATGGCATGTTGGTTATTTACTTTAGTTTGTGCGATGAAGTGACAAAACAACAAATCGCACAGGCTTAATCAGTTTCCGACCCACTTTAATCACTGTATGTGATAAACTTACTAATAACGAAGCACAGCACACACACGTAGCATACAGTGTATATATTAAACAAACAATGTGGATTTTACTTTAGCGATTGTATGAGGAAAGCAGAAAGGACGATAGTGAATGTGAGAGCTAAAAAAAGTGAATGTAAGAGCTAAAAAAAGTGTACGTGAGCGCCAAAGATAGTGAATGTGAGAGCTAAAAAAAGTGTACGTGAGAGCCAAAAATAGTGAATGTGAGAGCTAAAAAGGTGTATGTGAGAGCCAAAGATAGTGAATGTAAGAGCTAAAAAGGTGTATGTGAGCGCCAAAGATAGTGAATGTAAGAGCTAAAAAAAGTGTACATGAGAGCCAAATATAGTGAATGTAAGAGCTAAAAAAGGTGTATGTGAGAGCCAAAAATAGTGAATGTGAGAGCTAAAAAAGGTGTACATGAGAGCCAAAAATAGTGAATGTGAGAGTCAAAAATAGTGAATGTGAGAGTTAAAAAAAGTGTACCTGAGAGCCAAATATAGTGAATGTAAGAGCTAAAAAAGGTGTACATGAGAGCCAAAAATAGTGAATGTGAGAGCAAAAAACTGTACGTGAGAACCAAAAAAAGTCAATGTAAGAGCTAAAAATAGTGAATGTGAGAGCCAAAAATAGTGAATGTGAGAGCTAAAAAAAGTGAATGTGGGAGCTAAAAAAAAAGTCAACGTAAGAGCTAAAAAAGGTGTATGTGAGAGCCAAAAATAGTGAATGTGTGAGCTAAAAAAAAGTGAATGTAAGAGCTAAAAGAGTGCATGTGAGAGGTGTTTTGCGGTACCGTGATATGTCAATCATCTGGGGGGGCACCTGGGGGGTCCAAACAGATTTCAGGGGGGTCCAGTGCTACCCCTAGCTCCGCCTCTGATTTTAGCCCAAACTCCCCTCTATACTCAGAGGTACCCCCACATTGGCACTTGGCCATGGGTTGTCAAAATCTGTGGATTGAAGCGCGGGCCTCATACTGTACATGTTCTACCACTGAGCTCCACTGAGCTCCATCCCCACACCATGATGTGAAAAATGTAGCATTTGTAATGCATCATTATAGAGATTGAATTAATATTTACGTATGCTTCTTAAATTACTAAATACTTATGCTGAGATGCTATATTGCAGCTGGCCTTCTTTGTGAATCTTCATTCATCCTAGGATTCCATCATGAAAAACAAGCACGTGTAACATAAATGATTCTTTCTTTGGCTCTTTCATTTCCAAAAGAGGCAAATTAGATAATGTAAGGCCATGAATGTGATATTAGATAAGGGACTTGTTTGTTGCAGAGCTTAGCTTTTCTTGGCGTTTTACCAACGTGGGACCGGATCCAAAAATGAAACCATCTCACCCTTACGTTCTGCAAGGACACTCAGAGAGAGATTTGCTTATTTTGCAATAGTCTTTAGTTGGCATTGCATGGTGCCCTTAAATTACCACAAATAACTCTTCTATAAATAACTGCAGAGTCTCAATGGCTGAACTTACCAGCGTAGATGAGCAGAATCAAAACCACCGCTGTGTGCACACAGAAAAAGAAAATAAATCTTCATGTCCACCATTTTCTCAGTAAAGGTTCAGTATCTAAACTTTTTTGTCGACCAACAGGTGAAGAAGGTCACCGCCATAACTACCAACCATACATGTAGTTCAGAAGGGTTAGAGCAGTATCGATCAAGCTGAGACTCATTACTCACAGCCATTTTATTATATATATATATATATATATATATATATATATATATACATATATATATATATATATAAAAATCTGTTATCACATTTAATGTTTATTACAGAAAGGGGGGAAATAGCGCTGATAGGAGTCACATGGTGACTGTTGACTGACAGAGTCTTGAACCTGCAGTAAAAGACTTAAGCTGCTAATATGCCTGATAAATCTTACACTCCATTAAGGCTGTAGACAGCAAGGACCTTTTTAATTGCCACGTTGACACTTGAGTGCCCCAAATTAAGTCTGTTATTTTCTTTTTCGCTCATCAGGCAATTCCTGACGAGCGCATTTGCCTGCGCTGCTTTGAATTTCAACCATTTTCTAACATTACCCCTGTAGCTTTCCTCCACAGTGTTCAGGGATTAAATGCAACGGAAGAGAAAGTTAACTTGAATGTTGTCATACAGACCAAAGAGCACAGAATAAAAACAATTTATTCAATTTGCTCTAAAGTAGAAAAGCCATAGACCAATCAGTGCACTGAATTCCCTCAAATCCCAATCCAACTTTGTATTTTCTTCTCTGGCATCAAGAAGGTTTTTTTCCCTAAGAGAACTGAAGCTCACTAGATATTTATCTCTCTTTTGGACCATTCTCTGTAAACCCTGGAAGTAGCTGTGCGTGAAAATCCCAGTAGATCAGCAGTTTATGAAATACTCCGACCAGCCCACCTGGCGTAAATCTTACACGCCAACAAGTCACTCACATCAACTTTCTTCCCGATACTGATACTGGTGCTGCCTTGTGATAAGATATTTGCAGGAAGAAGCAGTTCGGCTGGTGTACCTAATAAAGCGGCCCATGAGTAAACTTGTAGGTGACTTGTTTGCATATTCAAGCAAAACATTGTCTGCATCTGCCTGATCATGATGACTAAGTAATATCTTCTGTCTCTAGCAATGCTTACACTGTAAAGATCAAGTTCATACTGTATATATTTTGGGTATGTACTATTCTATTGTATTTTAATATAATAATTGTCAGTATTTTTCTATATTGTACATTCATTACCTTGACCATGACTGTCATTGCTGCAGTATCTTATCTTATCTTATCTTAAGTAAACTTTGTTATCTGCGAGCAGTCCAACTCTTGTCCTCACCTCACATTTTGTGAGAATTTGACAACATCTTCTGTCACTTCTTCTTAGATGTATATACCAATGCAACACGATGAACTCACAACCTTGATCCTGATCTATTTAAATTATTATTTCCCTCTGTATAGCGCTGTGTTGCCCACACTGCTTTCAAGTGTTGGCAATAATCCCATTCACAGAGAACTCCAGACCAAAGTCAGCAAATGCAGAGCCCTGTTGTCCAGTGGATATTTGTGAAGAATTAGTGTTGATGTGTATATTCTGTACAAAGATGAGCACAAAACTGAGCCTCTTACAGGAGATACAGTGATCCATAGTAATGCTAAAATCCCCAAAGCTTAGAACATTACCAATAATAGGGGTTCAACATTTACTCATGACGTTGCATGGCACTATGGGTAAAAGCAGCCACCAGATGGCATGTTATTAATTTCACCTTTTAGACCCAATTTCATTTCCTGATAGGAGCAAGAGGGAGTGTGCAAATGGCTAGTTTACTTGTAATATTTTGATACAAACAAACTAACAATATATAGAATAATTAAAGCCCTCACCTTCACATAGTCACACAGAGTTACATTTGAGCCTTTGGTTGTAATGAATGTACTGAGAGAAGGAATTATTCAGCTGTGTCACACATTTAGTGTTTCAAAGGCTTCATCACTTGTTTACAACAAGAGAAAGATACAGAGGAGACGGAAATGGAGAAAGAGACATGCCGGCAAAAAAAACATGGCCGCAATTTCCACTCTGATTTGGCCATCTGACCATCTCATCTCACCAAGTAGCGTGATTGTTAAAATCAAAAGAGTACTTTGGCACAGGAATAGAATGCTGGAGTTGTCATTGTGTCCTTACCTGCTATTTGTGGTCTTTTTATCTTTGTTTCCTGCTCAAAGAGAGAAAGAAAGGGGGTAGGGGAAGGTATTAATTTGAAATGAGCGAGACCTCAAACACCTCCATTATCACAGAATTTGTTTTGGTGTTTTAATACTTACACAGTGGTAAATTCAAAATTAATTATGCATGAATTTGATGCATAAATTATGGGTTGAGACACGGGGATGTAAAAGCCAGATGAAAATGGAAATCAGAGGCTATCAAAGGACAATGTCAAAAATCTGTGCAGAAGATGGGAAAATAAATGTTTATTCTCGGGTCACTGGGGATGTTAATTAGAATTTTTTTTGTCTTTCTCTCAAGCATGAATGGTACAGAGCTCAATGCAGAATGGTGCTGCCACTGCGAGGCCATCTCCGATGCATTGTAAATGAAAGCTTGTCTGCTGAAAGGGCATTTTCAATGACAGGTAGACTTTTTACACTGAAGATCATTTTCTTCGACCTGATGGCTGTGATGGTGCACACCGTACATCATCCTCAACTCGGTGTTGGAAAGGATTTGATACAAAGATATCAATCAATCAATCAATAAATCAATCAATCAATCACACATTTCAGAACACAGAACAGCACCATTTAGCAGTTCCACATTGGGGTGTTAGGGTTGGGTGACAAACAAATAAACAAACTAATTATGGTAGCAATACTTTATTAGAAAAATGACTGTGGTTATTAAAATGTTGTTACCAGGTGGGTTTTGAGGAGTTGATTGGAAGACGGGTGCATTACGTATTTCTGCCAGGAAAAAGTTCCAGAGCCTGGAAGCTGTAACACTGAACACACTCTGATTAAGCTGTAGAAAACTCTCTACAGTGCAGACACACTAGGTGTGGATTTGCCCTGTGTGATCAAGAAACATGGCAATGTAAAACATGTCAAGGTCAAAAAGTGTAGGGCTTACAATATAACCTTGGGGAACACCACAGTTTATTTTATAGCTTTCAGATGAATTACTCACCTGAATCTGATCTGACAAATTCAGGTCGAAATAACCTAAAGTAATATTAATGTTTTGGATTATTAACAGTAAGGTGCATGAAGCCTCTGCAAACTATCATACACATTATGGGAGGGATGTACTTACAGTAGGGCTGCAACTAACGATATGTTCCTGATTGATAAAAATGTTGATTCTTGTTGTAATTCTTCTTCTTCTTTTCCTTTCGGCTGCTCCCTTCAGGGGTCGCCACAGCGAATCAACCTCCTCCATCTAACCCTGTTCTCTGTATCCCCCTCTCTCACACCAACTAACTTCATGTCCTCTTTCACTACATTCATAAACCTTCTTTGGTGACTGCTTTGGTCTTCCTCTAGACCTCCTGCCTGGCAGTTCCAACCCCAGCATCCTTCTACCAATATACTCACTATCCATCCTCTGTACATGACCAAACCATCTCATTCTGGCCTCTCTGACCTTATCTCCAAAACATCTAACATGTGCTGTTCCTCTGATTGACTCATTCCTGATCCTATCCATCTTTGTCACTCCCAAAGAGAACCTCAACATCTTCATCTCTGCTACCTCCAGCTCTGCTTCCTGTCTTTTCCTCAGTGGCACTGTCTCTAGACCATACAGCATCGCTGGTCTCACCACTGTCTTGTATATCTTTCCTTCCATTTTGGCTGATACTCTTTTATCACACATTACCCCTGACACTTTTCTCCACCCATTCCAACCAGCTTGAACACGTTTCTTCACCTCTTTTCCACAATCTCCACTGCTCTGGACTGTTGACCCTAAATACTTAAAATCCTCCACCTTCTTTATCTCCACTCCCTGTAGCTTCATGGTTCCACTTGGGTTCCTCTCATTCACACACATAGATTCTGTCTTGCTGCGACTAACCTTCATTCCTCTCCTTTCCAGAGCATATCTCCACCTCTCGAGCTTTTCCTCCACCTGGTCTCTGCTCTCACCACAGATCACAATGTCATCTGCAAACATCATAGTCCATGGAGATTCCTGTCTAACCTCATCCGTCAGTCTGTCCATCACCACCGCAAACAAGAAGGGACTCAGAGCCGAACCCTGATGTAGTCCCACCTCCACCTTGAACTTCTCTGTCACACCTACAGCACACCTCACCGCTGTCTCACAGTTGGCATACATGTCCTGCACCAGTCCAACATACTTCTCTGCCACTCCAGACTTCCTCATACAGTACCATAGTTCCTCTCTCGGCACCCTGTCATAGGCTTTTTCCAGATCTACAAAGGCACAATGCAGCTCCCTCTGACCTTCTCTGTATTTCTCTACCAGCATTCTTAAAGCAAATACTGCATCTGTAGTACTCTTTCTAGGCATGAAACCATACTGTTGCTCACAAATGCTTCCACTATTCTTTCCCATAACTTCATTGTATGGCTCATCAACTTTATTCCCCTATAGTTACTGCAATTCTGAACATCTCCCTTATTCTTAAAAATGGGCTTCAACATTCTTGTTGTAATTTATTGACTATATTTGGTTCCAAAAATATCTGAAAATTCAAAACATTTTGATTTGTGTCTGGAAATGACCTTGTTTTGTTCGCAAACCACTAATATTCAGTTTTAATGATTTCTTTGTTATTTGAAGGATAAAATAAGCATAAAACCCTCACATCTAACAAGCTGAAAAATCACAGAACTTAACTATTTAAAAAAAACTCCAAAGCTGGGGGGACCTAAGTTCTAGTCCACCCATGTTCCTTTGCTGCGTGTCTCCCTCCTTTGACACCTCACTGTCCTATCCATTGAATGCAAAAGACCCACCAAAATCAATTACTAAAATAGCTGATTAATTTAGCAATCACTTAATCATTGCAACCCTAGGTTTCAATATGTACAGTAAAATATATTATATGTTATGCTGCTACATCAAAAAACATGATGTGGTGGTAACATTGGTTCATGCTGTCCGTGTGGCCATGAATGGCCACTTTATTTCAATTTCCATCAGAGGATTTGATTGCAGTCATAACCTCTCGACAAGCATCTGAGAAGGCTGCATTCTCCATATTTTTCAGCTCCCACACGTGCACTCCATTTGACAAACTGCTCACAGCAGTGTTTTCAGCAAACACAGCGGTAATCAGACATCTCGCTCCTTCTGTATGCCATGGCTTTGGCTTTTGTGCTGCACCTGTAAAGACACGGCCAAACCTCGGTCTCACTGAGCAGAGTCATGTGTGCAAAGGACTGACAACATGATTTAACGCAAGGTTCCCATCATATCTCTGCCGCAGCAGTAAGCCGATCAAAGTCTTGCTTCGGCTTGCAGTGGAAGGTTAAGGTGCATGGACATGGTATTTTCCCCTGCATTTCTGAAGAAGAATGCAAGGAGGGTCACACACTTGTACTTGTAAAAAATGCTTCATCAAAGTGTAGAAAGGCATTTAGCCTTCCCAACCTACAACTCAGCTTCCACAGCTTCTATATGTTTAGTGTTTATATACAGCAGTCTTCCACCAACCACTGAGCTCAATAATATGGCGCGTGTTGTGTTTAGAGTACGCCTGCAGATTTGCCATCTGTTTCATATCTGCCACTCTGTTGAACACATTAAATAGGCTGATTATAGACATTATCAGTAAGTGCCACCCATTGTGACAGCAGATGTGACTCGCTCTAGCAATGGCGTTGTAAAACGGTCCGGTCCATTTTGGCTGAAATCAAACGTCCCTTTGTTCTTTTGGAAAATCCATTATATTCTGCAATTGTTAAGTCTATGAATATAAAAAACTGCCAAGTCATTACATGGAATCTCACAATCGACCAAACAGGGCGAAAAATGAGAGCAGAAAACAATAGTTAAGCAGTTATTATTATTATCGCTGATTATAAAGCAGACCGACTACCTGCCATTCCAGTTTTCAAAATCAATGGAGTCACCGTCGTCAAAAACAACAACAAAACACATCATGGTGTGTATCTCCAGCCGTCTCATTGGTGACCATTGATTCAGCCAACAATCCCTTCAACTAATTAGCCCCTCAATATAAAGCAGGAGAAAAGTATCTGACAATTAACTCTAGTACTGCACTCCTCTGGCATTTCGTTTTCACCATGTTCCATTGTAAGGTATTGACTAAATGCTCCACTGGCATTGATCCCTGGCGACCATTAGCATGTCTCTGATTCTCATTTCATAATGCTGGGTTTTATCGTGTTTACAGTCAAACCTTTGTTTGTGAGGGCAGATGAAATGTCCATGAAAGAAGACTCCCCATGATGTCAACGAGCGAATCCATTGTCACAGACTGTTTTCCAAAAGCCGTTCATCTGTGTGTCAAACAAAGCGGCGAATTACACGCCAGTTTATCGCGGCTTCTGTATTTCGAACTAAACCAGAACTAGTGAAGACACACAGCAGATGAATCTTCACCTTGTTTTTCTATAAAATTTCAACGTATCCATCTTCAAATGAGACTGGCTGTGTGTAAAATGCTGTGGATACAGACAAGGTCAATGAACTGAACAAGACACTTTGAACTTTAAGTAGCAAAATCTAATCAGTTCATCCTTGTGTAAGTGCAGAGCTGCCAAGGGGCAGGAACGAAAACATTTGAACAGTTTCTCCTACGACATAGGTTACCTTGTTATTAACATGAGCTGTACTTTGTTATAACAAGACATTTGATCATGATTTTGGCTTTATTAAAGTATCACACAATGTTTACATCAGAGTTGAAGACAGAGCCCAAAGGTATAGACTAATTAATCGCCAAACTGAGAAGCAGCAAAGTCTCTTATTTATGTTGAATTAACAAACTTATTAAGTCGACATGTGATAATCACTACTTGGCAGAAGATTTCGTCAAGACGTTCTTAAAATATCAACAAATATCAGGAAATATAACTGTTAGTCAACACAGCACCTGCTAAATGCTCAATATGTCATAGAAAATCACACTAAAACAGAATCTTGTGTCATCTTAGTTCATTTAATTGACGTTATTTATTTATGTTTTGTTCAGTTATGAGTGGTGAACTGCTCTCTGATTTTATAGTAAATGCTTGGATGGAACTATTTCACATTACAGTATCTCATGCTTTTCCTCGAGGCTCCATGTCGGTCACAACCTCACAATAACAACAGGGACTGCAGGTTTATTTACTCTGGACTGGCAGCTGGAGTCACTCACATTTATTGTCATTTCCACACATATGCACGACACATCATACAACCAGGGAAACAAAATGGACCCCAGTGCACTGTGCGATGGACATAACACTGTATGTTGGTGTAAGTGATATGTAATAGCACTGGTTAACGTTTGTTGTTGCATAATCTAGAGTCACGGAGTGATAGGAGTTGATGAGATATGGAGTTTTTACTGAGCACGTAAACCGCGTAGTAAAGCCACGGACACCTGAATGTATGAATCACTGAGAGCACTCATGTGAACACACTTTTACACTCCCTGTCTCCAGAACCACGCATGCCTTTGCTGTCCTTGATGCCATCACACGCACACAAACAACACACAGCCAATTATTCCGTCTTTAATTATTCTGCATACGGCCTTTTTATGGTGATTACTCTGACCTTTCCCTCCAGAGCATCTCCTCCACTCTGCCTCTGCCAGCCCCACCATCTTGGAGGCTTTTAGTCCCTGTGTTTCAACCATGCTCCCAGAGAGCCGGCCCCCGTAATCGACCAGGCGAAAAAGCCCGAGACCAATTAAAAGTATTTTACCCAGCACTTAAGGTTGACAGGAGCCGGCGCACTCAACTCAGCGAATGCCATTTTAACAGCAAATTCATGAATGTGTAATTGTTGGGCTAATGAACCTGATGGTTTGAGTGTTGTAATAGAGAGACCCCCAGCTGGGCCACCACACAAACACGCACACACACACACACACACACACACACACAGCTAGCCTTTTAAGGACTCCACATTTAAGCGGCCTAAACAAAGCCTCATCCTCAACCTTAACCATAACCAGTTAAAGCTTAACCCTAGTCTTAACTTAACCACAGCTTAGCCTCAAACTTAAAGGAATACTTTACTGATTTGCATTTAGCTTTGTATTACTAGAATAGGGGTAGTATTTTGCCCCACCAGTGACTGAATGTAAACAGCGTCCGCCATCTTTGCTAACAGTTATGCTAACAGGACTAAGTGTCACTGGTGGGCACGTAACAAAGAAAAGAATGAAGATATTTCTCAACTCAGGGGAAACTGAGGTTGGGAAGCACATGTTTTTTAAAAATACTCCCCCTATTGTAGTAATACAAAGCTAAATGCAAGTATTCCTTTAACCAGTTCCTCAGAAATTACTTTCTGCCTCATTAGGACCAGATTTTGGTCTCCATGAGAACTACTGATCTCAGAAAAGGTAGCAAATACAAGTACACATGTGTACGACACAGCCATTTTCTACTGCTTTTACTCTTAAGACCTATTTCTCAGATAGTACAAGATCCTTAGAGCAGGTTTGCATTACTATTCCTCTGTTCCTCTCTGGGGGAAAATTGTATAGTCAAGAAAAAAAAAAAACATAATTTAGTGCATATGCACAAATGTAATAAGTAAATGCACAAATGAGGAGAAGCAGTGAGACAAAATAAATTCAGAGCCGCAACAAAATTGACTATTTCTTTTCACCCCTGCGTCACCATGGTTGCCTCGTTATATCGCATACAATGACAAATGAAGCTTTCTATTCTACGGCACCACCATCACCTCCCTCAACCCCCGCTCTTCATGCAACCTGTTGATGCTTGGCACATGAGAGCATAGATCTGTTCCTTTTCTTAAATCACGGCTCCTTATTTTGTGTGTTCTTTTGTTACTTGTTTTCAAACACGAATCCGGTGAAAAGGACATTGTGCTCCGAGAGTAAGATTAAAGCTGCGTGTTCAAAAAGGCAGCTATGGTATGATCTCAATCTTTGATGACGAGTGTGAATACTATAGTATTATTCTTGTACTGCAGAATGATGCCCTTGTCTGCTACTGGATTGGATCACTGCGTTTTAAAGTAACACAAATAGAACATACATGGCAATCAATTAACTAGCACGTGTTTGTCCAGCAGTGTATTTTTTTCACCACAGTTCATGTGAAAATAATTTGAAGGCTCTTCCTCCCACAGGGTATACCGTGGGTATACTTTCCTGCAAACCATAGATTAGGAATTCCTGGAGGGACAGACAAATCCTGCTTGTGTTGCAAACGAGCCTGAGCTGTTGTTACGTTTGTCCGTATTTGTGGCCGTTTTTGTCAGATACGGCGTTTGCTGTCAGGGGGCAATAAAGTTAAGGACCCAATGTACAGAACACAGACAGGCTGACCGACCTATTTAGAGAGATTAGGGAGTTTATTTGACAGAAATAATGGAGAGTAACTTTAAGTTGGCTGGGCAGGGGCAGAGGTAGTGGCTGGTCGGAGGAGTTATAGCAGTGGAATTAAACTAACGAGAGGAGGCTGGATGAGCTGGTGAAGACTGATGTAGAGAGCTGGGAATTTGAGCATGAGAATATGAACTGTGAGGCGAGGTGCTAAGGAGGGACTTCATGTATTGTTTAAAAAAAATATGTTACTAACATTAGAGAATTTTGGAGAACATTTTAGAATGTTAAATAATATCATGATAAAGAAAGTCCTGGAAAGCTGTATGCTCCCCCTAGTGGTGCTTTAAAATAAATCACCAGGACTGCATGCTGTTTACTCATATATATATATGTAAATTCCCCATTCATGATTGTCTAAATGAAGGGAATTGACCATGATCAGAGCTTTTTTTATCACAATGCACAATACCGTCGTATAGTGTCCCATCCCTACTCTGTAATTGGTGAGTCGAAAAAGATCAGCTGTTTCCAGAAAGTCTGCGTCTGCCCCTTTCTTCCTCCGTGTTCAGCCGTGTGTTGTTGTCCCTTCCTGTGGTTATTACACAAACCTCCACCAGGCTTTGTTTGGCCTTCCACAAAGCTCCACTGGGACCTAATGACTTTCATTATCAGATGTGGGAATTTAATTTGAGCTGCACCGCTGTCAGAGATGAGTGGCCAGATACAGAGCCATGCCGGAGAAAATAAAAGAGTGAGTAATTACCCTTTAGGGGAGTGGGTGGGGTGGCGGCAGTTTGTGGGTGACATGAGCACAACGGGTCGAGATACTGAGAGGAGGAGCAGGAGAGGGAGGGAGGGATGCCGAGCGTGGTTTATGAAAGAAATCAATAGTGAGTTGCCACCATCAGGTTATGAGATTTGAGCCGGGATCTGTTTCCTCATTGTGACCGAAGCAATGGTCCGCGTTATTATCCACGAGGTTAGCAAACAAAGGGTTGAAGCCGGGTGAACGCGCAGCACTGTTTGCGAGGATGGAGGCGAGGCCAGATTAGTAATGCGTGATTAGGAAGGTATTCTAGTACGGAATTATTGCCTTCTACCTTTTGACAAACACGCCTCCTCAAATGTGACACAAACCTAATACTTTGAGAGACAGAGAATGAGAAAATGGCGGAAGATGAAAAAAAATCATCCGATTCAGTGCAGTTTGGTAGAGAAAAGCCTCCAATGTGTACGTTGAAATCAGGGCTGTCAGCGTTAACTCTTTAGGATCAGAAGGAAAATGAAAAGAATGAAATTTGCTCCTTCACAATTAAAAGAAAATAAGGAATAAGAAGAAAGTAGATAAAATATTCCCCTTTACATCAACTAAGTATGTGCCTATTAAGTGATATGACCTTTAAGTTTAAGTTAAGTTCTATGACAATAGCTGCATAATAATAAACAATGTGTGAATGTAAAGTATTTACAGAAAAAAACTGTCAAAGTGACTGTAGTAGAATGTAATTATGCCTAAGGTTAATAAGAGGGCGGCCATTTCTATAAGGAGTATTATAAATAATACATAGCAAGTGGACTATTGTATGTACAGTATAATGACAGCTGGCTCACAGAATGAGTTCATCCCAGTCTATTGGTCATAAAATGGAAGAAAGTAGGAAAAATAGTAGAAAACAAACATGGTGCAGTACAATATTTATTCATAGTTTATGGCGGGCTGACCTTAAGGTGTCATGTTTTTTTTTTGGTAATAGCATGTAGTATTTTGAAAGTCAGCTTGATGATCATTGTGTGGCACATGCAAATAATAATAAAAAAAAACCACCCTGGAATACAATGTATTATGTTAACACTGTAGCCTGCCTGTCCAGGGTGGACCCCGCCGTCGACCCACGCTGCAGCCTTATACTTTCATCTGCCCAACACTAAAACAACTAAACCATAACTCCTGCAAACTGAAAATCTCTAAAGTAGATATCGTGTAACATGAGGCTTATGGCGCTTCGTCAAAGTCCAAGTTCATAAATTTACTTTCCTAAACAAGATGCATTGGTGAGAGTTGCTTTACATTGTTAATATGGACCTTTTAAACGTGATAAAAAATGCAATTAATCCCGATGAACTACTGAATTTCTACAATGAATTAAGATTAAGAGAACATTTACTGTTTAACAGCCCTAAGATAAAAATGCTGTCTTTGTTTTCTGACTCACAGTCAAAGCATATTTATCTTTATGAGCTCAGAAACAGTCACACCTATACGGTGGCGGCAACACTGATTAAGCCGAGAAGTCTGTGATAAACACAAACCTCTTGGAGCTTTGCCATTGCCTGCTCCACGTCTTGCTCTTCCAGCATTTGTAAAACCTCCCATCTGTCTCCACTGGTCTCTCCAGCAGCAGGATATCTTGTGCTATGTGTTGTAATAAAGGAAGATGTTAAAAATGCTACATGAAGCACTGATCAAATATAAGCAGGTGCATTTGCACACACACACACACACACACCAGGCAGCACTTATGCTGTGTTTCCACCAGTTCTACTCGCCTCGCCTCGCCTCGCCTCGCCTCGCCTCGCCTCGCCTCGCCTCGGCACTGCACGGCACGTTTAGGTTCCAATCAACTGCCGACCACCGATTGGTCAGAGTGCCGTCACAGGAAGAGACGTCCAACACAAGAATCAAGCCGAACAATGTGGAAATGTAGATCAGTTCATCTCCAACAATTACCAGGGAAATGTCTAAAGTTTCAATATTTAACAGAGGAGTCTGGTGTATTTAGTGAGTGGTATCACAAACCCTGCTGCTGTATTTCAGTCCAGAGGAGTCTGTGCTCCAGTCATGGAGGAAGTGATTAAGTTACACTGAAAACTACTGCTTTACAAAGTCACTAGTCACTCGTTTGTGAGTCGAGGGCGAGCTGAGACCATATCGTGGAATAGGGGCTAAAATTGCACTTGGAAACCCAACCCCAGACCTGTACAGTTCCAGTTCCTTTCCAAGTAGCCCACTGACGGACATAAAGCATGTTCCCATACCGGGAGTTGAACCCGGGCCGCCTGGGTGAAAACCAGGAATCCTAACCGCTAGACCATATGGGACACACCAATCTGTTACCATCAACCACCTCACAACCTTTCTAAATAATGTAAAGTAAGAAATCTTAGAGAGACACAAGGTGGTCATTAAAGTTGTTGAAGTCCCAACTCCAAAATAAGGTTTCAATGTGTATAATTCTTTTTAAATTCTGCAAAAGTCTGAGTCCTTCGCTCAGGGATTGCTCAAGGATAAAAGCACAATGTAAACCCTTCTTACAATGAGGCAGCACTGCCAGCCACTTCACCACTATGTGACCCTGCTGATATACAAGAACTACAAGAAAGGAGCCGGTCAACAATCAATCAGTGATGCCGCGATTCACACTTGCTCGCCTTTTCCAACGCGTTCCAAGAATATTAGGAGAGAGTCTTGCCTGACAGAAATCTAGCTTGCAATGGGAGACACTGAACAATTACAAGGAGGTTCAAAAGGAGTCGTTTCACTAAGCAACTGCAAGTACACTTTTCTTTGTTGGCCAGTAAACAACATGTACTGCTTCAATATCATTCAAGTGTTTCGGAGATTGCCTCGGGCCATGACCATGTTGGCCCGAGTGGGGGGAGGGGCTCAGGACAGAAAGGTTTCACTAGCCTCAACTTCAACTCTTTTGCATGTTGCCATTGACTTTTAATGGAAATAAGGTCTCAAAATATGTAGAATAATTAGAATATTAGTGATATCATATGTAATTATGGGCACAAAGGGCATCATTTTATTCAATTTCATCAAAGCATAGGAGAGCCACATAGACTGCAATCTACAGTATATGTCATTGCAATATTCAATCACTGCACATGCTGTTTATTTAAAGCTTAAAAATCCTTACAGGCATAACAACAACTGAGAGTTTTTTTTTTTTTGTTTTTTTTAGGACGGATTTTAAAAAATGAAGCGCTGTACACTGAAGCTGCATTAATCCACATCCACTGTGCACACACACACCCACAATCTCACCGTTAATCCACAAACCTGCAGCTCTGATCACAAAAACAAATTGGCATTTTGGGGTAAAAAATAAATAAAAAAAATGAAAATGTGTTCACTAACACTAGCTGTTGAAATCTATGCCTCACTATTATCCAGATGTTCATACAGTAAAGGCTTCATTTATATGACCAGCAGAGGGCAGCATTGCTTTCTGTTTGACAGTAATGAGAAACATGAATGGAAGACCTTCTTATCTCACACTGTTTATCACCCACTACTCAGACAGTGGTGGGTGAGCAAATAAGGAATTTATTTTTATTTATTTATTTTTTTTTTTGGGGGGGGGGGGCGCAATTTAGAAAGGTCACTGACAGAAACAGACTCAAGAAACAACGAGTGACAGACTGGCAGCAAAGCGTCCGCGTTGTAATTCACTGCAGATATGAAGGGATTCAGGAGATTAAAATTGAAATGCCCGAATTAATTTGTGTTACATTCACAGTCACTTTGCACTGTGTTTCATTATCGCGATGTCATAGCCCCAGAACAGAAACTATCACCTTCCTCACACCCGGCGTCGGCACATCCCTCACATCCTGTCACACCTTTAAGTCTTTAAGTCTGTCATGCATTAAAACCACAAAAATGAAAAGGTCACAATGATTTTCCTGCACTCTATTCCCTCAAATGTTAGGAGAACACTGTCACAGAGATATGCCTTTCATCCACCTCTCCATCACACATTCACAAATCCACACGTACAAAAGTATGAAAGCACTTACAAGTGGCCGCTCCGTCGTAAAAGCACGTCACCCTTCCACAGCACAGCGTTTTCATGAAGGAGGCGCCTTAATAATTCTGAAGCTTTTATTTTTAAGGTAAAAGAAAAGGTTGATTTATAGCATGTCCTTCTATTCCATGCCTGTATATGACGAGAAAAGACATGCTGGTCGAATTAGGGCTGATTAGTGCTTCCTCTCTTTCTTCTCAGAAACACTGGCTGTAAATGTATTTCGTACAACTGTGTACGACATGGGCGAGCATATTATAAAGTCAGAGCTTTATCCTAACCGATATAATGCACACTCATATTCAAGCACGTTTGAGTGGTTCCTGTGAGTGGCTGGTGCATACAAGTCCAACAATAATAATAATAATAATACAATTCAATCAAACTCTGTTGCATTTTGTCAGGACTGAGCATCTAAACAACACCGACTATGGTGAACGTTTTCATGTTGTGTTCCTGTATCATAAAGATCTTCATGGGTCCAACAATGGGGTGCAATTTTGACTAGATTCCAAACCTTCCTTGTTCCCATGAGCATAGGTTGGGAATAATTCAATGCTGTTTCCCTCCTCAAGCCAACTTTTGGATGGAGCGCTGTATCCTAAATAAATCAAGATGCCATCACTGAGAGTGGTTGCCGTTGGTACCTTCACACCTCTAAATTCAAACGTGGCAATAGTATAGTGCAAGAGAAGGTGGTCAAGGCTGTTTACCCCTTAAGTGTCTGAGATGACAATGGTTCAATGTTTTCTCTTTGCTTCTGTGGCCACATGTGACCATGGCAACCATGGCAACCATACCAAGATAAAGGATGCAAGGGCTGTCAAAGTTGCTGGAATTATGTCTTTTTATCAGCAGTGTGCGAACACACAGTGCTAATGAGGACAAATGGCCTTGAAGCATTATCAGCACAGAATTTAATTGTCAGGCCTGGGCCAATAAGATTAGCAAAGAAAAAAAAAAGAGATGCTGCATCAATTGCATCTTTATCTCCATTTCAACCCACAACACAAGCCACTTTTTGGCAACATGATCACATTAGAATGTTGCAGGTTGTTTAAGATTGGAGATTACACTTTTCAAATATAATATCGAGTTGTGGTTACACACAGACCTGAGACCTTTCTCTATCACCAGTGTGATCGTGATTGTATTCACATTCCCATAATGATACTCGACTCATGGATTTTAAACTCTCCACTACTTTCCAACCTGTCTAAACAGTATAACATAGAGTAATAGCAATGTTAAATCAGTACTCTTGTAAGGCTCTGAGTGCTGAAGAGTGACGCAGAAAGACACAAATATAATCGATAACCTCCACAACAGCCGTCTTAGAGCGGGCCACTCTGTCGCCGCGTGTCTTGCTTTTCATGTTGATAGTTTCAATATCCATATCTGTTGCTTATGTCACAAATATCTTGTACCCATGTCAAAGTAAAAACCCTCTAGCTTTTCACTTCCCTGTTCATTTGTTCCCAGCAAAGATTTCTAGTGAAATACGAGCAGGGCGGACCGATGCGATGCTTCATGCTGAAGAGTCTTGGCCTTAAAAGTCTATTTTTATGGTCATTTTCAAAGGCAAACATAGCAGTAGCTCCATGTATCAACAACAGAGCTGATTGAGACACAGTGGATCAGAACTGTCGCACACTGCACACACATCTGGTGTGGTTCCTGCTTTTAGCTGGGGGCCCCACTACAAGATGACTTTTTGCCCCATTTTTACCCGTGATTCACAGGTGGTCTGTTCTGCTGAGTCTGCTCCAGTCAGCACAAGTTGGGGACAGTTGTACCCATCGCTCTCGTACACTCTCGCAGGAGTGTGTGATGTGTTCAGCTGGATTCAGTTGCTTTGACAAATCTGTGATCCTTCGTCAGGCGCAGTCGTTAAATCTGTGTTCCCCAGTCTTTAAAGGTTGTGGAGTGTGTCCCCAGCTTTAGGAAGAGCTGCAACATCTAATGGCCGAAGACGACATCCAGTAAGAACTTGTAAGTTTAACTTAAAAACTAGTGCGTATTGATCACTTTACTGTTGACCTTTACGTCACCAAAAAACAAACAGCAAATGGTGCGATGGATGGACGCTGCGATGGATCGTGCTGTGGTTCTGTGTGTTTCATACCTGCTGTACATGTGATACAAATTAGATCGAGCATGGCTCTTGTGGTTGCCGTGTTGTCCGAAGGGAATTTTGGTGCATGCACAGAAACGCCAAGTCCTACTCCAGTCTGACTAAGCGTATACATCCAGGAGTAATCGGACTATGAATCGCATTATCCAGGTATGTTAGTCCGACAAAGACTAGCTTGATGTTAGTCGGACTAAGTGTCACATCCTGCAAATGTCCAGCATCAGGATCTCACATGCGCTCCAGCTGGTAAGAGAAAGAGGAGCAGGTCAACGATAACCTGGTGGAGGTCAAGGTCTGAGCTGCAGGAGATGGGTTTGTACTGGGACGAGGCTTCAGTCAAATGTTCCACAAGTTCCACACGTGGAAAAGGGAAGTTTGTGGTTTAGTATGATAGAAACAAGAGTGGGACATTCATTATGCTTTAATATTAAAACACAAGTCTGTCATATTGTGATCAGTGTGGCTGACTTTAATTGCACCACAGTCCAAAATAAACTGAACAAAGAAACGCTGTGGTTTCAGACCACAGAACATTGTCTAGTGCCCGACTGTCTGCCTGAGCTGGTGCTGACAGAAACGAAAAAGACTGCTCTGCTTTCTCTCGTGGCATTAATGTATTTCCCATGTATGCATGTTAAATTATGGTTGCCCAAACCACGGGTCACTGCAGATTTCAGTGAGATGTATAATGCAAACGCAGGCAAGTCTTTGCACACTGCGCAGTATATGATAACCTTGTTTGAGAGTTTGCATCTGAAGCAGAGATCAACAGTGTAACAGAGGCAGACTCCAGACGAGACATCACATCAAACCTCCTTTTGACTTTCCCTCTTTCTTTTTTTTTCTATCCCTCTCCTCCTTGTCTACTTATTTATTCCAATCTCAGAACACCATGTTCTCTGAGAATATTTCACTTGAATATTTCACTACATGCTCTCTCTCCCACACCCATCTCTCTCTTCTCCACTCTCTGTCTGCAGGTTATAAAATTTATTTATTTCCGGAATCATTTTTTTTTTTTTTTTTGGGGGGGTGGGGGGGGGCGGGGGAATTACAGCAAAATGGCTACAGCTGTAATCAGAGGATAAGTAGCAGCCGACATGGCAGGTGTTTGAGGGGAGATAAGGCCAGAACTATTGTGAGACTGTGCCTCACTTCCATTTAAATGTTTTGGGGGTTTGACTTCCTTGTTTGATTTGTTACCTACAGCTTCCCTGTGAGCTGTCTGCAGGGAGATAGCAATTTTTCCCCTTAATGTGGTTTTCTAAGGGCTGTGTTTGTGCCGTCCTTCAGATGTTAGGGGTTAGATTTTGGGGGATGTTCGCATGGTGCAATGCAGAGCAGCAGTTGTCAGTGGCCTTGTTCATGATGCCATTAGAATAATGTGTGAGGGAATGCTCAACACACGACCTACGCGTCGACATAATTATCCCGCGGTGTGTTTTATTTTTATACACACTAAACCCATTTGATTCATTTCCACATGTCAGTAACAGGCGGACCTTGAGAGTGAACGCGTTGTCTGCAGCTGCTGAGTCACGGCAGTGGAGAAGAATTGCCAGCGCAGAGCAGACAACAAGGAGACATTAAGGAGCTGTAAGAAACATTATTTACATTCAATATCTACCAACAACTTAAATGGTAGAGAGGAAGAGAGCAAGAGGGTTAGCTCACCTTAATTGACACTATGAACTAAAGGATTTGGCCACACCTGTTAATTGAATAATTGAATTGGACTTGTTTTTACAGGCGTTGGGCTCGGTCCCTGATCTCCAATGAAGGACAATCTTAGTGTTTGAGCATATTAAGACATTTTGGACAATGCTATGCTTCCAATTTATTATTATTTATTTATTTTACAATTTCCTTAACAGTTTAAGGTAGGCCCCTTTCTGTTCCAACAAGATTGTGTCGCAGTGCACAAAGCAAGGACTATAAAGACATGTTATGACGAGTTTGGTGTGGAGGAACCTGACCTCAACCTTATCCAGCACCTTTGGGATGAACTGGAACAGAGATTGTGAGCCAACATCAGTACTGACCTCATAAATGCTCTACAGAAAGAATGGACATAGAAACACTCCAGGAAGTGTTGAGGCTTCCCCCAAAAGAGGGAGGGACCAACTCCATATTAAAGTATTGTATATCTATTTGATTACGTCATTACAGTCCGTGTCGGCAT
Source organism: Solea solea (assembly GCF_958295425.1). NCBI lineage: Eukaryota > Metazoa > Chordata > Actinopteri > Pleuronectiformes > Soleidae > Solea > Solea solea. The sequence continues at coordinate 21,107,791 of NC_081144.1, read as the reverse complement.
CCAAATACTGCACATGTGCACATGCACTGGGGTGTGTGAGGGTATGTGCCCACGCTGGTGGACTGTTACAATGACGGACAGAGGAAAGCACACACACACACACACACACACTTACTTGTCTCACAGGAGACAGTTGTTAATTATATCACAGTAGTGTTTTGTTCCATCAAGTCCTCCAGAGGAGCTCGAGCCAACGTGTTCATGTTTGATTTTGGCTGCACTCTGAAAACAGTTTCCACTGTGCCCTTCATCCTCCATTATTAAGCCAATAAAGAAACGTGTGTGTGTGTGTGTGTGTGTGTGTGTGTTGGGGGTGGTGGCAGGGGTGCCTCCCTTGAAGCTGTGACTGCTGCACAGTATTCTCATTTTTATTAGCTCCCAAGACACAATGGACGCCAAGAGAAAACATCAGAGCTCCGCACTGTCTTCCCTTTGCTTCCTTTCTTTTAAATTAAAGTGATATCTCATTGCTGTACAATAGAGCAGCTGTCTAACAGCTGGGAAATGAAGAGGAATGATTGTGTGGCCTGCCATTATCATTCCTCTCCATTTGTAATGTCTATGAAAATGTCTGTGAAGGTCAAGGTTATCCAGGTTGTAAATACTGAGTGGACTCATTCCTAAGTTTCTCTCAGGCTTCCACTGACTGATTGACTGGCGGGGGATATTGGATATTGTAACTCTGCGTCGTGATTATAAAGGTCATTGATATTGTAAGTTAGTGCTCTTGACTGTCATGACAACAATAATTAGAGTTGTGGACCACAGGTTTGAGCCATAGACTGTGTATAAGAAATGTATGTGGCCTTGCAGTTTGAGAAGTGAAGCCAAGGAAGTAGGAGTAGCAGCTGTGTTTGTGTCTGTTTGCAAAAACAACAACTCCATTTGAACAAAAGTCAATCGTAAAATAAGCCTTATTATCATGTTTGTTATATAATTACATAATTTTTCCCCCCACTTCCTTCTTGATTCATGTCAATGAAGATTTTCCTCAGTAGTTAATGGTCTTTTTGGATCTTCTTCAATAGAACATGATATCAGTTTTAAAGAAAATTGAGATGTTCCAATTTATTTTAATTTTTTTTGTCATTTCTCAAGCAAACACACACAAAAGAACATCCCAAGACATGAAGATGTTAACAAACAAAACACACAAGATGTTACCAAACAAAACACAAATGCAATACAGTTGAAATGACGCAGCCTCTCACGAACACATTTCATAAAATAATTTACCTGTCAACACAAAAGAGAGCTTTAATTAACAGTTATTATAGCTTCTCTGTTCCTTTTAAATCATAACTTATTTAAAAAAAAAAATCCTGAATATTGGAATATTGCAATATTGAGCTTTGTACATGATTTGCAAAAATTATAATCTACTAATTCATCAACTTTTAACATTTTAGCTGAATGAATAATGGGTTGGATTAATCTCTGTGTTTATAACTACATCCATTTCCTGTACTGTATATGGTCTAAAACGCGCTCGGGCTGTTTGTCGCCGTGGACACGTCCTGCTCATTTCAGCATTAATTTTGCTAATAAATTTGCACAATAAAGATAATAAAGAGTTTCCAAAAATGATAAATTACTGACAGGATACTGTCTGACTTGGACATTGTCCTTTTAACACACTCACGACCTTTCTTCCACAAGTGAACAAGAATAAATGACGTGTAAATGCAGAGGCGGTGAGGAAGCGGCTGACAGTGTCGCGGCACTACAAACAAATCCTAAGTGTCAGGGATGCTTGCCATGCAAATCTAACATGCATCCCCTCTTTGTTGCCCCGCCCCCCCCCGAGTTCCTTTTAATCCCGATTCCTCTGAAGTCGCAGCGACAAAGACAAAGGTTTGTATTTAGTTGGCAGGGCTCCCTGATCTGCTGTCGCTAATTGACACTAGCGAGATATGAAAGTCTGTGCGACGGCAAACATGTGTCATCAAACTTTCATGATCAAACAGCGTCGGCTTCGGTGCCTGACACTTTGTTGTGGAGGAACCACGTGTACAGTACTGTTTTCTATACGGAGGCCCAAACTTTGCTGGAATAATTCATGTTGGCCATCGTTTCGAGGTCGTGTGCGAGTGGTACGGAGTTCCTGCGGCGTCTGTGTTTGCTGTACGTGTCTGTAAGATGTTTCTCCCTCGATCAAAACGGCTTCTGCTCTACGGAACACAGTGCAGGTCTGTTCAGGTGTGACCGTGTGTGTGCTGAAGGAAGCGATGGGTCTCACCTGCACTAACCCTCAAAAAGGCAACTTCTCCTGATGAAGCAGAGCAACATTTGGTTCCACACCACCAGTCTCCTCCTTCACCTAAGTAACTCTATTACTTGATCTCCACCTCTGACTCCTCTCTATGTTTCACTCACCCTCCACTAGCTCGAGCTCCTATTCTCTGAAACCTCTCTGGACTCCTCTGAAGAAGCTCATCCGGGAGTCTGCGCAAAACTGGATTCCTTTTTTGTGTGTGTGTGTGTTTGGAGTGGGGAAGCGGGGGCTGTGGGTGTCTCTTTTGAGACTCTTTGATTTTGAAAACTTTACATCTTTCCCCCCTTTTCACATAAAGTTCGAGTACTCTTCAACCGAGGCTGTCTGGAGTTGGTGTTCTTCAAATGATTCTTTGGACTCAGCGTTGGTGGAGGACTATCAAAGCAAGAGTCTTCAACAGATTGTGCACGACACACACACACACACACACACACACATCTGAACCCAATTCAAACCTAAGAGAAAGCCGTTCAAGTGCAGGAAGGGACGACAGAATGAAAGAAAGAAAGAAAGAAAGAGAGGAGACATCAACAGCTTGCCGTCTTGAGTCAAACCAACCTGCAGCCAGTGAATCATTCTAGCATTTCTGACGCTTTGGTCAATTAAACGTGGTTTGTCTGTGAATCCATTTCAGAATCTTTTTCTTCTCTCAGCAAACGAGTAACAAATCGAGAGCTGAGCCAAGCTCACAGTGAGAGGCTCTCACCGTGATACTTTTATTTTTTTTTGCCATGACCTTGCTCGCGAAAGATCTCCGCATTCTCTTTTGGCTGACCGATTCTTCCGAGCCTTAAAATATGTTTTCCTAAGTGTGCGCGTCTCCTCCGTCCTCTTGCTTTCACTGCCGCTCACACCCACACTCTGCGTGTGCTTGGCTCCTTTAAAGGCTTTTAATTAGTTGCTTTTTCTGCAATTTATCAGAGGCATTGTGATGCCGCCGAACGCGTGAGGCGAAAGGTGTGTGAGGTGATCCTCTCTTTGCCAAGAGAGACGAGAGAAAACACGTGTGGGAAAAAAGGGACGTTGAAGTAGGAGATGTAACTATACACAAGAGACGAAGAGCGAGGGATGAAGAGAGAGAGGGAGTGGAAATCACTCAGCTATCCTTCCGTTAGAAAGCTTGTACACCTGTCGAGCGTTTGCAATTAGCGGCCATTACTCGCGGTTGTTGTTTGTCCATAAACGCTGCATCTCTCTATTATCAGAGCAGACACTGTAGCACCAGAATGAAGTGATTCTACATGCTCTGACACACACACACACACACACACACTTTCCTCTTGTTTCCGACCTCAGCAGGAGTGACAGTTTAACTGGCAGAGATGTTGGTTTAACACACGCCAAGGATGTTGCAAGCGGAAAAGGGATGAGGGAGACAGGGAGGGAGGGATGTTGGGGTCAGGCCTGCCTCCTCTCCAGTTAATTGGCCTAGCTTGTAGTGTGTGCTTGACAGATTGAATTATCAAGCTGGCTCCACGGTCTGCAATCCCCCTGCGGTATATCCTGGTTGACTATTAATGACCGGCTGCAGCAGCCTCCTCTGTTCCCTCTGTCCTGCTCTCATATCTCCCCCTCGGTGCTCCCTTATTTAAAACCCCTTAACCAGAGGATATCTCCATGTCTGCCTGTCCCTGTCCACACTGCTGGATTGCCCTTTGGTCTTTCACATTTTACATTCAAACTTCTTTTTTTTTTTTTTTAAGGTGAAAAGTTGCACTTTTTCCTCGTGAGTTGCAGGTTTAATTGACGCAGCGCTCCCTCCTCTTTTTTCTTGATGAAAAGGTACGGCCAGAGCAAAGCCGCAGATAATAACAAACAGTTGAAACAGGATGCGGGTTAATCTCCACTCGCTCTCGCTCGCTCACTATTGTACACTCTGTTCTAATGAAGAATCAGCAAGGGTGAAATAGAAATGGCAGAGGAAAATTGCTGAGTTCATTATGCTCCGTGTCCGGAAAGCTCCACTACAAAGGCAGGCCTTTTCAACAACGCTTAATTTCAGTATACATTTGCTGCCTGACTGCTTTACTCATTATGTTTCTTTTCTGTTTAAAATTTGTTTTACAGCATTTGCTTTATTTCAGTTAGTTGAGCTGCACGGAGTGTAATGGGAGAATGTTTCTGTATGAGGGTGCATAACAGTGGATAATACTGGGCTGTATAGAAACTTGGCTTTAATCAATATATTTATGTACGAGGAACAATGGGTTGTGTAATTACATGTAAGTGGGAGTGGTTGTCAGTATGGTTGAATGCAAAGACACTGCAGCACCAGATGTGTGGAGCATGTTGGAGGTTTTTGGTTGCGTTCGGGTACCTTTTGTTTTATTTTTGGCCTGAAACTTACAGTTAAAAGTAAAAAAAAAATACTTTAGAATAAGATTTTTCAGTGATTAAACTTCTTTACCTGAGATGTTATCAGCCCTGACCTTTAAATGTGAAATGTGATACCCTTTTCTATGAAAAAGTAATGTCACACATTCTAACCTGAACATTGCACCATGGGTGCTGTACGTCATACATTTCATTTTGCTGTAAACTACACGTGTGGACCATTGAGGATCGGGTGTGTTTGATGAATTAAATTGAAGATGATGCCAATACTGAGTGACCTGAGCACCAAAAACGATGCAAATGTCGAGGAGAACATCTTCAATTAGATCAAGAAGTTTGAAAAGCACATTTTCAGTGAACACTTAAAATGTTCCAGATCACGGAGTTATTGACGCGACTTAAGCTGCTCTCAGAGAAACTGAACTCTCTGGACGGCCGCGGGGAGGGGGCGCACAGTATGTGTGAACAGGAAACGTCTTCGGTTAACGTCTGAGTGAGCTCACGTGATAATGCGGCAGTGATAATGAAGCGTGGGTCCTGTTTCCTGGATCCACAGATGCTCCTGCTGTTGTGAGCGTGTCTCACCCAGACAAAGTCCCTGCGTGTTAACAGCAAACTGAAGCCAAATGAAGCTCCGTTACCTGGAGTCTGAAGTGAGCGTGGCTTTAGAGGGACGTGGACATTTACTGATTTGCTGTTGCACAACATAAAAATAGACATTTCAAAAGAACCTCCTGTTCACAGAGTGAAGTACCTGAACATAATGTGCATTTTTTTTTTTTTAAATATACAGTTAACCCTGATAATTAAATGAAAATGGCATGCTTTTTACAGATATTCTAAGGTCCATTCAGACCCAAATTGAAATAAGAACAAAAGACAGCCCTTTGTCCGAGCTGACACGTTTCTCAGTTTAAACAGAGGCCGGTGTAATGGTGATCATGGTGCGACCTCCTGCCGGGACTAAAACCAGGCTGCCTGCTGGCTTCCTGACAACCCTAGCATTACTGCATAATCGGCGCTTACCATCATTTGCACCAGCAACCTAACACAGAAACAGCACACATGTGCGCACACGCTTGCACTGCACACCAGATGTCAAAACAAAACACACAGTCTCGCGCACGGCACGGCTCGTTTGTTAAGTCACCGTCTTTCCGCGCGAAGACAACACCCAAACCGACCTGAGCCAGAACATGACTCTCGATCCAAACGAGCGTCCGTAATTCGCCTACGTGCAGACATTCACAGCTTGTGTGTGGGCCATTGTGAGTGACAGTGAGTAGCGGTGCCGGCTATCTGCTCATTCGGTATGTGTCATCATAAAATGCCAACTGTGGGAGCCTTTCTTGAAGATAAGATATTGAGAGATGCGAAGGCAGAAGCTTACGGACCAACTTCGGCAAACACTTTGTGCGTCAAAGATAAATGTGTGTGTGACTGAAAAAAAATAAATAAGAGACAGGAAAATGCAGGAGGAGACATAAAGAGAGAGAAAAGCCCATTCCAATTATCGCCCTGGAGACAAATGTCAGATAAGACTTTTGTGCTGATAAAGCCCACTGACCCTCAGGACTTCTGACCCTTCCCGGACTCTGTAGCACTAAGACTCTTGTTACATTGTTTCTTCTGATATGATGCTGAGCCCAAATTGGAAATGGGATTTATGTCTCAAAAGAAATAAACCTTTTCATTTTGAGACTCTTTTGATTTCTGTATGTTTTGGTTTAGTTGAGGTGGCGACGAGGGAGACCTCAGGTTGAGACGCTTTTACTTTCAAAACAACCTCTTGTGTGAAGCCTCGCGACTGGTGATTTGACGACCAGCCGTCATGTATTCATGTGGAGTGCTCTCGTGTCTGTTTTCCTCTACATGAGAACATAATTCACAAAAGTGACATCATGTTCTACTGAAGATGAAACTCGAGATTGAGACCATTAACAACTCAGAAAAAGTTCATTTTGCCATTGACTTTTATTTCGTCTGACACTTTTCCATGATACAGTTCTAGCACTGCTCGGCTCTACTCTACTCGCTTTGGTATGAGTTATAGTTCTTCCTCAATGCCGGCGGGGTCGGCTGCACAATCTGCTGGGACGTCATTTTTACACGCTACACACACGTATACTAGTGACGAGCCACCGATGAGTGAAGACGAGACAGAAACTTTTCATTCAGAGACGCTGAAATCAATTTGTTAAATAATTAAATATTTCAACCACGAAAAAGGCTTTTCTGTGACTTATAATATAAGTATAATTAATGCAGAATGAGTCCATGAACAACTTTTGAGGGGGGAAAAAAAAAGAAGAAGAAGAAGAAAGAAACGGGATGAAATAAAAGAAGGTTGCAAATAAAAACCCAGGCAAACTGCTATCTGATATCTTAATGAAATCCAAATTTAATTAGGCTTTCTTGTACCATATTGCAAACTTGATGGAATTCCCTCAAAAGTGTTTAATTAAAAAGATGCATTTGCGATCAAGTATGGGCAGTTTATAGATTAACTGTGTGCACGCTGTGCTTTGAATGAACAAATGACTTCAAGAAACATATGCTTCTGTCTCAAAGTGATGATGGATCTCGGTATAACATCAGGTCATACAGGCAAACCCGGCAAATAAGGAGCCAAATTATGGTCAAAACACTCACAAATGCACTCTTGTGAGCTGAACTTTTTAAAGTTAGGACACGACCTTAAGGCCACTTTGTCTCCTTCACATATGCTGGCACATTTTCCCCAACAAGAGCAGCAGGGTGTAACTGTACTTTGTTCAGGGTTCCGGTCCAACAGTCGAAGATGAAACCGACTACCAGTCGCACTGCACGACAAAGTACGACCAAGTACGACTGCGTTCGTGACACAAGAAACGTTCCACAGGGGCGACAGATTTACTGTAAGTGTCACCCAACAAAGTAACTGATCAACCAAAGATGCAAAACTCATCCATCTACGTCAGCCGGTATCATCCACGTACAAATAACTTCAAGCAAAGTTCTATTAAAACTGTCACAATGTAATTAAGATAAATGGTTGAACAGTTTTCATTGTGGAAAATTGTCACAAACCTTCACATGATTTTCCGTCTTTTATTTTCCGGTGGTTTTCTTTGGTTAGGATGCTTCCATTTATATTCATAATGTGTTTTTGCTTTCAAAGTGAAACTTTGACGGGAGTTTTTTTTGGCTGTTTGGGCCTCCTGGTGTGGACGTCCATTAGAAGTGGTCGTGTGGATCCTCATTTGGTCTTATTAAGAGGAGAGTTATTAAAGTGGCTGAAACTGGATGTGTGTGTGTGGTTTTTCACATCTCAGCGCCGTGTTTGTTTTGATCTTGCTGTTCAAACAACTATCAAGTTAGCATTTGAAACTCTCTCTCTCTCTTGAGCTGTGCTTTATGTTTGTTTGTGAGCCACTTATTTGCACTATACATCCTTGAAATGCGTCGGCAAAACCGTCAAATTTACTGTTTGTCTCTCCAGATTAGCGGATTCTGAAAGATCCTTCTCAGATGTTGTATCGTGGCACCACTTCCTAAGGTTCCACCTTTTCTTACATTCCAAAATATCTGCCCAGAAACTGGTGACAATGTACTGTGTGTGATATAAATGATCAGATTGTGATAAATGTCTTTCCCGTTTCTTGCCTTTCCTCCTACTCTCCACCACAATAACCCCCACTCCCTCATCTAGCAAAGCTTTTTTTGTGTGTATCTTTTTTGATTATATATTAACATGCACACATTTTCAGTTTATAGCTAGAAGGAATTGAGCACACGTGAAAAAGTAGGGCGGGTGAGGCAAGAGCAATGAGGGGGAAACTGAGATTTTAGTGTGGATGGGCATAGCTTGCAGTATTGGCTATGGTGGTGTTTTTTAGGATGCAGTGTGACCCAGGTAGCAGAGGGTGAGAATTTATCTTTTCTGGAACATTACTCTGGACAGCAAGTACTAGATACAGCAGTAAAACAGTGTCCTTCTACTTCCCTTTGCAGTCTTCACTGGTACACAAGTGAAACGGCACTGAGCAAACAATGACAAATTATTGTATTTGAAGATGTCATTTTGATAGAATGCATTATTTTTACTCTTCCTTCACAAATAGTGATGAAGTTAATTCTGTACTTAATAGATGCATATTTAGCCAGAATTACATCTGTGGGTCTCCTTGACTGAGCTTCACAAGCTTCCTGTCTGTCCACTTTGGCCGAACCACTCGAGGTCTCGTGCCCCTCGATGATTTCTCTGCATTCATCCTTCTGCCAGTTCTGGCCAGTCTCCCCATCACTGCTGCCGCCCAAACAGCCCCGAAGCTACCACTACACCGTATATCACCATATGGCTGGTATTAGTCAAGTGATGAGCAGGGTCTTAATAAAAGATGTTTGTGAAGTCCAGGTGGGCTTCCCTGTGCCTTTTACTCAAAGTCGCTTCAGTTTATTTTCTTCTACATTAAAGTCTGATGGTGAGATGAACACTAAAAGCTTTGAAAATGGTTTAGAAATCCTTGCCCTGATTTATTGCAGAGGTCTACAGAGAGTTCCTCGGACTTGACGGCTCGGCATTTTAACCTAACATGCAGTGTAAACTGCGGGATCTTACATAACATTTTGGGCTACACAAAATAATTCATTATACACATTATATATACTGTGTGTTAGAAAACCGCAAAGGCAAATCTTAGCGGAGAACAATACTAGCACATGACCAGATTTTGTTAGAATAAAGGGCCTTTTTTTAATATTTTAAATTACAGACTTACATTTTTATTTCTAATAAAACAAATGTAAACGATCAGCAATAAAACAAATGTAAACGGCTGAATGAAACCGTTTGTGTATAGTGTTGAACATACAATAGAGTTGTATTATCACTATTGAGAGGTTAGTGAGAGCAGGCTTTTTTGAATGATTCTGCTCCCAAACAGATGAAGAGAAAAAACAAATACAGCCCAAAAAGAACCGTTTTATTCATGATTCCTTTAAGTTGTGTTTCCATCACGGTTCAGTTGGTTTAGTATAGTCTGGTTTGGAACGTCAGCGAGATACGCAGCGCGCTGATGTAGAACGATGCGACAACAATGACATCGAGCGTGACATGTTTTTTTTTTTGCTGCTCGGTTTGTGGCTGTAGCTTTGTATGAGAATAGATTGTGAGTGTTGATGAAACACCTCCTCCAAGACCCTACCGTACCATTTAACTCTGGTACCCCATGGAAAGGGTATTGAAATATGTATTATTACATATTATGTATGAACTATAAACACAAACGAATATTTACCGCGCCGCACCGAACCACTCCACTCGGTAGAAACGCGACGTTACTTGTCACCAAAAGCGTGTGACGACAAAGAAAGACAGATATTCATTTATCACTATTATTTAATGGGGTTGCATTACTGCAGATGATATACTACAGACTGTTTGACAGTTATCATGTTGTAGCTCAGGCTCTCTGGGTGTCTTCTTGTCAATTTGGTGTTTTTATAACAGAGACAGACACATTACTACTAACCTCAACATTAAAACATCACATCATCAAAACATTGAGCTGTTAAAGAAGAAAAAAACACATCTAAGTCCCCACAACCAAAGAAATACCTGCACACATCCACACATGGACACACACACACACACACATGCAGAACACGGGAGGCAGAGGCTTTTTAAAGTAGGACAAAAGAGCATGAGGATCCCCTTTAATAATATGCAGGCACTTCTCAGACCCAAGCAATAGTGTACACAGCACCCATGGGACCCTATTACAAGTGACACCGCTGCACTCCATAACCTTAAAGCAACCAACAGTGACAGAGAGAGAGAGAGAGAGCAGAAAGAAGTAAAGTAGAAAGAATGAGGAGGCAAGAAAGGAAATGGTGGAGGGAAGCCCTGGGGCAGAAATAGAGGGTGGAGCACTGTGACAAAAAAGACAGAAGAAAAGGAGCAGAACATGGGGGAGACCGATAAGAAGCTGGTGGAAGAGCCATGAAGTTAAAAAAGAGAGAGAAGCAGCATATGAGAGACACTCAGCAGCGAGAGAGATGGAAGGAGGTCAGAGTAAAGAACAGGTATATGGATGATCCAAGATAAAATGCCTTCTGTAGTGAGTGAATTCAGATTGCCAACACTTTGTGATCATTGCTGTTCTGACTGTGTTTATCCCCCATTGCCTTATGTACTGTTTAACTCAAACTTTGCTTTTCGTGTGCAGGGAAAAGCTTACCAGCATTGTTCGATAGCAAAATGTTTGTGCGCAAGAAATTCAAAACACAAAGCAATTTCCATTCCTCGTCCGTGTAAACTTTGTACTAGTATCAAGAAATACAACCTGTGCACCTGCTGTTTAAAAAAAAAACATCCTCATTTATTGGTTAAAAGTTTGCAATAACAGCTCAATACTCATGTATAATAAGAACTGGATAGAGCACCGCCCCCTCTGCCTTGAAGATATTTTTTTCCTGTGGTCACTCGTGGTACTGCAACAGCAAATATTCATGTGGCGTCTCCGGAGCTGCGCTACTCTATGTGAACAATACGATATGAAAACTATGAGAAATGTGAATACATTTAGGCAATGGGGGGTTTTTCTTCTGAAAATAGAGCATTTATTTTATTTATTTTCAATCAATGTGTCGGATTCAGTGAGAAGAGGTGACTGACATGCTGACGTTTATCACTTTTGACATCGCGACACGGGGCAGGTGACGGTGTGTGCGTGCTCTACGGGCCACATGACCCGGAAATAAACCAGGAAGTCAGAAACCGTGGTTTTCTTATAATACATCCATGCCTCAGTATAGTAGTGGTTGGTGGTTGAAGGAAGTTGTCTGTTGCTTAAAGGGGTCCAGGGTATGAGGACATAGCCTGGTCACTCAGCCCTATTCATGTTTTTTTTTTTTGTAACGTTATAGTTTGTTTGTCAATGTCAAGATTTGCACTTTTTTGAAGAGAAAGAAAGAAAGAAAAAGAAAAAAACTTATTGTAGAAAACTCTCTGGCCTCACCCGCCTGCTTCACTGCTGGCTGTCCTGCCACAGTATTGCTTTTCCTTCCCCCATCCCTGTATTAGCTTTTCTACAGCCATCACAGTGTCATTAAAATGACAGCTCAGACCTTTTATCAAACTTTCTCTAATGATAATCCTGATATTTTCCTTCTAATTCCCACACACATCAGCGTGCTGTAATTACAGTATTTCTATCTGTTCCTTTCAATGTCCTATAATTGGCTATCTGACGCGCAGACACTCAATAGTGTGCGCACGTTTGGGTTCACAGTGTATACTTGCGTTCATTACTTCTGGAGTCCTGTGTGTCCTAAGGTCTGTGTGAACATATCATTAAGCATCTGTCAGGGCTTGACTGTGTATTTTATGGAAGTACTAAGAAAGTGTGCGTGTTCCTGTGTGTGTGTGTGTGTGTAATCATGTGGTGGCAGCTGGAGCAGTAGCTTTCCCGCCACATAATTGTGTACAGTTGTTGAGACAGTCATTACTGTGACAGATGAGCCGCAGCTCGTCGTGTTTTTTTTTTCTTTTTTCCTTCCCACTCTTCTCTCAACAGGCAGATGTCTCCTCTTGATCTCCGTCTGTTGCCTTTTGTCTTTCCACGCAAAGTGTTTGGCGGGATATTCTCCGAGTCAATTAGCTAACGAGCAGCTAACGAGTAGATAAGGCCAATTAAGATAATAGTGATTGTGATGATGGTAATTATGACAATGAGATTGGTGAGCCACCAGGTCAGCTTTAGGGAGAGACAAAGCAAGCATGGATGAGGAGTAGAATAAAAAAAAAACAAAAAAAAAAACAAAACACAGACATCTCTAAAAATAATTGGTATAATTGCAATAGTTTGCAATTAAAAAGAGATGCCAAACATCTTTTCTTTTTTGTGCGTTTGAAGAGCTGCTGCCATTCACGTTAACTAACACATGTGCTTTGATGGGGGATGAGCTGCGAGCGGTTTGCATGTGCTGACAGATTTCCAAGCTGCAGAGAACAAACCTGTGCAATTAGCCAGAAAATGTGTGCAAACAAAACACATGCAGTTCACTATGAGACCAATCGGGCCCGCGTTCATTTGTCAAACTCTGTTTAGAAGACAGGGAAATAGTTGGTTTACGTCGGCTCACACAATGCTGTGACTGACAGCAGAATGTCAGTCTGGTTTGAAAGGTTTGTAATGGCGATGATGAAGATGAGTATGTGGAGGGTTAGGCTTTAATTGATTGTGGTCAAAGGAATACTTCACCAATTTGCATTTAGCTTTGTATTACTAGAATAGGGCACGTAACACTGGTGAGCACATGACACAAAAAAGTATGAAGATATTTCTCGACTAAGGGCAAACTGAGGTTGGGAAGCACAGTTTTTCAAAAATACTACCCTTACTCTGATAATACAAAGCTAAATGCAAATTGGTGAAGTATTCCTTTAAGGTGAAGAATAACACTTTGCTCGGCTGTCCAGGTGAATGGAATTCAAGGAGGGTCCCTGAAAGGATAGCTGTGCGAACCTGTATGTGTGCGAGTTGGTGGGAAACATACACACTCACACAGGTCCTTTACCTTAACCATAACCAGTTAATCCCTAACCATAACCTTATCCTAAGCACCATTCTGTTTTTTTTTGTTCTTTCAGCAGACAATCTGCATATTTCATTCGGCTGAGAGGTTTATGCCAGATGCCCTTCCTGACGCACCCATTTATCCAGGCACCTGTACACTAGATTGTAATCCTAAACTTAACCAGTTCCTCATAAACCAGGTTTTGGTCTCTGTCAGCTCCACAAAGACAGTAACCACTTCAGGTCAGAAGCTGAATATGTCAAATGCTCATTCTAGTGTGAAACCCATAATAGTGAGTCTTCCCTTAGCTCTCCTCCTCTTATTATCCATTTCAGTTTCTTCCCCCCCACGTCCTCTCTCCAATCTCCTGTGACTAAATCCATCTCCATAGGGTTTTGCACGAGTAACATATGAGACAGGTGTTTATGGACTCCGTGCCCAAGGAAACAGAGATGAATCCTGCAAGATGAAACTGTAGGAGAGTAAATTTGGAATCTGTGCAGGAGGATGGCGAAAGGTGTGTGAACGGCGTTTGTTTTAGTGGTGGGACAAAAGAAACGTCACATGCGGGGAAGATTCAGGCTCACGAAAACAAAACACTAAGAAGCGGTGCGTTAAAGAAAGTGATGGATACTGAACTGAACACTCGTCATTGTTTTAGATACAGAATAATGCATACCTCTGTGTCATAAATCAAATAATGGACGATCGGACGAGAGAAAACATAGTGTAAGAAAGGCTTATAGGGGATCAATATGAATGTGAATGTCATTTTTCTACCACATCGCACTGTGCAATCACTTTAAATCTTGTCACTGTAATGATAAGTTCAAGCCATAATATTATTCTTCAGCTTTAAATTCAGGATAAATGTCAGAAAAGTCAGGAGTACTCAGAGAATAGTGCTTGCCTCGGATGCAACATCTAATCTAACAACTCTACAGCAGATCACTTCCCAGTTATAAATTGGATGGAAGACTTCTTTTTTCTTCTTCTTCTTCTTTGGTTGGCACAGGAGAAAACAAAATAACAGTGGAGAAAAAAGGTTAAGACGCCCTGAAATAACAAGACTACGACGCTGGGGAAATTTCCTAAGAGATCTCTTCAATAAGAGACACAGTGACTCCAGTTTCCTGACATGGAAAGAGAAACTGAGGGTCATGGAGTCTATGTCAGCCAAACTCAGCTGACATAGGGCATGGTGGGGTACGACCTGGACAGGTCACCAGTCACGGGGAGAACATGCACACAGAAAGGCCCTCCCTCAAACCGGTGACCCTCATTTTGGAGGAAGCCGCAGTCCCCAGAGAGACCCGGGAGCAATACAAATTTATGAAAATGTCCGTGAGGGAAGATGAAGAAAAAGATGAAATGAAAGGATTTCCCCCCCCCCCTCCCCCCCCTCCAGGTAAGGAAAAGGCTGCTTGTTTTTTTTTTTACCACAGCACAACAGAACAGAACCACAGCTGGTGGAGATCTAATAAAAGAGTGGAAGGTAAAGTTCAACTCCTGCAGGTTCCATTCCTCCGCAGCGATTATCATCCTCCACCACGCTCTGATGACAGATGGCAGAAAGCAGATAGACGGCCTCTGCCTCGACTGTTTACTGCCAATATTGCTTTTAAAGAGACGCTGTCCATCAAGGCTCCTGAGCATGGCCCCGACATTTCCAAAGACCCTTCTCTGAAAGACGGCGTCTTTATTGTGATGCCTACTGAAAGTGACAACAGCTGGCATTTACCGGCTTTCCCCGGGCATCTAACTTTGGTGCACACGGAAGTGTTTGTCTTTGACCTGCTTTACTTTTCCCTCCATTCACCCAAATTATTTAAATTGTCAGCAAACTGGAGCTTTTTGATCACAATCCAATACATGTATTATCTGCGACAGCAGCAGGATACAGACGAGGTCGTATTTTCCCACGCACTTTAACTACGTTTTCTTCAGATGAATGATTTAGGTAAATAGGTAAAGTGGACACTCTAACGTGTGTCTAGAGTGTGAGAGTGGATGGTTGTTTGTCTCTATGTGACCCTGTGATGAACTGGCGACCGCGAGCCTCATGTGGAGAATAAAGTGGTAGAAAATGGATGGATATTGCAGGTCAAGTTGTAATACAGTCCATTTTTAAGTCAAGCTTCAGTTCAATATTTGATGGTGATGGACCATTATCACATCTGTACTGTAATGAGAACAAAGAAGTTGTAGGGTTTTTTTTAATTGGCACTGAACAAGGAATAATCCAAATTTAAGCTATAAAACTACAGCTTTTGTTATTCACTGGTTGTGTTGTTTCAAATTCACTCCTAAACAAATTGCATTTTCTTACATGTATGTTCCATTTATGGATGTTCATATCAACATGACTGACCGATAACCCTTTATTGGTTATAAGTGTGGTTACTTAAGCACCTTTTTAAGGCTAAAGATCTTGGTTTCTCTCCATCACAAACACAGCACGATGTCTTCATTGCACCATCACAATTACCAAAAAAACTGTCCGACGTTTGATCTATAAATGTAATCTTCTGCTCGGCAGGCGTCTCCTGACATCTCGCTTTCTTCCGAGAATATTCACACCTCAAACGCTCATGAATGAAGTCGCAATTGGTGTCAAAAACAAACGGAAAGATGTGAGAAAATGCATACTTAATAGAATTGTAGTTTGGAAATGGAGTTTAGTCGTGTCGGAACATCATTTCTTTCTTTCTTTTTTTCTGTGAGCCAGGGTTGAACTGTGGGGGTCAATGTTGCCTCCTTAAATCAATTTCAGAGAATCCTCACTTCAGGTGATGGAAAGCCAGTCTGTCAGCCAGAATCAGCCACGCAGGGGAGCCAATCCCCCGAGGCCCCTTCCACCTTTCTATCATACAACAAACTCTCTTCACTGTTCTCTTGTTCTCAGCTCATTCTGGGGCAAATAGACTCTAAAGACAAGCTCTTATCTCATCCTTTAAAAACCTCAGCGTAATTGTCCTCCTTTGCTCCAAGATTGGAGTTTGCACCTCTACCTTCAGATCTGGGTTCTTTTATGTGTCTGATGCAGTGGTGAATCACACTCAGCCATCTTTTATGCTCGTCCACCCCCCTCCACCCTCCCCCTTAATAGACACTCACAGTAATTGCACCGTTAACTTTGGGGACTTTTGGCACGGATGCTCATGAAAGACTGGGGATTGGATGAAATTGAATGGTGCGGCTATTTAGGGTTTCAACTGCTCTGGTAATGATATGTAAAGGAGGGGAGCTCGGCATCGCATAAATTACACAACAGTTTCCAGTTTCATTCAAGTGCTGTCACATAACTGCATTCTCTAAGAAACAGGCGCACCTCGGAGGTTTTTGTGTAAATTGAGACGAGGCAGCCAGACAGTAGCTTAATCATGGAATGAATTGAATGAAATCTGGAAGGAAATATAAAGACGCCAAACAATCTCGCACAGCAATGATCGTAGTATCCTCTGGCATCCGGAGTGTTCAGAGCTCATATATACGGCAGCAGTAGTCCCTGCTACGCGTCAGTATCGGGCAGACGCGCGCGTTTCCTGTAAGGAATACCAAACAGGCTTTGATTTAAACATTAAGTTTCTCTGAGTCAATGTAAAATGGCCATTCTCAAACTCCCATGCACCTGCTTTTCTGCCCCTTTCTCGGGGGGTTAAATGGCTTTATCTCGAAGGGCAAAATGGTAAAATGGACGTGTGGTGAGGTGCGAGGCATTATTGGCACGGAGCCTGGAGTTGGAGGGTGGGGGGGAGTACTCTGTGGGTGCTTAGCGGCGGTGTCAAAGCTGAAGCGCCGGTCAAGCACAGCTACCGCGCTGAGTGAAGTGACCCGCTGCTGTGGATGGTCCACTGCTGGGTAATTTCATCCTCTACTGAGCAGTTGAGCAAAGGGGAGCGGGCTCCTCTCTGAGGCCCACGTCAAGCCCCATCTTACAGGCTTGGGATTGACACTGTTCCCCGAAGGCTGTCAGGTGCTGCTGGAGGTACGGGGAAGGTGGGGGTGATGAAGCAACATGGTGGGTTGGAAGCAATGAAGAGGAGCAGGGGAGGCTGATGAGATGGTGTCTCGCGAATACTGTCTGCGGAGGAGACAGCTGATAGATAACTATGAATAAGGGTGTAATATAGTGAGCTGAGGAGGTCAAAGGAGGGAAAGATGTGCATTAAACGATGACTCGACTAAAGCTGTCAGCAGTTGTGGAATACAGGGAGATTGATATCAGCAGCGCACTCTAAGAGCACATTATAGGAGAATCGAAATCGTCAGTATGTCAAAATGTCAAGAATAAGTTACATTCTGAAGTTTCCAGATTCGTTTCCTATTACATGACATCATTTCTGGAATTCTGCATAAAGTGGTCTTCAAACAGCTGCTTGATAGTTGCCTAACTCAACCCGAGAACATTAACTTTGTCCGAGCCGCGCGTGATCAATTTCATTTTCATTTTCACCGCTGCGATCGTCCCGTTGCAAACTCTTGGAGAGGAGAATCATTTTCTTTACATTAAAGGAGCTGTATGTAATAAATGTATGGTGTTAAGTCGTATAATGACCATGTTATCGTGGAGTTTTGGCTTTCAGTTCGTGCAGGCCTGGTTCCTCCAACAACCTGGCAACCTCAAGTCTCCGGGAGGTGGTGTGGCAAGAAATCCAGATCTTACATATGGCCTCTTTAATGATGACACATACATATTTACGTATGTTGTGATCAGGCTATCTTGCATGAAATATCTGCCTTTTGCTACATTTATACTCAAAGATCAAGGTCTAAAATGATGTTCTCTGAGGCTCAGATGTAATATCACATGCAAGCCATGAAATCCATGTGATGAACTTAGTTTTACGCAGTATGCATTAGCTTATATGCTAACGGAAAGGCTTTGGTTTACACTTGCATTTATCATGACAACATGAGTTTGTGTAAGCAGTGGGCAGCGTTAAGTGACTATCAAAAACTAAAATCAATCAAGTTCAGAAATAAAGCTCACTTTCTCTTTTTAAATAAAGGCCTACCTGCACTTCAGGCAGATAAATGCTACTATTTGAGAATTCACGGCATTTCTAAGTCTCTCTCTATTTAATTTGACTTGATTTGTCGAACATTTTACGCCCCGACTTGAGTTTAGATTAAAATAACACAGTGCCACTCAAATCACTGAGGTGTCAAAAGTGGTTCACGGCTCTTATCTTGTTCTACCTGCGAGCCCGATTCAAGCGTGCGCCTGTATTATCACTGGTATTAGCCACAGTCCAAGAAGCTCTTAGCCGCATTGACCTGTCCACATGGATTTTACACTGAAAATTGGAAATATATCATGTTCATCAGTCGTTAGCTCCGTCCACTGTCGCAGCCGCATTTACAACCATTTCATAAATAACACACTTGCGTCGGTAACCTTGAGAGGGCTCCTGGAATTGTTTTTTATGACATCTATCCATCCTAATTACACATTGATTGAGTCTCGTGACGAATAGGAGGTAAAACAAAACAATCTGGAGACAAAGGACCCTCCTCTCCCTCCCCACCCCCCCATTAAGAGGTGGAGCTTGAGAGGGTTGCGTAGAGGTGAAGACGAAGAAGACAACGTAATATTTCACTATCACTTCACATCTTTAGTTACACATACACAGTGACGAAATGATGGTAGCAGATAAATCAGGTGCCAAAGAGACGACAGTAGCTAATAAGGATTTGATGGTTAACTAACAGCTGGGATAACAACCTGGCTCCTAACACCCTTACTTCGTTTGAGAGAAATTTTAAAAATATTTATATTTGTAAGACTATAGGATCGGGCATTTAGTGTAAAGCTGTAAAAGATATTAAACAGTTAAATGATCTCTAATAATCCACATAAAGGTAAACATTTACATTGTGACATTTAATGGCGTTTATTTTTAGGACCTCTCAGGGCCCACATGCAGTACCTTCACGGCCCACCAGGTACCCGGGGACCACACTTTGGGAATCACTGTCATAAACTTCATTCAATTACATTGCAGCAAGAAAAATAAACTCAAGAAAATGATTTGGTTAAACAAAAAAAAAGAATTAAAAGATTATAAAAGAATTAGATCAGAATTGTAAAAATATATACATTTTTAAAATACAAAAGAATGTGAAAGACATTTTAAATGACCGAAAATAGAAGTTTTCGTAAACTGATAAAAGCACCACAAAAGTGTTTTTCTAAGCTCGTCTCTATTCACAATAAACTGTGTTATGTTTATTGATTGATTAGATAAACCCCCTCCTGACGCTTAAGTAACATAAAAGCTTGTTCATTTTTTGGGAGAACGTCATCATTTCAATATCCTTGCATGTAAGACACAGTCTGACGTTATTTCTCCTGGCCTGTGTCTCATTTATCACGTAAAACTGCATTTATCTCATTTTTATGGACGAGTTAAGTCATGTCAGTGATGATGAGTGTTTTATTGGTGCTGTTAGAAGTCATATTATTGAGTATGTGCTCTGGACGCATAGCACACCTCTCATAATGGATGAGTACAAATGCATTGGATATTGTTGTTATTATTCAAAGTGCCCTCGGACTATTGCTCTCAGCCACGCGGAGACCGATCGATATTGCAGCTCCTCGGTCAATACGCAGGTATTAATACGACACTTGACTCAATGGGCCTATTATGACCTTTCTAGCAATATCGATACGTTAGAGAAGAAAGCTTCTCGTTTTTAGTTTCAGTGATAAAAAGATGCACAAATATGCTTGTGAAAGTAACTGCAAAAACATCAAGATCAAAGATCGAAGGCGAGAAATCCAGCACTTATCTGTCGGTCGCACAGAACAGCGGAGGAAAACATCACACACAAACATCTGACCCACCACTTAAAATTACATTTGGTGAAAATGTCTGGAGAGAGGCATCCTTATCTTGATCTCCAAACAGTGACTATCACGCGACATGTCAGAGAGACTGTTTGTGAAGATGTCGCTCTCAATTCAACACATATTTCACACATTTTCACCGCTACACTTTTTAGGACACTGCATTGACTTCCACTCATTTGGATAGACTATAAACAAAGCCTCATCCCTAACCTTGACCATAACCTCATCTCAGACCAAACAGGAGCAGCACCAGCTGAAATTCACAATGACAAATGTAACAAATGCATTGATTATATAAATAATAATAAAAAAAATCAACAGTGCACAGACAGATCACTAAAGCAAACCTGAGGTTCAAATACAAACTACAAACATTTAGCATTTCCCTCTGACAAATTATTTTCACCAGAGATAATAACAATAATAATAATAATAATAATAATACTTTTGGACTTTCGAGACCATTGATTGTGCATTAGATATATGAGTAATCTCTGTTTGTTCACTGTTTAACAATGATAGAGAAGACTGTGTCAGTGGGAAATCAGCAGTTCAGTGTTGGGAGGAGATTTTTCATGCAACTGCTATGGATGGAAGAATATAAAGCGACAGACTCTGTGCTGAGGAAGAGTGGTGAACATCGAGGAACTTTGAACTGTGGAGGGCGGCGTTACACCTCTAAGTGTACAGCCTGTCAGAGATCATTAGAAGAAGAAGAAGAAGATGCTACGCTACTCCCAGCAGATACTGTGACTGTGACGCGTGGACAGGCCTTTGAGCCGTTAGCTGTCCCTGTCTGAAAGACTTCAGATAAAATTGTTATTTATCTATCATGATCCAGCTTCGTATTTGAATATATACTTTCTCAAATAACTGTAAACATATGTTCAGGAGCACACACACACACACACACACACACAAACAAACCTGATTTATAGCTTACAGAGTCTCCTCTGGGCCACTGCTACTGCTGGTTGGTGCAAAATGCATTCAAGGATACTTGTGAAAGAATAATGTTTCACAAGTCCAGGAGAGGGCGCTTTCGCAACCCGGGTACGACCGAGGGCTTTTCTGTATGCATGTTTGTGTGTTCTCCCCGTGTGTGTGTGTGTGTGTGTTTTAATAAATCCTGTTCCTGGGAACCCACTGCCTTGTTTTAGATGTTTCCTCACTCCAACACATCTGATTCAAATGACTTGGTCATTCTCAGGCTTTGGCGGTGTTTGGTGATCATTTGAATCAGGTGCATTGGAGCAGGGACACTCTAGATTCCCTGTAGGTGTGAGTGTGCGAGCGAACGGTTGTTTGTCTCTGTGCACGTCGCCGTTCGCCCGATGTCAGCTGGGACTGGCTCCAGAGAAAAACACATATTGAGAAACAACCAGTGTTTATACCAAAAAATAAAAAGCCATAGAGATGAAACAAAAATGAGTGTAGGTTATACCGAAATGAATACACTTAAGACAGTATACACAAAACGCTTGCACTTACATACTCACACTGCATGCTCTAAAGTTTTTATGTGTATTATAAGACCCACACAAGCACATGCACATGCACGCGCAAACATACACTTTCCATTATCTGTAGGACATTTTTGCTTGTGGTAAAAATGACCCTGTTGTCATTCATCTTTACATCTCTTCCCTTGAGGCTCGAGCGAAGAGAGGAAGACAGAGTGAAGGATGGAGAGAGAGGGGGAGAGAGAGAGAGAGGGGGAGCAAGTGTGAGAGCACGAGAGGAGGGAAGGAAAGTGCCTGAGACTGCAAATCCGTTACAAAGGCGAGTCATTGATTCTGGGATGGGGAATTAATGAAGCCTCGGCCGGATATGACAGTACAGTGTCAGACGGCGAAGAGTTATGCAGGCCGTCGGGCTCTGGCAGCCATTATCTTACAGATAGTGTGTGTCTGGGGATGACAAAAGAAGAAGCAGGGCAAGTTAAAAAGGAATTCATTAAAAAAAGAGAGGGAGAGTGAAAAAAAAAAGGAAGGAAGGTAATTCTCAGGCACAGAGGAGGCACATCTTACAGCATCTCTGTCACTCCTAATGGCAGTTTTCACTCACAGTCAGCTGTTATCTCAAACAAACATTCCTCTGTGTCGTTTCATATCTGATAAGTCACAGTTGTGATGAAACAAGTGTAATGTGTCTGCTCGGTGCTTGGTTTTAGCAGGAGAGCGTGTTTCAAACGCTCTTTTATCTTGATGTTATTTCTCTAACAACTGTGGCATACATGCACAAGTCATTTATATCCATCTGGTGTGAATGGGTGATTCAAAATGCCAGAGTCATTATGGAGTCATACTTTAGCAAATCTTATAGTTTCTTTACCAACTGCCAACCAATTGTTTTTTTTAATTTTTTATTATATTATAGATAACAGGGTGCATTCCATTACAATTGTGTCCAGCAGAGGGAAGCATACACATTGGCATTCTGAATGTAAAACACTGTCATTACTTTTAAAGAGAGGATGTAAGAGATCCTCTTCATTTTTTCTCAGATTGTTGGCACCAAAATGGAGCCGGCCGACTGTCCAATCACGGGTCTAGCAGCAATAATTGTCAAGGCTGCTGACAGACTACTTTTCACATTAAAACTATTTTCTGTGAGCAAGGTAACAGCACCTATGATCCTGCCCCGCGGGCTGTTATTGGACAATATTATTCATCTCCATTTAATAAAATATAATCTTGTACCTCTACATTCTAATAACGAGTCCATGCTCTCACAAACCCATCTTTTTGTAATCCGCGCTGTATTTATTGCCACAGTGAACCACAATTTGTTTCATAAGCTGTCACAAATAAGGGTACAGCGTGAGTCCATTTATGCACCTCAAGGTACAATTTAGGCAAATATAAGCCCTTAGGCATAGTAATTGTACCTGTAAGTACACATGTGTACCTTTTTCCATCAGACAAAAGATACAAATATGCTCCCAAGCAATAAAAGGTGCATATATTTGTACCTTTTTGATGTACAAATCTGTACCTTAGACCAGTGTTTCCCAACCTTTTTCCCTTGAAGCCCCCAACCCGAATCCCTGTCCACACACACACACACACACCAAAAAATAAACATTTATATGCAAAAATATACAACAGTTGCAGGTTTTTGTTATGTGTATATAGATAAAAACTGTCCTGTGCTTCCATAAAATCGAGGTAACCTGCGTTATTGCCATGTTTTCTTTGTTGATACTGGTGGAGTCTTTGATGCTTTGTTGTTTTTTTGTTGTACAGATGCCGACAACAGGAACTCAATCAGGTACAGCGAGACTTGTTTACGCAGTAATGGTCACAGAGGTTCAGAGGTCACAGAGGCGATGGCAATAAATCGCTTCTTAAATTTAAAGGCGGACCAAAAAAATGGGTTTTAATTTGAGTGATACTGAGTTAGGATTAACTAACAGAGTGTGTGCCTGGGATTTTCTTAATTTAACATGCACAAATATAATTTTAATGACGTCACAGCTTCAGAGCGGACAAAGCTCTACGCCCCCTATGTGATCTCTGGTGGACTCTGGTGGATGAGTAATTTCTGTATGTTTTTTTTTTTTTTTTAATAAATAGACTAATTTTGCCTAATGAACACATTTTTATTGTGAACTATATAACGTTCCATATCAAAAGAAACCCTTTTATTTTCAAAAATCTGTGAATCTCCTCACAAATATTCAATATGATGAAGGAATACCCCTACATACTTTTAAAGTCATGTCGCACCAGCCCAACATTTTTCCTGGAAAGTTGGACTTTTCACTTGAGTCCTGAGTGTATGAAATATCACAGAAAAGTGCAAACTTGCATGTGTTTTAAGCGGGTGTGTGTTTATAGCCCTGCATTTGGGTGTGTCTTTGTTTCCGTGTGTCATCCTTTGTTACAAGCCAGAGATAAATAATAGCACAAAGCCTGGAAGCAGCACGGGCGCACATTAACTGATAGATCGCAAGTGACAAGTGTTGAGGGCGATTTCGTGTGTGTGTGTGTGTGTGTGACAGATGGGTGAGCTTGTGGGGAATTCACTCACACACTCGAAAGTTAGCGAAACACGTCTCGAGGAATCGTTGAATTTATCCTAACATTAATGCCAGTGCATGGAAAATGGCTTTCCTCCATCTAACAACATCTGAGCTGTGGAAACAGTGGTGAAAATTCAGTGCAGATCCTTGAAGCAGCTGAGGGACATTTTCAGTCCACTGCGGCTCAACAAGTTTCTGCATTAGAGTCAAAAAATACTGGGAAATATGCCGGTGGGATCAAGGATTGTGGTTCTTTTATTGAAGAGCAAATGATGGAGTCTCTGTCTTCCCTGTCTGTACGACATGAAGCCTTAAGTGCCCGAGTCCATCCAGCCAGTCAATCATCATTTCCAGGTAATAGCTCATCCATTTTACCTCTGGAGGGCAACTTATACTCGGCAACAATTTAAAGGAAATTTGCTATCAGTCTAATCTTGGTTCGAGATGAAAAATGTCAATATTCATTCGTGTCAAGATCAAATATGACACCTGAGATTCCACGTGAAAGAATGAGACACACATACTGCATATACGCGTGCACTCCTACACTCCTGCACTCCTGCACTCCACCCATACACTGATTTCTCTATGATGTCTAACATTCAGGTTGTGGAGACTTATTCCACCCCTAACATTTTGCTCAATAATAAAACACACTCATTTAGGTTATAGGAAAATCCCTGATAATATCACTATGTCATTAGATTTATGTCATGACAATAATTGATCACATAAACCACATCCAGAAGTGGTTTGAGGATGCATTCGTAGTTTTTTTATATTAATGATAATTATTATACTAATTACCGCTCATACATTCATTTATTTGCAGGCGATTTTAATACTGATCACCATATGAAGTCTTTTTTGATTCACTGGAGCTCACATTATAGACATTTCCTAGCCCCTTACCTAACCTTAACCATCAAAACTAAGTGCCTAACCCTTACTGTAACCTAGATCTAATTCCAAACCTAACTCTAAAACCAGGTCTTAACTCTGTAAAAGCCCTTTAAAGACAAAATGTCCTCACAAAGATAGGCTGGCATAGACAGAGTGGGGAAGCCATACATGGTCCAGGACACAGTTTAATGCCAGAAGTCAACAGTCTTACCTAAATGTGATCTGACATACACATCCAAAGTGCACCAGGAGCTAAGTGAAGTGCCAGTAATTGATAAAAAGTCAAATTAAAAGTCTACCAGCTGAAGGGCAAAAAGATTTGGAGTGACGTAACGACGCCTTGATGGCAACAGAGTGAACTCTCAGTGTTCAGGTAAAGCACATTATGCAAATACTCCAGCAGAGACAGTCGCCAATCAAATTATGTTGGATCATGGTCCAACAGTCCCAATGGAGCCCTGTGACACCACCTCACCATCGCTTTGGCCAAATTTAGACGATGGCAACTCTCGCCATAAAGTCGCCCGTGATAGACACTTAACTTTGTTAAGTCTAATCCAGCACCTGGCGTCGGGCAGATCCACTCTGAAGTGTTAAAGCAACGCATGTGTGTAAGTGCTCGATAAGGTGTGTAACTCAAACACACACAGATCTCTCAGAGCACCAGCCTTTTTTCAGTCGTGATAGCCGCTCATTGAGGGAATGTGGCAGCACTGATTATCTAAAGGTATTCCTGTCTGACCTGGATTCAAGGGTTATTAAGGTGAAGTGGTCCGACTGCTGCACCTTCTACCTCCCCCTCCCCTCCCCTCTCTCCTTCATCACAAGCCATTAATGCGGAGGCAGAGCTGCGCCCGCATCTAAATGTTTCATTATGGCAAAAGTGGAGATACCAATTTCTTTGCCCATCTCTCCTCACTTCGCCTGCCACGCTCTTCTCCCACCGACCCTCCCCCCCCATCCACCCCGAACCGAGGGAGGACAGCAAAGCATGACAAATTGAAATAAATGAGAGAGGAGAAAAAGGTGGTGTGGGGACAATGCCGGCCCCCGCGGCTCCTCTGCTGGTCTGAAGGGGAGAAAAATGCCGTGAGACTATTATGAAAAAAAAAAGAAGCAAAAAAAATGCTTCCACCAAAAAGATCAAGCGGGACAGGGAGGAGGTGATGTGAGAGAGAAATGCATGATGCCGAAGAAAAAGACGGATTATTTATCCAAATGTTGTAATCGTTTCACCAACACCTGTCCTCTCTCACCCCATTCTTTCATTCATTGCTCGCTCTCTTTCTTTCTCTGCCCTGAGTAATGACTGGCAATAACAGGTGGATCGTTTTGACCTTTCCAGCTCTTCATTTTAACCCTTGGTGCTCACGCGGCACAGATCAGTGCCACAGGTGCACCATTGGCCATTTGCCGCAGGAATATTACACAACTTCTTATATGGAAATTTTGGGGGGTGTGTGTTTATAGGTCTCATATTTACAAGGCTTTACAAAATGCACTTTGTCGTCTTCTTAGGTGTTGTTGAGTCAAAGTTATGATTCATTTTATATTGCATATTAAAAGGCGTGATAAGTAGTAACAAAAGTAAAAAAAAGGATATGAGTCACAATACTGCACAGTCTTAGCCTCTGTAGACACATAGGAATGGACAAAAGCTGCATAAATGCTGTGTGTGTGCTCTAAGGACCTCATCAGAGAGAGGGTTTAGACATTAATGATGTTGGGTCAAACGTGGCTAACTGTGTCAGAATCGTTTGTCTCTGTCAGTTTAGTTCGGATTTAGATTTAGTTACAGACTAAAATACCATTTACTGTTAGTCATATTTTAGTCATCTGAGATGCTTTAGTTTTAGTCGACCAAAATCAAAGGTATAGTATGTTATTATTAAGGTTTGAATTTACAAGATATAACTGTATTGATATGACACATTTTCATTTGCCTTCACAATCAAATACATATTTGAAACAACTTTTTGTTGTTTTACACTTCAATTTCTGGATGACTCGCATCCAAATGCTGCTTCAGGTTCATTTGTTTTTTTCTCCACATGCACGGTTTATAAAGGGTTTTGTCTCGCGTAACATCATACATGAAATTCTTCCATATGTCGTCTCTTCTCTTTCTTCCTAACGCCGTCATCTCTGTGTTGACAAACCCGGGTAAATCAACCTAACCTCTGTCTGATGGGATCTCTTCTTATTATTATTTTTTTTTTCATTCTTCATCTGAAAACGCAGAGGCAAGAAGGACAGATCACGTTGTTCAACGACCTTAATGTTTCAAGCAATTCTGCCTATTGCATCTTTATTAGGAGCCATGATTGTCTATTCAAATTCAGGCGAACGATTCCCATTAAAAATGTGTTTGTTAGATTTAACCCCAGTGATATTGAGGCAAACACCTACGTATGAAGACTTATTTTGCTTCAGTGAATTAAAGAAGCATCTGTTGATGCTATTCTTTGTGCTGATGTGGCCCGCCTCCCTGTATGTTAACAACATCCCATCATTCAATGGAACTCTTCTTGGACCAGGGACACGTGATGTGTTTGGAAGAATATCTTTTATTTCTCTGCATGTGCATGTGTGTGTGTGTGTGGGTGTGTGAAGCAAGATAAATGCACAGTTGAGCTTTTCAGCCTTGGGAAACACAGAGCCGACTTCAAACTGACTGTGCAGAGCGCGACGCTCGACTTTGATATTTAAATCTGCGAGCGCAAGAGAGAGGGACCATCTGTATCAGATTTGTTTTCATCATTACTGTCTTAAGCATACTCAACAAATACATTCACTAGGTTAATGTCTGTCGCGCTGTTTAAAGCACCTCAGGAAGAAATTTATCAAAGCACAATTTGTTCCCTTTTTTTCAATAACTGAGTCACAATATAGAAAAGAATGATCACATGTGTTTTTAAATATCACCTACTGTAGGTTTCAGCCTGAGCATAAAACAACCCTGTTATGTAAGAGCTTTTAATGATCAGGGATACAAACAAGTATGAGAATGTGTCTGCGGGTTAAAGGAGTTTACCTTACTTTTAACCTTTAAAATGTTTTTCATTTGTAAAACAAAGTCTACACTTCTCAGTTTCAGTTTTTTATGAAGCTAGTTTAGCTAACATCAGGTGAAAAAAAGCTTACGTCATTTCCAACTACTTATTCACCTAGTTAGTTAGCTGATAATTAGCTGTATGTGTCCATGAGGTGGATTCATCGCTCATTTCGTCGTCAACGTCTCTAGGTTGACTAGCTTCTGGGGTGTTGCTACTAGCAGTGCTAGTAGTAGCAGTGCTAGTAGTAGCAGTGCTAGTAGTAGCAGTGCTAGTAGTAGCAGTGCTAGTAGTAGCAGTGCTAGTAGTAGCAGTGCTAGTAGTAGCAGTGCTAGCGTTGGTAGCTGATGCAGCAGTCATCACTTTCCATGAGTCAAAAGGGTAATTTGAGTCCCATTATTCACACAATGTACACAAGCAAGTAAAGTCACACAAATATTGTTTCCTTCCAGAGGAAAAGGAGAGGAGATGTTCACTTCTTTGAACCACTTGAGTCCCAAGTGCGACACAAATTGGTTTTATGGAGATTTGGTTGTGCACATTTTTCAGATTTTGCGTCCATATGTAAGTATATTTCACCAAGTGATGTAAATGTTGTGTCCACTGGTGTCTTTGCACTGATTATGGGCCGGGGTCATACTTTCCACAACTATGCAGAGGTCTGCTAGGATGTGGTATAAATGTTGTTGTCCTATGCGGACGAATCCGCACACAACCTGGAGGTCAATACTTTCCCATCCAGCAGGTGGCACGCACTTTTTTTTGGTCAAACTAGACAATGAAGAAGACCGTAACCATGCATGTATACAAGGAAGTCCCTGGTACTGGTACCACTACCCACACATGCACGACTCATTATTCAAAGAAACCAAGGAAATACAAACAAGGGTGATTCCCTGTGTGTTCAGCCGCCTTTTCACAACAAGGACAAGGGTATACATGACTTCATTTACTGTACTCTCTTGTCTACCTCAAACCCTAACCCTCTTACTGTTGATTCGTCCCACTCGCTAAGTGGCAACATTTAAATCTCCTCGGCGTTGACATTTGTCATCATGTGTCTCTATCTTCTATAATTGTCGTTGTACAGGAGCTCCTTTCACACACTGCTGTAGCCATCAGCTCTTCAAAAGTCAGCAGGCTAATTTACCGAAAGTGTGTTTTGACCACAGGGACCTTCCCTTGCAAGAGCGCGGTTCAATTTGAAGACAACTGAGTATCGTGTCATAATGTCTGGTGTTAATGCTGAAAAGCTAACCACCCAAACCTAATATATTCTGTGTTTTAAAGGTGTGACAGGAAGAGAGAAGAGAGAAGATGTATTTTTAGATCTACAGGAAGGTGATAGTTGTCTTTTATGTATAAGCGACGGTTTAAGCATTAGGAGGATGAGGTAAGTGCAAGTCTTTTTTTATCAGACACACATATTAAATATTTGATTTGTCTGGGTTACTGTCTTTGGTGCGAAAGGTTACAGTATATGTAGACGATACATGTCTCTTGCTTTGAAGCTTCAGCTTTAGCTTGTGGTTACTTCTTAGATCTGAACCTCACACACAAGGACAAATGTGTGTGTTTGTGCTCATACAATTAGACCTTCATAGAGAGAATCCATTTTCTTCAGTCTGTGGTTTAGTTCCTTGCAGCCACAGCTCTGCAGGTACAAAAATCACCTCACTAGAGTCACAGCTTTCCAAAGTGAAAACAAGGTGCATTTGCATAAAATGACATGAAGTCTGTTAAAAGATTAAAGAATACAATTTTAACAAGTGTTAATTGTTGGTATCGCTGCAGCTTCACTGGTGCAACATGATGACTGAGGGGAGAAGATGATTTATCATTTTTACTTTCCCTTCATGCCTCCATCTTCTGACCCTCCTTACTTCATGTTCCTCCCCACCTTTCGGTCCTTATTGCCCTCATTACTTCACCCCAGGCTTCGCTTCACTCACTCTTCCTCCTTAACTCTCTTACAGACTCGCAACGATCATTCTTTTTCTCACTTATAGCTGTTCCCACGCCTTTGCCTTCTCTCTCCCTTGTCCCACGGTCTCAGCCCGTTCATCCCCACCATAGGTTTTTCTAGAAAATCACTGTCCACTTCACTTCACCACCCATGAACCACTTTGATTTCTTTGCCACCAATTTTCCTTCACCCTCCTTTATTCGCACCTTCTCCTTATTCATCTTCTCCGTTTCTCATGATCGGCGTCATCTGTTCCCACACGTTTCTCCACATGCAATATAATGGCAGTAGAAGCCTCTGCGGAACAGGCTAAGAGAGAGAGGGAGAGAATATACATATATATATATATATATATATATATATATATATATATATGTATATATATATATATATGTATATATACTGTATATATATATATATATATAAAATGTCCCTGACTTCAACTTTAATTCACACTTTAACACTTTCCATTAATATGCAGCAAAGTAGCAGAGCCATTAAAGCCATGTGCCAAATCATTTGTTTCCAACTGTAATAGCAAAGCAATTATAATTGCTAAATGTGGGACTTTAAAATGTCAGTACGGCATAATGTGATGTTGAAGATGTTGAAGATGGAAATCATAAACAGGAAGATAACTTCTTGAACAGTAGAGTTCTTCCAGCTGACTCAACTAATCTTTAATCTTTAGGCATAGAAAAGAACTTAATGGGGTTCAGGGAAAAGGTTGTGGTTTGGCTTAAAATACGGTATGTACTTCTTTAAGGTTAACCCTTTAACACTTTAACCTCAAAATGTCCGTAAGGCCATTTTATTTTTACTTATTTTAACCATAAAAGGGCCAGAAAATGTCTGGTGAGTAAGTGCTTTTGCCCATTTTTTTCAAGAATAACTTCTAATATCTGGCAGTTATTTACAATTTACTGCTTGTTAAAATACGGCGTTTTCCCCGGGCTCGACTCGACTCCACTAGCAATAGTAGGTCTGAGTGCCGTCACAGGAAGAGGTGTGAGCGCGACGTCAGACACAAGAATCAAAGCGCGAACGATGCCAAACTGCAGATCAGTTAATAAGACTTAACAATCCTAAAAACGTGGGTTAATGTCCAACAATTAGCAGGAGTCTGGTGTATTTAGCGATCGGCGAGCTGCATCACAAACCCTGCCGCTCTATGTCAGTCCAGTGACTGTGTCAGACGGAGTCTGTGCTCCAGTCATGGAGGAAGAATTAAATAAATATTTTAATTAACTATTGATTCTAACGATTCAGTTAAACTGAAAAACAACTGCTTTACAAAGTCACTTGTTTGTGTGTCAAAAAATGGAAACTATGTACAGGTGTTTTTCCTCTCTCCTCTCCGTCACGTAACAAACGTGTTGCCTGTGATACGCTGGGTTTTAAAGGACCGTCATCATTGTTACAAAGACAAATACATTTTTAAGGTTAAAACAAGCAACAGTGACCATCACTATTACTTTTAGATGGGAACATTGTCCGAGTATAAGTACGTGTGTATGTGCAATGAGGAAATGATCTACTTCTGTTTGACAGTGATACAAAAAACTACCTCAGCACAACATGTTCTCTATGAGTTATGTAACTTGTATTATGAAGAAAAGGGGGAAATGAATCACCTCTAATGATGTACTGACTTTTTTCTTTTCTCTTTTTCTTTTATTTAAAGGGATCTGGAGTCAGAATGATTTTCCAATCTAACAAAACTTTGATAATAAAAAAAACGTGTTTCTTTTTCAAGGACACCGAACATTTTGTTATTGTCCATCATCAGCACAAATCACAGCACAGAAGCACTGGGAGTACTCAAGCACAGCGAGGGGGTGGATGCTACAGATCAATTCCTTTCTAACTTTTATGAAATACAAAGTAAATGTATAAATGCCTTTAAATGAGAGCTTACTTTTGGAGCTGTTCCACAGTTAAGGTTGTTGGGTAAAGGTAGAAGGCAAATAATTGCTATAAAAATGTGGTATAACTGGAATTTGAGCTAAGAACCATCCAGCTAATTCCAAGTTCCTTAACTTTGAACCACAAATCTGAAATATTACTAAAGATTTGGTTTATTATTGTAAAAGAGTCCGTCCTTAAATCTTACAAGCCAGTGCAGAGACTTTGATTCATGCATTTATAACTCATAGTATCGATTATTGCACTGCTTTTGTCCTGGTTTTTAGTCACAAAATAGAGCATTTATCTTTTCTTTTTGTTCATAAAAACGTGACGTATTTCCAAATTTCTCAAACTCAATCCGATTTTAAACATTTTGAGTACTTTCTGCTCAGCTGTGTTTATATAGGTTGCTTTCACCAGATTGCCTGGGAAAAAAAGGATATAAGACACATTCTTATAGCCTCTGTATCTACTGTACGTTTTAACATAGTAATGGAAAAAAAAGGCAGCCGAAATGCTCCGTGTTCTGAGGGTCAAATGTCACAGTGAACTTGGCGGAATGAGCGGCGCCAAAGGTGTGGTGCTCTATCCAGTCCATAGACAGTAATACATCCCTGTTGGAAATGTAGATATCTTCAATCTGACACGTCGTGTACTGTATGATGTCGATGCGGCTGTGATCTCAACATCAATATCAACAAGAAGAAGACATGTTTATTTTTGGCCAGGGAAGATTGGGACTAATCTGTCTCCGAGCAGAGACCTCCAGAGAGAGTAGAATTATGACCACACAGGCACTGCAGCTTTGTCTTGATAAAACCACAACACTACAGCAAATAGAACTGCATCCCAGCAATTAATGGCCTGCTGTTGCACCAGGTTAATCAGTTTCCTGGACACAGCAGTGCTTGGAGCTAAATGCTAACATCAGCAAGGCGACGTGCCCAAAATGTGCACAAAGTGCTAACGTGCCGATGTTTAATGTACCGTGATCTCATGTTAACTTTAGCTGCTGAGCAATGAGCACAAAGTACAAGCTGTTGTTGTTTTTTTTTCTCCCCCTGGGATTTAATCATATGACAAATCACATGACAAGATAAAGGGATCATTGAAGTTGTTGTGGATTATCCTGAGAGGATGAGGAGACAGTACAGTATCTGTACAAAATAGTTTACGCCGCCAATATCAATGGATGGACCAATGTCAGTGGACTTCATCCTGTGGGGACCATGAATTTCTGAGCGAGCACTTTATGGCAAACCATCCAGGAGAATTTGAGTCACTGCGACCAGGAAAGACGGACATTAATTGCCCTCACCATTTTGCAGCTCCCTCTTCTTCTTCTGGATTCTTTAATGACAGCCCACACTTCATTAACTGAATCACTGATCAAGGACACTTTGATAAGAAAATCATTTTAAAAACATTTTACCCTGAAAAGTCACCCTGTTGTAAAAGCAGGGATTCAAGGTCTGAAGAGAGTTGCCATGCCAACTACTGAGAGTAAAGTATGAATCATCCATTTGTGTTACAGCTCTGTATCTTCCATAGAAGCCTACGTTCCATTATGCTGGACAAAAAGACTGACAGCACATTTTTTAAGGCCATCTTACTTAAAAATGACTCTCAGTTCAAATTAGAAATAGTTTTTTTTCGATAAACAGTCTCAGACATTGCAGCGCACGCAATACCGAGGAAGAGGGGGCACCGGTAAAGTGCTTCCACAGACACAGACATTTGAAGTGAAATTCTCAAGGCCGCCAGACAACAACAACACTTGAGTTGCTGTCATAATTGTGTTGTTAGAAATGGCCGGGGTTTTCTTTTAACTAAATGAAAAACAAGGCTTTTACACGAATGCCCACAACAAGTATAGTTGCTCAGGGGAGGAGGGAAAGCTTTTGTCTCAACAGTGCAAGGCTATGACTAATTCCTGGAAGTACACTAGAGCAGATGGTACATATTGACATTTTAAGATGTTTTTATTTTTGCCAGCATTATTTTTGATATTCAAAGTTATTGTATTATTTGTGCAATAACATCATACAGTACAGTGCTGTATATATATACATACATATATATATATATATGTATATATATACATATACATACTGTATGTATAGGCAACTGGACGTGCTTGAGTTTCCATGAAGATGTTTCATGTCTTATTTAAGAGGCTGCTTCAGAGGCACCTACTGGATGAGTGAGAACCTTCTCGGGCAGAGTCTCTTAATCCTGGTCCTGGAGAGCCACCATATGATGCATATTTGAGACTGCCCCAGCACACCTGATTCAAATGAACGGGTCGTCATGAGGCTTTTGCAAAGCTTCTTGACTCATTTGTGGAAGTTGAACCACTTCTGTCACGTGTGTTGGAGCAAGGAAACGTCTCAAACATGCAGGCCAGTGTGTCCCCCCCCTCCCAGGATTGAGACCCTGTTCTTGGGTCTGCCACTTTTTTTATTCAAAATGTGGCATAGGATAGCATGTCACGTAATATTCACTTGGACCATGCCCACTTCCAATATAAATCTAAACACGGTGTCATACTTTACATGAAAATAGATTACATTAAAGCAGAACCATGTGCATTTGTTCTCAGTGAGCTCGGTCAGCAGACGCTAGGGCGAGTGGACACAGCCCTCAATCTCCCCTGCAACAATTTACCATTAAAGAATCACAATGACTCTGAAGCTTTTAAATGTGGATACAAATCCTGCAAGGTTCTGCTTTAAAGCTTCACCACTGATTGATGGCATGAACTTTTTATACGTGCCACCTGAGAAAATATTGAGCTCTTCAAGTAGCACCATTATCACCAATGTAAAAATACAGTGGCATAAATAGACCGAGCAAAGTCAGCTACAGACGGATGTATTCCAAATAAGATGATTTGCTCTCTCATCATCCTCCTCTTCCTCACATAATACTTCACACACTGGTATTGTGAAATTAGATTAAGACGGAGTACACAGTATATATACGGTATATACAGTAGAACAGTATTTCTGATTTTCCTCCAAGGACCACCAGAGGAAGCTCGCGTAGCACTGGTGGCACACGTACCACAGTTTGAGAACCATGAGCCGAATCAGCTCCATCAGCCAACGCAGCAGTCCCAGTGAGCTCTGAGTCTGAAGTGCAGTGGAACCTTCTCTCTCTCCTTGTGCAGCCTGGTATCTCTATTCATGTCTTGTGTTATTTGCACCACATGTCATGGTTTGACACACAGAGGCTGCACTGCTACAAACACTCGTTCTCTGAGGGGGTACTCTGGGGCAAATGCCAGAGAATTAGCCTTTGCGAATATGCATAAAATCACTTCAATAGACAGAAGGAGAAAGAGGGAGGGGAGACAAAGACATTTTCTGTGTCGCTGGCACAGATTTCCTTGGATAAGCCCGTGCGTAGACTTTTGTTTGAAGGTTTAGACTGCGGATGTTTTGGAAGCGATCATGCCAATTACTCTGGGTGCGTGTCTTTGTGTGTGCGTGCGATAATGAACACTTTGTCTTAAAAACCCTTTGCTCATTCATAAAATATAGACGTTACAGATCCCCATTAGAATGGCCCTGGTTGTTTATTATTTTGTGGGATGAATAATTCAATTTTAATTTCTGCAAATGTGGCGTTCAAAAAGATGACAAGATTACAGCCATCGCTAATAGCCTCTCCCGCTTTTGCTCACTCCCACCCTCTCTGCTCTCTCGCTGCTGCGGATATAACCAACAACCTCTATCACAGCCAGTATACTGAGGCCTAGCTTTGTATCACACAGTCAAACTACACACGGAAGCAGTGGTGAGCCTTATTACATCGGAAACATTTTATAAAGCATTACGTTTGTTTGGCACTGAATCGCAAGACTGGTGCCAGGAGGAAACGGCTTTCCTGCCTCTGTTGAAAAGCTAAAAGTACCGTTTTATGTGTTTGCATTACGAATAGTGAAGTCAGTGACGCGGGGGTTATTTATTGGTTATGTTACGAGTGAAGAACCAAATCATCTGATGCATCATTTTCCAATAATTGTGTGGACAGTGGCAGCGTGTCACGGTCTAATTTGCCCCCGGTTTCATTATGGACCAAAGCATTTTTAACAGTTCTAACTTAAAGGACCATATCATGGCAGTGTTGCACTGTAGCTCTGTGCAAAGCATCACTGTACGCCTCATATTGTTGACATATCGTCGGTAACGTTATTACCTTCTGCAGAGAGAGATGTAGACCTAGTTTATCTGCAGCGGTCTGTGAGAGGCATTTCATGCTCTGGTCTGTGTACCTGTCACTCGTGCTGCGCGTGGTGGTCTTTTTAGTTCGATGAGGCAGGTTTATGGGGACGTTGAGAAGGCTGTAGCAATTTATAACAATGTTTTTTTTCCAGAAAGCCTTTTAGCAACACAACTAAAAGGGAAGTGTTGTCGTTCTTTTTTTGACGTTCGTTCAGGAAGAAATTGTTGTGCTGCTTGATTTGTTTTACCTCTGCCGAAGAGCTCGTGTTTCTAGTGCGGCGCATTACTCGAAAACTACTGAGCCGGTTCAATTGAAATCCTGAGGTAGGGTCGGGCATGACCCAGACAGGAACCCATTCAATTTTAGAGCAGATCCGATTATGGAAGTGGATACAGGATTTATTATTTTTTATCTGTTATTGTTTTTCAATTCCTTCCACATTGGGAGATAGGATTTGTTTTTCCCAACATTTTCATCATGAATTTCTCAAGAAAGAACTGTGAAAAAGAGAGAGTGTAGAGTGCTGATATCTCTGAGGGGGTTGTGAATTGAAAAGAAAAACATTGTGGGGAGGGGGGGTTGTGATCTTTCCTTTCCTTTTCATTACAAAATATAGATATTATGTCTGTAAACAAATGAATAATTCAAGTGGAAAAAAGCTGAAGTTCGTTTGCTGGTCAGATCCGAGCAGAATGGATCAAAAACCTACTTGCCATATTTGGTTTCTTTGTATCCTTTCTAATTTTTATTCTCCACTTCCCTCCTCTCTCTTTGCATCAGTCTATGGCAGCTTGAGTGTGGAATGGGAAATGGGATAGCTCTGACACTGGACGTTGAATACTAAAAACACAAGCTTCCTTCTTCAGATCTCTGCCACTCTCATCTTCACCTTCTTAGTTTTCCCCCCATTTCATTCTATTTTTCTATCTTTTTTTTTTACACCTTGTCACTGAAAGGGTCTAACACTACAGACAAATGAGCCAATTGGCTTATTGTTATTGGCTCTAATAATGGGACACCATCTTGAAATGCTGATCAGTTTACAAGAGGGCTGCAGCTACTGGGGCTGTCAGTGTATTCAAAATCAACTGGACAAGGCTGAGATCACACAGGGGCCGCTGAACCAGTTTGATTCACGGGTCTGCTCAAGTGACGGATCAAAGTTGTGATATTAGCAGCTGTGACGACAGAGCTGAGACGGACGCCTCCGAAGCAGAAGAGTAGCCTCGGAATGTCATGTTTTTTTTTAACCACGTGTTGGACATCCAAAACATCAAAGACGTGACGAGACGAGACAATGTCTCAACGTCACTCCTGCATATTAATAGCAGTTAATTAGACTAAACTAGCCAGACTTTTATTTTGAAACAGTCACAGGTAAGAACTTTTTACTTTTAATAATGTAAATGCAATGCCTGTTGCATACAAAGATGGTTTTAATGATGATTACGGAAAATAACGTCCCCAACCCCCCGGCTCAGATCGATTTAGCTTTGCTGTTCCACGTGAGGCAGCGGAGGGGGGCATCACCGTCAGGCAGTGCGATGACAGCTCAACCTCACATGACTAATAGTACGAGTAATAATAAATAATGTCACTGTTGTGTGCGCGCGCGTGTGTGTGTGGGAGAAATAGCTGCATATCTTCAAAGGAATAGCGTGTGACATAATATATCAGAGAAGGAGACACCCCTCGACAAGCTGCTGAAAATATTTGGCAACACTGACCCTGACTTTCTCCCACTGTCACTCCTTCATTGACCGAGGAACATAAATGATTCCCTCTCTCCCTCTTGTAAGCTGCCACTTCTTTGAATGAATGAATGAATGAATAATGTACAATGTAGCATGTTAAAGGTTAATAGACCAAGGCAATGGCTCCGCTGCTGCACGTCATAAAAAAGAACAACAACGAAGAGATTAACACCCTGTCGCTGTTTGCCAAGAGTATAAGCTGGTCCCGTGAAAAGCCATGAAAGGAAGTCGTAATCACACCTGTTTCAAATGTGACACTTTTACTGACAAACATGTCAAACTAAGATATTCTGACACATTCAACTGAACGTTTGAGTTCAAACTTCCCCCAAAACTTTGAACGGAGGCCCGGATTTCGTATAAAAAGTGATAGCCCTGTTAGATGTATAGATCGATGGAAAGAAAGAGAGAGAGAGAGAGAAAGAGATGAAAATACCCTGTAAGTTCCAGTCCAGTGCCTCTCCTCCTGTCAGCCGTCTGAAGGCCAGGTCACCGTGGGGTCAGCCCATTTCTGATTATCCAACATGGCGCCATGGGTGAGCGCATCGCTGTGACATCAAGCCTTATTGGAGGAGACCTGAGTTCAGGGGCGGGGTCAGAGGTCACCGAGGACCAGAGGAGGGAGATGTTAGCTTATGATTAGTTTATGAGAGGCAGCTTGACATGGCCAGGTCGGCAAAGAAAAGAGGAACAAGGGTTCAGAGGTTTTGTCTGTGAAGTTTTTACTTTCCATTTTTGGTGTACAATCAATAAAGTACACATGGAATTAACTGTTTGGCTTAGAGGTGTGTTAAATAGGATATATTGATAATTAATCTGATTAAATTATTTGATTTTAAACTAAACTTTTAAGTACAAACAAAGGTCTTGTAAAATGAGTTACACATATCAGCTGCTCGCGACTTTATTTCTCACGTCGCCCGGCAACATTTCCACCCTGCACACAGGAAGTGATTTGCTCCATGCGAATTCCCGACAGAGGCAACAGCACCATTGTGCGAGTAAAGTGAGACAAC
The DNA here is from genome assembly GCF_958295425.1 of Solea solea. Lineage (NCBI taxonomy): Eukaryota > Metazoa > Chordata > Actinopteri > Pleuronectiformes > Soleidae > Solea > Solea solea. The sequence continues at coordinate 21,068,904 of NC_081144.1, read as the reverse complement.
TACAAACCATATCTTGTCAGATTTGAATTCTCCTGCTCAAAAAAAAGTTTGATGGTATAAATGCTTCTTCACCCCCGCCCATCCCTGCTCTGCTGGTGTATACGCACAAACACTCCCTCAATCGGGCTCACAAAGACGAAACAGAGGCAACAACGGAACAGACAAGGATACTGACGGCTGCCACTGAGCAAGGCATTCACACTCATCACTCAGCATCACACTGTCCTTGCTCAACTTCCACATACAGTTCATATGATAATATACAGTATATGCTTTCATGTTATGTGATGTAAGCTACATTACAGATTTCAAAAGTATAGTCAAGCATGTAGAGCATCGGACTCTCCTTCCTCCATCTACTGTTCTTTTGCTCTCTAAAAGCTCTCCTAATGATTCCTACACTTCACCCCGTCTTTGATTCACTGCCTCACATCTCCACCTCTTCAAAACCCTCATTCTCATGTTCTTCTCTCTGTCTCTGCTTCCAATTATTCCCTCGTTACACTTCTTTCTTTGTCTCCTCCTCCTCCCACCCTCTCCACTCATCACCCCCTCCTTCCTTCCTCCCTCTGCCCATCACAAACTTCGCTTATAGGATCGCTCTCTCTCAGCCGCTCACTAATCAGCGCCTCATCCTGTAACGCTACTTGTTAGAGCTGAGAAGAAAAAAATGGCCGAGCTTCAGTGGAGGTGGAGCACGAGGCCAGACCTCACAGCTCGCCCTCTTTCTCCCTCTCTGTCGGCAGTTCATCGCAGGTGAGAGTTCAAGCGCGGCGGCTCAGGGTGGTTCAGATCAGATCAAATGCGCGTCTAAATTCACCCCCAGAGACTTTCTGAAACGGTGCAATTCCTATTTAAACTCCCCCATGACCACCACCTTAATGTCAAAGTGTGCGAGACTGGAGCACCACATCCTCCATTCATACTGCACGCTGACCACAGAATGTCAGGTCAAGATTAGATGGATTATTGACCTGACCAATGGCAGCGATACCAGTCAGAAGCCATCATGAAGGAGAGAATGACATGAATGACTGAGTGAATAAAGTGAAGGGGTTAAGATATATATACTGTATATATATATACGTATGTGTATATATATATATATATATATACACACATGTATGTATATATATATACATATATGTGTGTATATATATATATCATTCTCCTTGTTTTTTTATGAAGATATACACTTCTGTGACGCAGTAGAGCTATCGACCGTGTTTCCAGACCAAAGTTAAATCTCTTGCAGTAAAAAAACAAAATCCACAAATCAGGATATTTGCGAAATAGATCCAGGTCCAAAGGTCCACAGCGGTGGATAAGGATAAGCTCTCTGGGTAGCTTTTACCCAGAAACCTGAAATGATATGAAGAGAGAACAGACCTGAAATGTCCTCTTCAGGATAATAAAATGGAATTTGTCATTATGTGCCTTACAGTGATGGCATCTCTCTTTTTCGTAATTAAAATGTAACACATTACACACATTTGGGTGCAAGGAAAACAAATGAAACACACGTTTACTAAACATTTGACTTATAATGAACATTGGAAATTGCTTTTTGAGTACATGATACTTTTGTTCAGACTAGATACAACTGCAAAAAAATAATACATACTAACTAACTACATTATTATAACCTTTTATTTAACCAGGAATAAAAACAAGAGGGTCCTGGAACAAGGCAGCTGTCGGTTAATAGCTGCTGTGTGTGCTGGGAAACGCAAAACAATGTGGATGAGGTGGTGGATGAGAAGACAGAACTTGTCTTGTACAAGTTACGGTTTGAACGAAAGTACACAACATCTGTTTCCGATTGGCCACCAATCGCTATTCAGTCGTAAATATTAAACATGTTTAATTCTTACAATCTCAAATTGGGAAGACTCTGATGCGTCGCATCTCACACTACAAGAGATCATAGATAGAAGGGCCAGCTCGGGACCCAAATCTGGCCAATTATCCTCTAGTGTGGGGCAGACTTTCATTCCTGTGACACTGTCTTGATCCTCAGGTTCTCGCAATGATTTGCTTATCTTACATGCATTAAGAATTTAGCTTCTATATTTTTATGGTGTTTTCATAATCCTCTCATCATGGCGCTCGCTCCGCAGACCGTCACCCCTACGTTAACTTGATGGTACGATCCTTGCCATCATCCCGCGTGACTGTGGATAAGCAGCGTGGTGGAAAGATCATCAATATTATATAAATTAACTTTGAAAAAAAGAAAAGAAAAAAGCTTCCCCTGAGACGGGAGCCAGCTCTGATCATCGGCGTACAGGAGCCGGCTCAAAGCGCTGGAACGCTCACGACCAACACATCAACACATCACTGCTGCTCCAGGGCTGTAATCACACAGGATGCACTTGGAGCAGCATGGGGTGCTTTTTGTAGTTGCTTTGAATGAGTTTGAAGCACTTTGCATTTTGCGTCGGCGCTGTAGGCGCCTCTCATTTATCCACTCGTGTCGGGCTGCTTTTATTGAGGAAGCACCTGCACTCTCAATTGAAAATGATTGTGCCCGACTTCTTTTCTTTTTGTTTTGAGTCCAACGACACACCACTATTTATATAAATCCTTTAAGTCTAATGTGAGAGAAAAAGAAAAATGTTGAAGGGAAAGTCGACTTTCCAGGACTTGCTCATGTCACACTGTTCTAATAATATATAATATTATGATCCAATCAAGTGCAGCAGGTTTTGACTGAGAGACTAGTTTGCTAATTACTTTACTTTTTACTTGTTAAGTGATTGACAGCAAATGACTTTACCCTGTTGCTTAGCAACAGCAGAAGGACACGTAAAACCACCGCTGCTTGTGGAGGCTTTTCAAAGTAAAAGGCCTTCAAAACAAGGCTTTTGCTTATTGTGCCTGCTTCTAAGATAGTGAATGAAACAGCATTGAAATACAACAACAGAAGAACTGCTTGTAATTATGTGTTGAATATGAAAGATTCATACCACTTCACCCAATCTGTTTAAATATGGAATATTTGTATTAAATGCTGCTGGTATCTCACACACACAGACACACACACACTGCAGGGCTTTACCCAGGAAATGTCATCTCACATGGTCAACATCTGATTTCCTTCATGTGCTTGATCAGAATGTTTAACAGCAGGCACAAGGTCAGACATCACTTGAAAGCAGTTCTCCAATCTCTGTTATGACACATCTATCCTTACATGCCTGCAGACTTGAAGGGCAGCTTTAAAACATTTGCGACTCGAGAAAGTTCTCGCAGTGACCCATTTCCGCGCAGACAAAAAGGTGTGCTGCACCCGTTGCCGAGATCAACATAAAAAACGGGTGGGTTTGTACGTCAAGGGACCGGCCACTTCAATTGTGATCATAATGCCTATGACTTCAATCAGTTTTTATTTTATTTTAATTATTTAAGCGTGAAGGAAACGTTGCACACCTGACAGTTCTCCAAAGACAAATCGACAGACAACACTGGGCACTTTTCTTAGTACACTGCATCGACTTCCATTCATTTGGACAACCTGACAAGAAGCGTGACCTTAACCATAATGTCTATGCCTAACCTTAATTCAAATACTAACCCTGAATGTAACCAGTTCCTTAGAAATGAGGTTCTGCCTCATGAGGATCAGGGTTAATGTGAGAAATGGTCCTAATAAGATGACAAACACACACACACACACAGTGGTTCACATTATGAAGAACAATGTTGCTCCTCCCACTTACTTGGCTTTATCTCGTCCCCACAGAACTGGTGTGAAAATGACCATGACATGAGTGGCTGATGGAATAAAGAATTTAACATTTTACTTTCATTCGTTTAGGCTTTTGCTTCGCTAAGACTATCACACCGCCACATGTTTAGTGTATGATGAACAAAAGAGTGCACGGCAGCCATTTTGATAGGGTCAAAGTGGGTAAAATCACAAGTGTTAATAACCAAATGTATGACGGCTGTGTTCCATTTAGCACCTCAGTTCCGGGGTGCATGCCTTTTCACTATCGCACCGTCCTGACTTCCATGACCAGAAGTGAGCATCGTTAATGTGATCAGTAAATCATGCTAAACCGTGTCAGAGTGGCTGCTGTGCAAAGGGACCGCAGTCCTCTCACCATAGCATGAACTGCAAGCTTAAAGAGACAGGTTTATTATTTCTGGCAATTACGGAGGCCATGAAAAATGCTATTCATGACCTAAGGAGACGTGAAAGACAGAAATACAAATCAAATTCAAGGACTCATCCTTTACGGAAAAAGGCGGTGCGGTAATTAACTGAACCGCCACCGACTCGAGCACGTTCAGATGTTAAATGGGTGATTTGATCTGCGGTAACTCGTCTCTACTACCGACGTTCTCCAGTCAAGTAAGAACGAGAACTCGTGTAACGGGAACTACAGGCGGGAAGAGAACAAAGCATTCAAATGTCCTTGTCCCTCCTCCTGCATGGCAGTAACTAACACATAAAACACACAGGAATGAATATGCACAGGAAATTCAGTCGTCCCCACTATCTGTCTCCATCTAGTTGCACAAACACACACGTTCCAGGGCTGCTCCTCTTCCGCTCCGTCATTAAATCTCGTCTTGATGTCTGACGCTCGGTGACTGATAAATCCCAGCATGTCACAGACGGCACAGACGCATCAGATTAGCAGTGACGTGCATACTGAACGCACGCTTACAGTCCTGTGAATGGCTAATGACGGAAATCTCAGTGGCGGGGGCTAAAGACTCTGGCATGGACAGCATGATGACTTATTTCACACCTTTGATCTCTCTGTGTAGGCCGACGGTGCTGAAGACGATAATCATTTTGGACGCATGTTGAGTTTCCCTTTTTCACTGAAGCTCAGACACAACAAAAAGAAGTCTGCTTTAAAGTGTGGCCCAGTTCATTTATCCAAAAAAGGTGTGATCAAAAGGTATCTGTGAATAAAGAGGAAACACTGTCCAAATGATTCATCCATGAGTGAAATAAAAATACATCCATTCTCTGAAGCTGCAGGTAACCGAGGGCGCCTCCAAATCTCCGGACTGTGGAAATAAAACAGGTTCAAACGCATTTACAGTCTGAGTCACACTTTGCACTTTGTGTTTACTCTGCTTGTGTTGTCACACTGACAAAGACTTGTGGCATGTTTTTGTGCCGCGAAAGAGGACAATGAAGTTTGTTTGCATCTTTCTGTCAAAGCTTCACACACACGCTGAAAGTTCAAGGCCGTAGTCACATTTAAAGCTGCAGTGTGTAACTCCGCGTTATTATTGTACAGATGCAAGTCATCATCCGGAGTTAATCATGGACTCATTTGAGAGAGGTTTGAATCTAATGGACAGTTGTTTATATTTTAAAGTAACACACTACAGTTTCAGAGCAAATGCAGTAGAGATGAATTGATTATTGATCGATTACTAAATTAATCGAGAACTGTTTTGATAACCGATTAATCGGTTTAAACCTTTTTTCATGATTAAAACAAGATTTGCGTTTCTTAAATGTGAATATTTTCTTCATTTATTTGCTCTGGATAACAAAGAAATCATTAAAAGTGAATCATTTTGGTTTGTGGACAAAACAAGACATTTGAGAACATCATCATTTCCAGGTTTGACGCACACCGATCAACATTTTTTTCAGGTTTTCTGACATTTTATGGACCAAACGATTCATCGAGAAAATAATCGACAGGTTAATCGATTATGAAAATAATCGTTTGTTGCAGCTCTAAAGTGCAGATGGACAAAATGTCTTAAATAAACAAATAAAAAGGCCAGAACTGTAGAAAACTGTAGAAAAATACCTTAAACACGGGGAGCTTGAACAGGAACCAGAGCTAAACTGAAACGAATAAACAAATAAACAAACAAAGAGACTAAACATTTACTGGGGAGGCAGGAGTAATACAACACAAGGTGAAACACTTCAGGGCGGGGCAGGCAATCAAAAGGGAAGCCAGGACAGGAAGTACAACTTAAACTATAAACTAAAAGAGCAAAGTTAAAGAAAGAAAGAGTCCAACAAATCCAGAGTCTGCAGCCATTGAATACTGTAATAAAGCTGCCCAGTCATGATTGACAGATGTACCCGTCTGTCACTAAACTAGTCTTCACAATCAGCCACAGGAGCAAGATACAGAAAAAACAGCAAAGTACGGCCAGAAATCCCTTCCTGTTTTTTGGGGGGGCAGAGCTTTGATGAAAGTACCAACAGGAGTGGGTGGAATGTATTGATTCCAGTTTTGCACTCTAGTTTTAAAGGTCACCAAAATCAATGACATGGTTACACGGCCACCGCAATCCAAAATTGTCTTAACCAGGTGAATCAATTTTCTGCTCAGAAAATGTCCAAAACCCTGCGCACGGCCACGGCCACGCCGTAATAAACCAGAATAATCCTAAAAGCAAAGCAGGAGCGATGCAGTTAAGTTGTCTTCTCCTAAACCTAGAGAACCTAGAGAACTACACTGATCTCATTCATCTCAGAGGAAAAGACTCTGATAGTGTGGGAGGAAGACTGAGAGATGAGTAGTAAGACGGTGGGTATTAAAAATAGATACCCGTGCTCTCCCCTCCCCTTCTTCTCCGTCCACGAATCACTTCATATCCACTTCACTACTCTATACTCTCACTGGACAAGCTCTAAACACCTCATGGTGCAGAATTAATCTGGGAAAATGTGGTGATCATGGTGGATTTTGGAAACGCAGTAACAGGCACGACCTGTTAACTTTTGGCGATTGCATTGTTGTTGTTTATATTGTTGTTACGCTGCTTCTGTTTGATCATTAGTAACGAAGAACTATTCTGTCATATCATTTCTAATTTCTCAGGAATAAACTGTTCAACTGTGCGCTTTTAATCTGTTTCGATGAGAAAAGTTTTACAGAGAGACTTGAGAGAAGCTGGTATGCAAAGACCAAAATCTGATGTGAACGACAATACAAGAGGCGGAAGGACGGAGAGCGAGCCATAGACACGGAGAAGCGGGAGAAAGAGAGGACAGATCAAACGCTGTTTTTCCTCGCTTTTCGCAGCTCTTGATTCAGAGCTGCGGGTGGCCATGCGATGTGAGCAGCTTCATCCCCAGTCATAGCTCTCCGGCTTTGGTGTCGTTCGGAGAGATTCACTGTTCCCCCTGGGCTGTGCTCTTGTTAGCCGGGCAGACAGCACAACCAGACCATGCAGAGGAGAGAGAAAGTTTTCTTCCATTTCCAGTATGCACTTCCACTCGCTCTTGGATCTCTTCTTCTTCTTTTTTTTTTCGAACAGTTTCCCTTTGTATTTCCCGTTTCTTTTTCTCCTCTCCTGCTCTCCTTCTGAAAATCTCCTACCTTGAAATCAATGTTTTCTTTCTTCTGTGTTTTCTTATCAGGAGAACTTTTTTTGTGTCCTCCAAGGATGAGTGCACATCTCACCAGAGGTAAAAAAAAAGAATTCATACAGTCAGACAGTTTGCAGCACAGCGGAGGTGCGTTTGTTATGAAACTTTTAGGAGTGCGAGGTGGTGATTAAAGCTAGGTTTGCTTCTCTGCTTCACTGATCCCCTTGCTGCTTCATCTTCTTCTCTTTCTAACCTTTTATTCTGCTTCTCTTTTTTTTTCTTCCCTCCTCTTGATGCCACACCATACACTAAGCTTTGAAATGGGACTTTTTTGTTTTTTTTTTGTTCTTCAAAAAGAGCAATTGGGGGCAGCCAACAAAAGGGGCCCTCTAATAAGCTGCCGACGTATCACAGCAGAGGGTGAGTCCCGCGTTGCGTTGGCACGATGATTAAAAGTTACCTGTGCCAAATGATTACTACTGCTCTGCCCCGGGTTCAGCTGCATTGAATGCAAGGCGGCCTTTTACTTAGCCGGCACAGTTTAATTAAAACACAAGGCAAATGAGATTTTGCCACAATAAGGCACAATAATGGGTCAGCTAACTGATAGGGAGAGCTTTATCCGTTCTCATTAACCACTCCCTTGATAGCATTCATGAAATGGAGGAGTCCATCACCCCGTCTCATTTGGGAGGGGGGGAAAAAGGATGGAGCGGCGGAAGGAAAAGGGATGGCAGGGAGGAGGAGGCAGCGTGTTGGAAATAATATAATTAGGAAATGCTAACACTTAAAGACTTATTATTCCTGCAGGCAAACATCATGGGACGCAGCACAGTGGTTTTGTAGAGAGCACGTCACCAAAGCTCTAATTGCTGTCATACATTTAGCTGCATTCCCAGTCTGGTGACACTGAAACCAAGTCTACCAGAGCCCAGATTTTAGTTTCCATTTGTGCACGCACACGCACGCACGCACACACACACACAGTTGCAGTAGGAGTGCTTAGGAATTTTTGTTGCAGGCTTCTCCAGTCAGCAGAATAAGAGAAGCGTGGTAACACACAAGAAATAATAAGGAGCGCTATAAAATCTGTACATAATTATATTAAAAAAAAAGATCTAAAATACAGTAAAATAAGTACCTTTATGGTATGGTACTTTGAACTCTGGTTCTGTTCAGGATTCTTAAAAAGTGGGTGCCACTGAACAAGCCTGCGCTTAATAGGAATGAGTAAAGAGCGACAGATTAAAATTGATACCTGTACCTCGCTGGAATACTGAAATAGCAATGAGCTGATACCTTATATTCATTCTAACTTTGCTTTAGAACCGTTGAGAATATGAAAAATCTGGCGCTGACGTGACATTGCACTACGCTGTCTTCTCTCCAGTGTCATGGGAGACCAGACCTCAAAAGCGCCCGCCCTCTGGTGGTGAGGTAAGGAGCATACTCTTCCTCAGCTCTCCACAAAAACCGTGATGACCACTCAAAGCTGCTTTACACTACAGTTTTGCCATTCACCCATTCACTCCCACGTTCATACAGCACATCTATGTGCCGTGCATTACCTATCCCTCATTCATTCATACCCGTTCACACGCTCCCCGCCACAGCTGTCAGGAGGCAAGGACGCATCGGCATGTGGACCAGTGGAACCTTCCAGTTGAAAGACGAGTGTAGCTCTACCACACATCAATAGCAGCATCTGTATCAATAAGCAGCAAAGGTATCGCTTAAATCTTAACCACAGCCATCCCATAGTCAGCACGAGTATGTGCTGTTAAAGGACGGAGTTACACAAGTCCGCAGTCTAGTGTATGTCAGTGTCAATACAGGAAGCAAAGTCTGCCGTACTGTATATGTAGTGAGGGAGTGTGGAGGTCAGACTGATGGAAGGATACCAAGGATACCAAAGCAAAGTTGGTCTGTGGAGTTTATTATTTCAGTGTTTCATAGTAAAATATAGAGCATGTATCCCCATGGAGGAATATTTTGAATCAAGAAGCATGGAGTAAGAATCCTGCCTCTCAGAGACCCCATCTGCTTCTCGAGAGAGTCTGTCAAGAATGCTAGATAAACCGCAATACACACACATTTTAAATAAAGCAAAAGAAAAGAAAAAGAAAATCTGAAAGCCTTGGTGTTTCAAGAGCCTAAGCTCAAAAACACATCGACTGACCCTTGAAAGTGCACTTGGCGACTGGCCTTCGAATGGCTCTTATTCACCAAACAGCTCATTGTATACTCATGGAGGGTCAATTATGATGCCGACCTTGGATGAACACCCTGAACGAGGACAAATAACTGGTGCAGCTGCCGATTTCCAACTGAAGAAAGACGTGTACATATGTGCTGCAAGGGTCGATGGGAACAATGTGAGGACGTGGTTGCGTAAGACGAGTGGAGAGGAGGTGGCCTTGCACTGAAAAACCTGCGCCACAAAAAAAATATAATAAAATACAATCACTTTAATGCAAGTCAATTCATCCCACACAGTGGTGAATGTTTTTGTTAAGTGTTTGAAATAATTTTTATATTCTCATTTATCAATATGAGCTTGAAAATAAAAGTGGATCTCACAAAGAAAATCACAACTGATTTCATAGTTACGTGTCGCCATAGAAAACCTGAGTCTATGCAGTAGTTTTCATAAAAACACTCACATAGCGCAGAGTGTTTAAAGGGCCAGTGTGTAACATCTAAGAGGGTTTGTTAGCAGTTGTTTCACAGTGTTTCCCAAACTTCTATCTGAAGACCCACTTTTTCAAGATGGTAAACTATCACAAAATCACTGATATAAATCATGACAAGAGCAACTCATTTACAGCCATATCTGTAACACCTGATATCATTTTGACTTGGTAAACATAGAATTACCATAAGATGTTAGGTAAATTAAATTAAATGTAATGTTATGCTTGTCATTTAACCCAGCAACTGCAGGACCCTATCCAGTGTCCTGGATAAACGAGGAGGATTGCATCAGGAAGGACATCCGACATAAACCTTTACCAAATCAAATATGTGGATCAGTTAAAATAATACTGCTATACCAGGTCGGTTGAAACTCAGGTTAATAATGACATCGATGCTGTTGACAAACAGGGTGCCGGTGGAAATTGTGCTAATGATGGCCGGAGGCGAGATGGAGGCAGATGATCTGCTGTGGCAACCCCTGAAGAGAGGAGCCAAAGGAAGGAGAAGTAGATGCATAAATCATGAGTTCAAGGTTGGGGAAATTCTGCTAATTTGTTTTGGGACCCTAAGAGAAATCTCCCGTGACCCATCTGTGGGTCCCGACCCAGTCTTTGGGATTCAGTGCATTAGATTGACACTCTGTACTGCTGTTTTTCTGACTATCCATAACTAATTGTTGTTTGTTGTATTGTACATTTGTCTGGAACATTATTATTATTACCTGTATAAATACAGGTAATAATCTGAAAGTGGACATATTATGCGTTGGCGTTATTTTCCTTTCATCTAGTGGTCATTGTGTTACAATCAGCTGTCTCGATTTCATTCACTCTTACCCACTGGATCTTTAAGTCCACAGACGGTGTCTCCGCCGGTAACTTCAAAAGTTAACTTTTCATTTTCTTCCACTTTTACCTCCTCCATGGCGGGAGCACGCTAAGCAAGCTCGGCTCTCATCGCTGTCACGTGGCAAGTGACCGTGGCGTATTATCACCTCTCGTCTTGCACACACAACAATGACCTGGCTCTCGACAGGAAACTGTGCTTATTAGAAAATGTACAAACATCCCCTTCAAGCACGAGGCAGTGTTCTGCAACATAAAATGAATTGTGAGGAGAAAAAAAACCAAACTCAAAGCCTTCTCCTCCTTCTCCTCTGCTTCTGTTGCTTGGAAAATGAGACGTGCTGATGTTTTGTGTATTCCAACGCGAGACAAAGACCTGAGTGTATGCGAGCACACTGCATAATTATCCTCTGGTGAGCTGCAGCATTTGAGAGCTAATTGTTTGCGTGTAGCCTCTTTCAAACTCACCACCCCCTGTCTGTTATTATCAGAATCATTAGGCAGCGGTCGGGAACTGTGCGCCTGCTTTTTGTGCACAACAATGGCCCTGAACGGTGCTAAAATGTAGTTGGCCGCTTGAAAGTCACCAAAGTGATTTTCAAATTAAAGAACAAAAACTTATGGAGGTTTGGGAAGATAATAGATTACACTCTCTCCATGGAAAAGACAATGTTTATGTTATTTAAATAGCAGGTTTTGTGTTATGGCGATGCAGTGGCCAGCTCCACTAACAATTGTCTGCTCCCCAGCTCGTTGTATGTGAATGAATTCATGACTATTGTTCATCCAAAAATATTCAGTGTTTCTACTCATGTGAGTGGTTAGTGTATTTACTAATCCTAGAACAGTGACATCCACAAGAGAATATTTTCTTTGTAATGATCTTTCTTTGATAGAGGGTAGAGAAATAGGTCCACATAAAGCGTGTAAGGCTTTTGTTTTTGCTCTCATGAGATTCCTATAGACACACAAAAGGCTTATTTTGTCACATCTATATTAATGAGCACTGCACCTTTACTACAATAATCCATTAGCAAGTGAGACACAACATGCTGATTAAAGAGCATGAATTTTTTGAGGGGGGCCTCAGACTGGTCACATTAAAGTATACACTGGTGTGTGTGTTGCAAACAGTAGAGTGACCAAGTTATATTTATGCAGTTCATTCAGTCATAAGCCCAGGGTTCAATAATAATAATAATAATAATGATGATAATGATGATAAATGCTGCAAGCAGCACTATCGGATCCTCACTTTTTCTCATTTATTGTAGATTTCCTGATAAACGTGTGTGCCAACTCTCATGTGTATAGGCAAAAACAGATGCTGGGGCTTTGGATTTACCATTTTCTAGGGGGCGCTGTTGAGCTATCAGGCATGACGATGCCCTACTGTCGTCAATTTTCGTGAGTACCATCAGGACCAAGGTCCTTTTTCTCCCGCGAAAATCCGACTTTGCACAGTTGCCATGGCAACACTGTTTCCCGGTCATGATATTTAACACCAATCATCTCCAATGAGTTTTAAGTGGGGCCACACGATTGGTGTAGTGGTTAGCACTGTTGCCTTGGGAGCAAGAAGACCCGGGTTTGAGCCCGGGTCAGAACAACGGTCTTTCTGCATGGAGTTTGCGTGTGTGTGTGTGTGTGTGTGTGTGTGTGTGTGTGTGTGTGTGCATGCGTGGTTTTCTCCGGTTTCTTCCATAGTCCTAAAAACATGCAATATGGGATTAGGGAAATTGGGCACTCTAGATTGACCGTGTGTGTGTGTAGATGGTTGTTTGTCTCAATGTGTACCCCACCTTTCGCTCTCTGTCAGCTGAGATTGGATAAAGCGGATGAGGATGTTTGGAATTTTAATCAATTTCACCAAGTTATAAGAGATTTGTGTTTTTTGGAGAGTCACCCAATTTCCCCTCGGGGATAAATAAAGTTATCTATCTATCAGAATTGGCTGTATTTTAACACGATGTAATATTAAGTGGTGATGGCTAGCACTGTTGTATTTTTCTCAGTTTAATACCTTAATAGCTTGTTGTTAAGTGTCTAAAACAGTTGTGCGTATTAGCATTAACATATAATGGAACATTACGTGGTAGATGTCGGTGTTCTGTTTAGCTTCGACGAGAGGCTGTTCTGGGAAATAAGCCATTTCAGTAAATCCATCTGGCGTGACATTGTGGTTATTATAATGAAAACCCCATTCACACACCCTCGACGACCAGGTTTTATTGTCACAACTTGTCTTTAATACCAAAGTGTGTGTTGTATCAGATCCCGTGTGCCAGTAAATTGTCGTATAGTGAGTTAAAAAAAAACACAAAAAAAAAACATATGTAGCATGAGAGTAAATAAGCCTCAACAAGTTGGCAACTGCCACCAGAGCCAAGTACATTCACAGTACTTAGAATTTAATTATCTCTACCTCCCAATGTAACTCACTGCCAAGATTTATACAGCACTTGTCAGGTGAAAACCATGAATCACCTAAAAGTCAGCATCTAGGGAGCTGTTTCCAGCTTGATGACAATCTGCCCGACACATTTTAATGGGTTTTGAAAGGGCTATTTGAGCTTGAGAGGTTATATTTCTTCTAACTCACCGAAGAGCAGAATGCCCTTAAAGTTATCTGAGAACAGGGCCGTCGCTAAACTACAAGACTTCCACTAAAACATGGATTATTCACACATACATCCACACGTGTTCCACCCACACAGTCACAAGAACAAAAGCCACTGACATACACACACACACACACACTCACACACTGCAGTTTGCCAGCTGGATGAGTTACATCAGAAGTTTTATGGTGGCTTCACAAAAGTTGTGCCATAACTTCTGTGTTACAGTGTCAGCACATTTCTTTATAGCGGAAGACGGCAGGACAGCCAGAAGGCCGTCAGCTGCTTCATTAAGGATCGCAGCATATCCAATTACAGAGTTACGACTGTTTGGTTAAGAGACAGAGAGCTTGAGAGGAAGAGTGGGTCATAAAATAAAGGAAAGGGAGTGACGGTCAGAGAATATATAAGAGCAGGGGATAGAGAATGTGAAGCGAAGAGGGTCGGAAAAAATAAGTGACAATACAGTAAGTACAAGACAAGGAGGGAAACTATGAGTGAAAGCCTCGAGTTTAAGAAATTCATAATCCAATACTTTTTTTATGGAATTATGGCAGCACTCCAGTTTACTGCATTCTTCATCCCACCCAAATGCTTTATGATGATGAAGAGTAAAGTCATAAACAGTAAGTACTCTCAGCTGGAGAACTTAGGTGTTTGGTAAAAAAAACAAAAAACAAAACCCAGAGAAAATGCTTTGAATAGTACACTGAATACTTGAGGAAGTGATCATTTATTTTATGTTTTTGGACATGTCATAGCGTAGATATAATGTCCCACAAATTATGTCTAGTCACTGGTTGTCAATCACACTGGTGTCCAGTCATATGTTCAATCTGTTGGTCTAAAAGGCGTGACCAACAGACATAGATAAAAACACCTCTGTACGTGATTGGATAGACCTACAACCAATCAGACCAATGATCCAAGTAGTGTAACAGCATCCTTGCCAGATGGATTTGCAGAGCGAAACCAAATCATTGGCATGGACCACCCTGGTCCACCCTGGTCCACCCTGCCTTTGACTCCAACCCGCCGCAACCCTCATGTGGCTTTTTTACTTCCGCCTTTATGTCCTCAGGTGGTTTTGTGGTTGATCTCTGACAGAAGCTCCTCTGCTGTAACAGTAGATTTCTGTTTGTATTGGTGTCATGTCAGCTATTCCTCTGTCAAGGTCTGTTTTACATCTTCCCTTTCTCTTGCTGCAGACCATATCACTGACATTAGCCCTGCAGTTACCTTAGAGTTCCTGCTCCACTCGGCCCACACATCCAAATGCTGACGCTGGTCTCATGACTCTTCTTGGTGTATGTACCGACCTCATTCCTATACTCATTGACTAAATTGTCTTTGTACTGGTGGTGTCTCAATCGCTGAGCCAATTGGCTAATGACTGACAACAGATTAACCTCCGAGGGCATCAGTCAATATTTTGGGGCTTCCAACGTAGACGGCAGAAGTGTGGGCCAAGATTCTGTCTTCCATTCACTGTGCAAGATTTACAGTCTGACAAGCAAATGAGATGAGAAAACAGAGTTGGAGTTAAAAGACAACATCTTCTATTGGATTTTTAGTGACATTTTGGCTACTTCCTATTAAGTGCTATCAGCATATGAATGCAGATCAACTAAAAATCCAATATCCGATGCATTTCATTCACTGTATTTATATCTGTGTCCCTCACTGTAAATCTCACGTTTTAAAAGGGACCCACAAGTTCTCAATAGAGTTTAGGTCAGGTTAAAAAGGGGGGCGTGTCATTATTCTGTCATCTTTCAGGCCTTTGCTGGCTAGCCATGCAGAGGAGTACATGGATGCATGTGTTGGAGCATTGTCCTGCATAAAATCATGGCCTTCTTAAATAATGTGGACTTTTCTCTGTACCATTGCTGAAGAAAGTATCTTCTCAAAACTGGCAGTAGGTCTGGGAGTTGATTTTCAGTCCGCATTCACCTCGAAAAGGTCCAACTAGTTCATCCTTAATAAAAGCAGCCCATACCAGTACCCCACCTGCATCTTGTTGACGCCTGACATTTGCGTCTTTTTTTTCTCCACACATTTCTTGCAACTGTTGACTATTTACAACAAAACCTTTGACTCAATAGCTTAGCTACTTCATGAGTGCTGCATCCCATCTGAAAGGCATTTTATGAACTGTTATATCTTTTTTCTTTCATCACTTTAGGTCGCACCCTCCCTTATTACACAAATACACATCACATGATAATGTTTAAATCCGGTTAGTATTCAAGTTCATAGCTTGGAGTTGGAAAATACGCATACAAATGCCCAAACGATCAACTTCTAATCTACTATCAATAAAGCTTAAATAAAGTTGCAAACAGTGCAGTCCTGATATATCTAAACCACATCCATCTTCGTTCTATGTTGAGCTTGAGATATAATCTGTTGCATTATTTGTTAGAAATGTCCTGTATATTCTGTGTGTTGTTTCACAGCAGCATCCACAGGTTAATGTGGCGACTGGATCTGGCTCCCAGTGCCAATACCCAGGCAGTGCATTTCCAGTCCAGCTTGGCAGAGAGCCTGGTGCTGGCAGAGGGCCGTACCTGGCCAGCACAGCAGAGCAACATGGTCCAAATACCCACAGAGCCCCGAGCAGCTCACCCTCACATTAGCAGCCAGCTGATTAGCATAGATGCTTTGATATGAAGAAGCAACACACTGATGTCCCTCCACTCCATTCTCTCTGCGACTTTTTCTTTAGTCATTCCAAATTTTTAATTTGGCACAACAGAGGAGGATTGTGAGAGTATCATTGTGCAAAATGGAGTGGGGTATTGTTTACTGTGACCTCTGATTATTATTATTATTGATGGAAACAAACCTTTAAACATTCTGCCACTGATTTACTAGATATTTTAACGCGAGCAACCGCTGCAAGTTTAACTGACCACTGTGGAATAGTTTTCACTTGACTGCCGGTGTTCTGCAAATAAAAAGGCAACACACTGCACTGCAAAGGCAGTGGATAATGAAAGCAGCTGTACCCCGAGATCGGCTCTATTGACATTTACAGTGAGTGATGACAAGAACAAAAGGCTGTCATATTCAAGTACAGCCACTAAAGCATCTAGATGAAGTGAGAATGTGTTTTTCAATACACTGTAGAAAACACAGCAGATAATAATTTCACTTTTTTTTGTGGACAATAAAGTTATTTACTAATCTATTCTTACTTAGACAGTGGTAGCTGGTGGAAGTTCCAAGTGTGACATACACTGTTAGGAAACAGGTCAAACCTGCTATGTACTAGGAGGGACAGAGGAGATGAGAGGAGCTTTAATCCAGAAGTTCAAGGAATGAGGATGAGGATAAAAGAATGAGAATGAAGGAGAACTTTGAGCTGTGTCAAAGAGACTGAGGAGACGCAAAAGCAGTTGGGTGGAGAACTTTGAGCTGCTTGAAGAGCTTTAACTGCGATGAAGGAGGATGAGAACTGTGGTGAGAGCTTTTCTCTCAGTGTACAGCCGTACTTATTCAAAGAAGAAGATGCAATTATGGCCTGAGTCATATTTTCCATATGGGCCATAGGATGTAAAAAGTTGTCATCCGCCAATGTCCGCAGTGGTGAAGTCGTGAAGACAACACTTTCCAATCCAGTTGGTACTCTTCTTTTGGTCAAGAGAGACAACGAAGAAGATATAACCATGGACACCAGTAAGCACACATGTATAACGCATTGCTTATAGTACAAGTGCATCATTTACAAACAGATCAAATGTGAGATACACATGTGCAAAACACTAGACTGACCATAATGTCAGTATGAAATGGACCCTGAGCAAGATGCAGCTCTACGCAGACAAACAGAAACTGTATAAAAAATACTAACAAAATCACCTGGCTTTTTATGATGTTTTGTTTAGTCTTGATTTCCTTAAAAAGTTACTGTTTTGGACAAACAACAAGATGTGTTAATTTCACCTATAGGTTCACTAGGAACATCAGTCCAGATGGAAATGATGTCTTCTGGCTATTTTTCAACATTCATTTACAGAAATGTTAATTAATGTACACTGTCCCTGTTAACTAAATCAATAATATATATAAAAAAGTAGTAAATAAACTTGAACTGAATACTATACAATACAGGAGATGGCTGATGATTTACTTCAGCACAATAAACACATGAAGCACTGCAGACTTTACATCTCTTCTGGTTCATTCAGCTAATTTTTACAGTCAGACATTAAATCCTTGTGTGTCATAAAAGCTGTTCCTCTCTGTCTCTGCCTCGGATTGTTTTGGAAGAGATAAAAATCTACACGAGCGAACGAGGGAGTCAACAGCTGAGGCTTCATTGTCATTTCTACTCTTTCTTCTCACCTGTGTTCTCCCCCTCTTGAAATCAGAGCTACAACACAGACTGATGTTCTCTTAATTATTTGGCAAACAAACAAGTTGCTTGTCATTCCATCTCAGTCGATCTCTTCATCTCCTGCTTCTTCTGTTCCCTGCTCTCTTGGCAGATTGCTGAATTATGGAGTGGCTTAGTCTAGTAGCCAGGGAGAGTGTGTTTATTTAGCAACCTTGATAACATTTTTATTAGGTGTGTGTGTGTGGTAGACGGCAGAGGTGGTTGAAGGCTGAGGGGAGAGGGGGTCATCTCCCCGGATTGGTGTGCAGTTGATGCCTGAGGGCTGTCCTGGAGCTAATCTCCAGCGCCCTACAGCTTGACACACAAGCACACACACACACAAACATAGGTTTGGACTGCTATTATTTTCAGGACACTGCATTCACTCATGCATTCATTCGGACAGCATTGGCCCTAACCTTAACCTCAATTCAAATCTTAGCCCTTAACTTAAAGGAATACTTCACCGATTTGCATTTAGTTTTGTATTACTAGAATAGGGGTAGTATTTTGGAAAAATTGTGCTTCCCAACCTCAGTTTCTCCTAAGTTGAGAAATATCTGTATTCTTATTTAGACCAACTCGTAGGGGGGCGGGACCTTATTCCTAGAATGCAAACGGTGTCCGCCATCTTTGCTAACAGTTATGCTAACAGGATCAAGTGTCACTGATGGGTATGTAACAAAGAATAGAATGAAGGTATTTCTCAACTCTGGGGAAACTGAGGTTGGGAAGCACAATTTTTCAAAAATACTACCCCTATTCTAGTAATACAAAGCTAAATGCTAATCGGTGAAGTATTCCTTTAACTAGGTCCTCACAAAGGAGGTTTGAGTCATGGAGGTTTAAGCGAGAAAAAACAAATACAAATACAAACACACACACATCTGCTCCACCATAATGAAGAGACGGCAGAGGGATAGAGAAAGAGAAGATACCGTTCCCTTATTCCGCACTGGCAAAATTACACCAATGCAATATGTATGTACGAAATAAATAGAGATCAAGATGAGACGTGGCACAATTTCCAAAAGGTGAAGTGAGCACGTTCAGCTCTGTGAAACTGTAAAATCTGTGAACGTTTTAATATCCGATGCAGATTTTTAAATAAATCTTGCTTCCTAAAAAAGTCGGGTGGACAGAAATCAGTTCTACAATATAATTGTGACTGCAACTATGCTTTGCTGTCACACATTTTTAATATGCGACACAATTGCTATGGAAACACTGACATTTATAATTAGCTACGGCAACACATAGTAACACATAGCAACCTAAATGTCATTTTATTATTTCACAAATAACCCTTTCATCTCTGTATTTAGACAGTGGTGATTGTTCCTTCTTGTTTTGCATCACACATATCATTAATTGTATGTTGAATTTGATATCCTATTACTGGATTGGAAAGACATAATTGCAACATTGAAATCTGTGATGCAAAATTGGTGGTTATTGTGGATGATTGTGCAGAAAGAGTTGTTTAATGTTGGATTGTCTGTTCAGTTAGACACAAAGTTACTTAAGAATTTAAATCTTGGAACTTACCAGCTGTGTCATCTGGTGAAAAATTGCTTCTTGGGGCAATGTTCAATATTTTTGGTGTAGACAACAGATTTCTGCACAAAAACACTGTTTTCAGTCTGAATTGCACCACAAGAGGCAAGAATGGAGTTGCAGTTGAGAGACAACATTGGCGGTTGTGAATGCAGAGAGCCTATAGTTGTTTCACTCAATGTGTTTAGCCATGTTTGCTTTTGACATTCAACAATCAGTCGATGTTGTTGATAAGAAATCACACTAGTTTAATTTAATTGTCGGTTACATCATCACACGTCTTTTTCACAGTAAGGAGCTGAACACCATAGTTATTTTTTGTTTTGTTTTTTTTAACGGGTTGAGTCATCTCCCCCCATCACCTGCTAAGACTGACAAATGTGGCGCCAGATGCTTGTGTATGACGCCTCTGCCGACATCTTTTGCTCCACTAATTCTGCTGCTAACTCTGCAACTCCAATCCACAGACTTCATCTTTACTTTAGGACCGGAGGGAACTACGACTTCAAGTTTTAACGCAACGCAACGCAACGCAACGCAACTACTTACTTGTATCCTCCATTGTAATGAAGTAAAGGAAATATCACTGAGCAAAGAGGGCATAAATACAGGCTAACATGTGATGAGTGACCCTTGCTGGACAACTTAGTAATTACTTCGAACAGTCTGATGCACATCTAGGCTGTATCTATTGTCCTTCACATACAGATTCTGCATATTCATGAGCTATAGAAATTATAGTGATTTTGTGATGATGCATCCCATTATCATGGCAGAACTTTTGTTTCTTCACCTCTATATTTTCACATCTGACTCCGATTCACCCGCGACCTGCCAGTGATTCATCGTCCTGTTTCATTGTGGAATTCACTTCAGTGGTTGGAGAAAGTAGATCAGACGTGATAACTGTCTGAACAGCACTTCCAGTACACACGCCATTTTACACAGTTGCATAATTGAAGGCCACTAATATGATGCAAAAGAAGTAAAGTGATGTGGTGAAAATGACAAAGGAGGGAAAGTGCAGGTGCACGCAGAAAAGGTTCTTTACACACTTGAGGTGAGAAAGATATATAGACATTGCTTTGATGATTAGATATTGTCACCTTTTATTACAAGATATGACTCATGTGGCAGCTGTGAAATCGTTTTTTTTTTCCCTCTTCTTAACCCACCCACGATGTAGCCTTGAAAAAGTTGAAGCACCCACAACCCACTCACAAAAGCTGTGCCGTTTCAATGGAAACCTCATTCATTAACGTTAAATTTGAAAAATCTGCAAAATAACAGCGAAGTGAAGAAAATATGTCAATGTCATTAAAAGTGGGTGCTGTTTGGCACAAAGGGTGCTGACATGTTTCATTCCTATTTTTCGAAGCTTCTGTAATTTGGATTTACACGGAGCTGCGCTCAAGACAACGTTTCTGCTGTTTAGACACAAGGCATCGCATGCATGCTGTTGATTATTTATGTGAAGAGGGAAAAAAATAAGACAGAAAAAAGATGAGTGAAATGGTGAAGTGATGAAAGAGGGTGAAATAGTGAGATTAGGGGACGTGTATGTTGGCGGGGAGTGAAAGTACAGTTTAGAAGAAAGAGAAATGTTAAAGAAAATGTGTTGATGAGAAAAAAGAAAAACGTTGGAGTGAGACAAAACAAGAGGAAATACATAGATGAAGTAGAGGAGTGCACCTGTCAGTCCTGTGCCACAAGTCCTCAGGCCATCTGCTGCACTACATCAAGAGCTTTGCATTGATTAACATGCCATTACACCCTTCACATGGTGTGTGTTTGCATATTCATCCATACAAAATAGAGTGCGTGCGTGAGTGAGTGTGTGTGCACCTGTGCACCTTCAAATGCTTGAGGTATGAAATGTGTGTTCAGCAGTGTGTGTGTGTGTGTGTGTGTGTACATATGGGACTTGTTTGGCCATAATTACACCAGTGCATTGAGGTTTCCAGTTGAATGCTAGTGGGAGGAGTGTGAGGGTTTGAGTGGAGAAACCAGGGTTACAGATCAACAGGGAGTCCCTCTGGGCTTCACCCTGATTACAGCTAGACATGTGAAAAAATGGCAGACTGCGGCGGCTCATGACTGTTTTTTATTGTGGCTTTAAAAAACAATTTCATCCAACAGCAACACTTGATGAACATCACCGCCTGCCTCGCGGCCATTGTCAAGGATGGGTATTGAGTCTTAATCTGTTTGGTTATGGACTGAAACATGAAGGTAGCGCCGGGTGTTGCAAACTGTCAAGCATTGAACTAGCACAGATTATAAGCACTGTTTACTTGTTTTTATGCAAGTTGATCATTTTAAATCTTACCACGCACTGTATTCTATCTGAGCTCTCTTTGCACAGACTCCAGACCCTTAACTTGCACTGTCTGCTGCTTTTTTAAATGTTTACTTTTACTTCAGAATTTTTGCAGTTTTCTTTTAATTCGTTTTCCACATATCTTATGTTGACGTATGCTGCTGTGTCTATCTATAACACTATCTATGGCTTGTGTTCAAACATTTGCAGTCTTTTCCATTATAAAGTTGTAGCTCGACTCTACTCGGTTTTGGTGTTCGGTCTGGCGGTGTATGTTTGCACACAGCAGCCATGTGTGCTTGCTGTAACGCTCTCGCAGGTTTTCACAATGGCGGGGTTTGATTCTTGTGTCGGACATCGCGCTCACGACTCTCCCAGTGACAACTCTCTCTGACCAATCGGAGGCCGGCAGTCTGTTGACATCACACTTTACTGTAGTATCTGCACAGCTCAGTTGGAACCTTGCCAGAGCAGGTACCAAAAAAGCACCAGGTACCCGGTACTATCTACTACTACGATAATACAGTTTATTGTCAAATCGAACAGAACCAAGACGTGCTGGGCCTGTATAATAAAAAAGCGCCAGTACACTCTGAATGTTGATTTTTGTGCACATCTATTTTTTCCAAGGACTTCCAAATCTAGAGCTTACCTCTGAATTTGGCGCCTGTCATATGAATTGAGATTCCTGAGTGATTTTTTTTTGGACCATCAGGAAAAGTTAAATCAAAACTTCAAACAGTGTTTTTACACTGCAAGCCATTCAAATCTGTTGCACAACCAACTCTCATACAAAGTCAATAAAAAAGACTAAGCCTCTCGTGTTGCGGACACAACACAATATAATCAAAATTACGCAACGACAAATCTGCGGAGAGATTTTACCACATTTTTTTTTATTTTAGAAGTGGAGGACACAATTAGAGTATCGCAGTATGTGGTCAACAACTATTACTTCTATTACTTCTACAACCTGAGTAACTTCAACCACAGTTGGTGGTTGCACAAGAAAACCAAAATTGCACAAAACTGATTCCGCAGCACATTTATTGCAATACACATGGTGTGACAACCTGCATCTAGCTCGATAGACACTATCGTTGAAAGAACTGGACCAGAAGACATGGATCCAATCAGCAAATATTTCACACCCGGATTGTTTCAACTGGTTAAAGTTAATACACAAGGTGTCACAACCAAACTGTGCGTCTTACCTTATGTAACAGTATCGGAGTTGTTCTCCGTCTGGCAGTGATGCTGCTGGTGTGCTCTGCCAAGTCACTGTTGATCATATTTAAATTCCTCATACAAGCACAAACCTCCACTGTCTCTTTAAATACATGTTTAGAGCCATTATTTTATTTATTAATTCTTATGAGCACTCTAGCAGGAGGCATTCTTGTAAATGGATCACGCTTTAATTAGAGAAAGGCTCAATTTCCGCTTTTATTAACTGCTGTTATTATATCATTAAGCGTGTCAGAAATCAGTGTGTGTGTGGAGATCGGGCATCATTTAGATTCACATGTGACAGAAAATAACAGGCTGGCAGAAGGATTATGTACCTCTCTGCACTGCTGCACTGTGGACTTACTTTCACATGACAGACCTCAAATGTTGGACGCTCTGAATATTTGATGGTGAAACAAACCCCACTATGCTGCTAGTGGTTGGTGGTTTTTATCTTTGGAGCATGTGCGAGCAGCGAAAAGGCACACATGCGCGCACACACACAGCTACAGCAGTAGGTGTTTGTTTTTTTATCTTGCTGTGAAAGCAGCTCTGATCACACACACACAATCACAAAGGCGCACACACACACACACGCACACACACCCTCGGCTGGCAGTGGACTGCTTGCCAGTGCGCCAGCTGTAGCAAGAGACTCCAGATCCATCTCAAGCCAACAGGATCAGAGCAGCAGGCCTGTGCGCTCCCTCTTTCTTCCATGAGAAGACACACACACACACTGGTTTTTATCCCTTAGTGAGGACACATCATAGACATTATGCATTCCCTAGCCCCTAACCCTCACCATCACAACTAATGGCGCTTTTCCACTATACAGTTCCAGCACAACTCGGCTCGGCTCGGCTCCTGGTACTAGCTCCTGGTACCTGCTCTGGTGAGGTTCCAAGTGAGCTGAGTCGATACTAAAAAAGTGACGTCAACAGACTGCCGGACACTGATGGAGTGTCGTCACTGGAAGAGTGATGAGCGCGACGTCTGACACAGGAGTCAAAGCGAACAATGCCAAACTGTAGATCAGTTAAAATGACTTAAAGTCCATGAAAACATGCGCAAATCTCCAACATTTAGGAAGGACTTTTCATTTAATAGCCATCGTAAACCGAATCCCAACCTATTCAGACATATTTTAGTTCAGTGACTGTGCTCTGGTCATGCAGGAAGTACTGAACTAATATTTTAATCTATAATGGAAAAGTGCCATAAGGGCCTAACCCTAACATAAACCAAGTCTTATCCCTGAAAAGGCCCTTTAACGTTGTGGGGACCAGACAAGATTCAAATGTCCTCACAGATATGTTTGCACCTTGTTTTGTCCTCACAAAGATATAAATACAAGAACACACAAACACAGACTTCAGAGGACATTTCATTGTCTTACTTTAATTTCCTGTAGACTTACTCTACCCTTAAGCATAACTACTATTGGCCTAACCAGAACCTTATCCTAACCATACAACATGACTTTACCTTAAAATGTTATCATTTACATTATGGTCACTTGTTCATAATGAAGACAAGGCAATAATATAAACACACACACACACACACAAACAAGGTTGTGCAGCAATGCTTTTAAAGAGTGTGCACCAACTTCCATTTATTTGGAAAAAGCTTCACATCTAACCTTAACCATAACCAGTCAATTAATGCCTAATTAAAATCTTAGTCCTAGACTTCACCAGTTCCTCAGGAAGGAGGTTCTGCCTCATTAGGAATAGGTTCTGGTCTCCATGAGGAGGACTGGTCCTGACAAGGTCAGTGTTTATGACACTCTCACACTCTCACACTCACACAGAGGGGCTGTGAGCGACGCCTTCGGCTGCTGCGCTGCTGAGTCGCAGTGAGGTTCATGCGTGAGATATCGACACAGGCCACTGGGGGAGGAAGAGACAAGGAATCAAGCAGGCGTGGGGCTGAGAGCACAGTCTGTGATTGCAATATGGTGCTCCCACTTTAAGCTCCCGCCCACTGCCGTCTCTAGTGGAGTCGAAGTTGCTGAAGGATCCTTTGCTCCACAGCTGGAGGTTCGTCCAAGTTAGAAACAGACTTTTTATATTATTGAAATCAAAATCTGGAGAACCCGAAACATAATGACTGCTTCCACCAAGACACGTTGACAATCAAAAGGCAGCACATATTGACTGATATAACGGGTGTGTAATTACAAAGAGGGACTCATACATATGCCAGGTGGACTATGATTAGTGTCATGTTGCTCGGCAACCCCTCTAATCCACCACAAAGGTAGTGGGGAAATGTGCACATCACAGAAACCGTGTGGTGAAATTAAT
Source organism: Solea solea (assembly GCF_958295425.1). NCBI lineage: Eukaryota > Metazoa > Chordata > Actinopteri > Pleuronectiformes > Soleidae > Solea > Solea solea. The sequence continues at coordinate 21,043,626 of NC_081144.1, read as the reverse complement.
TAAAGCGGTTTACGTTCCCAAGATGTGCACAGCTTTATTTTATCATTTGTTTTCATTTCACGGGCAGGTTCAAATGTTTTTTTTCCTGTGATGTCCGATGTTATCGACTGATACAGAGAACCAAACTGCCTTTGTCCCTGTTTTTTCTCCCACATGTAAAACATGTTAGAGCTGAAATTGACTGAAAATGTGTTGTTAAAAGCGACCGCCCAGTGTATTGGCGATAGAAGAACAACACCCACACGCGTGTATTGGTTTCCTATAAATCTTGTTTTCACCATGTCATTCCCTTGCCCAGTGGGATGCAGCTTTTTGGGGGGGAAAAAAATGACAGCTCGATTTCCAGCACAAAGGCACTGAGATAAGCAAAACAAGATAAAAGAATAGAGTTCTCCTGGACTCCTGGCCAAATTACAAAAAGAGAAGAATCCAGCTGATGAAGAAACAAAAGCAGGCGTAAGGAGAGAGATAGCCCTCCCCCATACGCCTACCCTCAGGGGTTTTACTTATTTGCGTGATCGAATATTGTGACTCTAGTTATATTATTACGATGCAATACAAATACAGTAGCGTTTGCTACTTCACGTGTTCAGTGTCTGTCTTCTCCTCCATTATCCATTACTACCTGCATTATTATAGCTTTTTTAGGCTTGAAAAGATGTCATTGCAATGCATCAACCTTTTTCATGACAGACCAGAAATGATGCTGCTCTTTTACATACGATATGCATTAACTTGCTGCTGTATCATTAGAGAAAGAGACCTTAAGTGCTGCACTGGGGCACCCTGCAGTCCCAGTCTTAGCGTGTCCCTTCACCATAATTACATCTTTCGACATCTCCTCCTCCTCCTCCTCTTTAATATTTGTGATGCTCCATCGCTACACAATCAACACAATGTTAATACACTGTAAATACAATATCTCCACGTCGATAGTATAACATCTCAGAAAATAACTAGAAGTGTTTCCTTCATTGGAGATAAGGGGACGAGCCCAAAACCCTGACACAAATGTGAATTTGATTCAATATCAAATACCTTTGTCCATATAGTGCATGTTTATATAATCACAAAATACAGAAACAAGTGAAAACAGTTTTGCAGGCAGAGTGGAAGTTTCTTTTTCTGGTTTCCCTGATTGACTAAGGACAGAAGATGTCATTATGTGATTGTATAGCCCACTGAGGCAAACTGATTTGTGAATTTTCGGCCGTATAAATACATTTTTATTTATTTTAGACGGACTGGTCACAAAGAAAATGGAGGTGAATGGAGTGTCCCAACAAGAATAGCTGCACAAACTGCTGGTGAGCACTCTGGTGTCTTAACCTGGCTGACCTCACTAATCAATAAATCGATTTCAGTCACAAATGATGCTTACTGTAACGTTAATGATAGACAAAAGGAAACATATGACCAATAAAAATAACTAAATGCTACATTTTTCTACCCTACTCTACCAAACACCAGCTGGTCCAGATAAAATCACTCAAAGACATGTTTATGTGAAATGGTTTTGGTCTGGTACAGTACGGTACGTCTCTTTAGCGTTTCTGTGAGGAATAGTACCAAAAATAACCGTCCACAACCCTTCCATTCTTTGGCACATTTCCTTTGGGTTACCAGAGTATAATGGTTCGGTTAGGGTCAGGGTGGCTCCACCCACGTCAGTTAGCTGATTGGTCGACAGAACAAAATGTCACTATCCCACGGAAATGGAGGCAAACGTTATATAACACTCCACACTTCTCATCCTATTCTATCCTATCACTCATGGTACGTAGACTAGCGGAGCCAGGAATCGACCCCACAACCTTCAAGTTGAATGACAACATGCTCCACCACTGAGCTATTGTCACCCCGAAAATATCGTTCCCAGGGCTGAACTATACCGTGATGGAAACACAGCAATATTTGACACGTCCCTTAATTTCTTAGGCTTACTAATTCTAATATTGTCAAAACTAAACCTGTTCAACCTTCACATAAGCACATAACAAAATCCTCTTCTCTTAACAGTAAAAATACATACTCTCAATCTTTTGGCATGACCAGCTTTTATATTGGTTCAAATTCAGACATTTTACATTTAATAATCACAATTATTCCCCAACACTGTGAGGTTTGACCACACAAAGGTCCAAGCAACATAATGATGTGCTGGACGAGGCACCAAATTGCCTGGAGGCAACCAGAGCCTTGTACTAAACTGTTACTATTGATTAAGTCTTAGCCTCTAAATGAGTTGTTGTAATGAGATCAATCTTAATTTTATGTGGAGACATCGGCCCCCTGCACTTTCATCGGCGTGTGATCGGTATGGTAATTTTCTTTGTTCGGAACTAGGACGGAACGCTTGGCGGTGAGGGGTTTTTACGTCTGACAGCACACAGGATATAAAGTGGTTATAATGTAAAACGTAAATCTACATCTACCTTTTCGAATCTGGCGTTATAGGTGGAGCTTTTTTATAAAAAATTAATGGAACCGTGAAGTACCAAGAAAATAAATTAAAACATTGGATTATACCACAAGAAAAAAGTGTTTTTTTAATTTTTTTGCAAGGACTCAATTTGCAATTTTCAACTGGAGTCACAACTAGAAGCTATTAATTTCTAGAGCAGATGCTGTCGTGTTACTAAGCTTAAGAAGCCTTGAAAGACAGAATGAATGAATTACAAAGATAATATCTTAGTTCGGGTCAAGTGTAGTACTCCGATCTATAGTATGGTTTACAATCTATAAGTAAGAAAAATAAACATATATACATTAGGAGTGTGCAAGAATTGTATGCTTGTCATAATAGGCTAGTTTTAATTATGAAAAAAGTGGGGGTTTTTTTGGAAGAAATTCATTTCTAATTACAAATCAGATATTTATCAATACTTACATCCAAATAGATATTTCAATAAATGAACTGGTATGTATCATTTCAGAACTAATCAACCCTTCACTGTGTTTATTTAACCACAGCTATTGTTGTGACATACTAAATGTTGTACATTTCCATTATAACATTTAATTCTAGGATCTTATTCCATTCTTTGTTATATTCATGGACTATGTTTCTTGTATTCCATTCTGTCCTTATTTTTTTTATTTATCAACCTATATTGTTTTGGTATGAATAAAGCACATCTAGCCATCTTATTAAAACGATGAGGTCTACTATATGAACAAACATTTTTGATATGTAAATGTAAAGTCATGTTTTTTATTACTGTGTGTTTCTTGTGTTGGCATCTTCTTATATTGCACCAGTTTTCAGAAGCATCTACCTGTAATTGTATCGTCTTGTGCGACCATAATAAAGGGATTCTATTCTTTGAGGTCATGTGACATCAAACTAAAGCAGTATTTTTGAGTGTGAAGATGCTCTGAGCAGAGCGGCTTCAGTCAAACGTCATTTTACTGTTACACCTGTAACACTATAACGGTATAAACAGTATAAAGTTCAGGTTAAAACCGCAGCACAGCCTTAACAATGGACTGAGCACTGTGGCCCTGGAAGGCTGAGATGTGGAGTGTTCTTTTCTCAGTAAATACGGCATGTCACAGGGGTTAAATACCACCTTAAGGAACAATAGAATTGAAAGTGAAGGCAATTAGCAAATCAATAGCTGTTTAGAGCTGGCGGTTCCTCGGGAGGTTAAACATCATCATTTTAGAAGTGGGGTTGGCAACATTTTTTTTTTCCTCCCCCTCTCCATTCTGAAACTTTTTCCCCGTCCGTTTTTTTTTTTGGCTGCTGCCGCTAATTAACAATAAAATGCAACCCTCCAAAAGCACTTCAGTGGAAAATGGAACATTGATTTTATTTATGTTTGCATCAAGTCGCTTTATAAAATATTGAGGTGGGGAGAAATGCTGCGGATTGATTTAGGCAAACAGGGAGGAAGAGGTTTGACAATATAAATTATAAAGAAGCGGTTGCTCCTCCTGAAACTTCAACATAAAGGCTTTTAATCTATCACTCCCAACACATCAAAAGAGAGCATTGATTTTTCAAAGTAATTGTTCACCTTCCAATTTCTGAGAAAAAAGTACACTTGTGCAGAGTGCACTCAAAACATTTTGGCTGTGACAGAGCTCGTCAATGCAGAATATCAAGGAATTGTGTAAACTTCGGCAACACACACACACACACACACACACGCACACGCGCACACACACACACACGTAAAGGGCCAGTGCATCAACTTTAGGGGAATTATATTAAAATCAAATAATTACACTTGTTTTTTGTGCAGTGTATGAATTGTTGTTCTTCATTAGCCCAGAATGAGCTTTTTATATTGATTTCAGGAGCTGGGTCAACTCTACAGAGGCCGCCATTTTGCACACCATGTTTTTACAGCAGCCCACAATGGACAAATTAAACATCTTTCGAGTTTTAATGCTAACTGAGGGCTACATAGGTTGAACAACACATTTGGAAGGGAAGGTTGAGGCATTTTCAACTGCAACACAACTTGGCAAAATGTATTTTGCTCAATTTTACACACAATACCTATTTTATGTGTTTAAGGAGGCCTTTTTATTGCTGAAAGGGTTTTAGAAACCGTCCTGTATGCCGTCTGTGTTTTGCCTGTGTTTTCCCTGTCAATCGTATGGTCTAAGTTTAACTTATTTATAAGTTACTGTTTTTAATGTCTTCTCTGTTTGGGTTTAACTTTAGCGAGCATTTTGTGAATTTTGTGAAATGTATTATCATTATTATTATTTAAGTAAGTATGCTGCAGATAATTACCTTTAATTCAATGTCAAAGGTGTTTCTTTCGGTTTTTTTTATTTTGTAGAAGATGCATCACTCTGGCTCCCTTGTGACTTTCCAGCCAGTATGATCCGTCTCGGTCGAAGGGAGCAGCGCTGTGTTCTGTCAAGCAAAGACACTACAGTGTATCGCCATCGCCTGACTTTGGGGCCGGACCTGACAGGCTGACGGGACGTCTGCCACTGGTGCTCCTCTTTGAGGATGCTGCTGGGTCTGCACAGGACCGACACCTCATCCATCTCAGCCTCTGTGAGCCACCTGAGCCTGCCCCTAACAAGGAGCTGGGGGAATCAGGAGCTGGGAGAGGGGGGTGTGAGAAAAGCAGAAAGGGGAAAGGGGTGAAGGGGAGTTGTGGGGTTGAAGGAGAAAGGACAAAGGAGAGAGGAGGAGGTTAAGAAAAAGCAAGAAAAAAAAACAAAGGGGAGGAGAGAACCTTGGGGACATGATATGAAGTGTTCAACAATAAAAAATTGAACAGGAGTGAGGGGGTGGTGGGGTAGAAATGTGAAGTCAAAGGAAAAAGTAGAGAAAAAAATTGAGCGAAAGAATCAATCCCTAGTCAACATGCCTGTTTGAGCCGCTGTCATTATATTATAGTTCCCAAATGGATTTTACCTTCAGACAAGGCAAGGTGACCCCTTGGTGCTCAGACAGTGGAAGAAACCAACAGCCAATTAGTCTTACAATCGACTCACGGCCGTAGCGAGCTGAGCTGAGCTGATGGGGCCACCGTGTTTCTTTTTTTCTTCAACATGATGTCATTTTCTCATGTTTCTCAACATATAGGGAGTAACGCTTCGGTCCTAGATGGTTATTCAAGAACCTGGACATTTTAGTACCAGAAAGCCTCATTGTGCTACACTCAAACAACACCACAAAATCAAATGACTGTATTCATACCTTGTTTGAGATCAGAAAAAACCTAGTACTTCTAGTAACCTGCTAGTAATGCTTTCACACAGCTCGTGTTCACACCATTTAGGCGGAACCAAAGTTCTACCACCCTATGTCGTCAGTGGCAGGCGTTACTCAGTGCACAATGTGAGCAGAAGTAAACACAAAAGTGGCAGCAGCTCGTCTCCAGCTTTCATTTAAACGCCCACTGATGATATAATGATTCACAAGGAAAAAACAAGTTTTTTGGAGGGGATGAGAACCAGCTTTTTCAATTTATTATCTGTAAGCTGTTTAGTAATATATTCTCCTGCATGTCATTAGAGAAGCAACATGACAAACAGTCATTTCCACTTCACTGTTACATTCTGTGTAAGCACACCAAAGCCAAAGAAAACAGACCAGTTAGCAAAGCTTCAAGGAGGCTTTACAGACACAAAGACCTGGATCACAAATAATCAATATTGCTATTAAACACTGGGAAAAAAAAAAAAAAAAGTCCCACATGAAACAATCTCCCAAGACTAACAATGATTAGTCCATGCTTTTGTTAGGTTTGGATTATTTCAGTTCTGGATTATCCACCCCAGCAACTCTCTGAAGACTGTCCTGTAGACCAACAACAATATGGAGAAAGATCATGAGCTAGCCCAAATGCAGTGATTTATGACATTAATGTCACCAACTTGGCTTCTTCTCTCACCTGTAGTTTCAAGCATTCATGTCTCTTCTCTCTCACCTCCTTTCAATTTCTGCAGGTATCTCTGCCCCTGGAGCCTGTGTCTGGATTGCTAACTTCAAAACCAATCACTGCCACCAAGAGCCTGTACAACACCACTGCTACAAATATTAGTTTTATTACAAACTATAGTATTTCTGATTCTTATGGTCCTTTTATTGACTGACTTTTATTAACAGTGTCCACCACTGAGCCACTCTATCTCAAACTAACAGATCAAGACAGATGGCCGCCATCCATGGTTGAATCAGTCAAGGTTTCTGTCAGTTTAAAGGGATTTGTTTTTCTCTTGCAACTGTTGCCACAAGCTTGCTTTTGGGGTAGAGCTGGTTCTTTGCTACAAACACTATAAAGATTTACGACCTGTTGTAACACTAGAATAATGTATGCCTTAGTTTGTGAATGGATCTCAGTTGTACAGACACACAATGGAAACTTCATTACAATCACTATTGCCTCAGTGAACAAGTTGCATCCCTACAGCAGTTGTATATAAGTGTGTACATACTGTATATATAAAAACAACTCTGCCTTGACTGAAATGATTTAGTTGTGTGCCACTGAAGGCTATGCACAAGATTGACTAACCCAACCTTAGAACACTAACCATCAACAACATTATCATGTGTGGTTAGGCATTAAACTGTTTTTTTTTTTTAAGGTTTTTGATTCATGTTTAATCAGTTATTAAGAGAGTGCATTAAATTATCTGAGAGAGCCAATAAAATATACTGAGGAAATGATGCTATATTTCAGGGAAGGTGTGCATCGGGCCAACTTGAAGCAATTTGGAGGCAATCATGAGGAAAAGTGTTGCTAAGTGTGACATATGGCCATGGCAGCACATCTTAACTGATGAGAAAACTGGTCAAAAACAAAATTGACTATATTTGATAGTCTAAATGTGCTCCATGGTATCTGCAGCCAGCACCAAGGAAGCTGAAGCCCCCGCAGAAATCACCAGTTTCTCTGACATAGTTTTCAGTTAATTCATGTACCAGTTGTACGAGCTATGGTTGGAGAACATGCATTTCTATTAGTGTGAGTTGAGCCACTGTCTGCACTGAAATTATACATGTGATACGACTCTCTGGTCAAATACCAGCTACTGCATACAAATTTCAGCGTTGGCTTTCTTCCCCCGAGATTATAATACGTGTGTGATGCTGCCTGCGCTCAATCCATCAACACCTACAGCTTTGTTCACAACTCCATCAGCTGGAGCTGCGTGACAGGGATTTCTGGCAGTAATTCAAAACACTACATATGGATTGAACACGAAGACAACGTTGGATTTGCAACATTATGACATGTTGTTGACTAAGTTATTGAGTGACATAGGATATGATGTCAGCACGGGGGCTTTTATTCTGAAAAACTTACATAAACTCAATATTGTATCATTGTTTGACTTGTTGAATTCTGCTGAATAGAACACGGCAACAGACTGACAGAATGACGACATAGCTGGTAAAATGATGCGCGGCGGATACACAACACATCAGATACACATCAGTATAATTCCGGGGTCAGACTCTTTCATTACTGGTTCACTCTTTCATCACCTTCATGTCCAACCAGCACATGGCTCATTGTCGCAGACTCCTCCCTCTTTTATAAACACATGGACCCCCCCTTCTCCCTCACTTGGCTCCCATCCCACTTCTTGGCATTTTTTTAAAACTAGCCATAGGGCTAAGTTAGCTTCAGGGGAAAGGGGATAAGTTGCCCTTTAAAAAACAAACAAGCAGTGCGATTTGTATGTCAAAATGTCAAACGCATGTCAGAGAGCAAAAAAGATATATTGTTGAGTCCTGATAATGAATTCCAGTTACCACTCCTGGGAGAAAACTCAATTCAAATGAGAAGGACACCCTTGATATCACCGTCTGATATCAGATGCTTCACCATGGAGGAGCACTTCATGTCATCATATAAGGGAGGTTAGTGTGATATACTGTGTGATTTAAATTATTTAGTGTGACCCTCAAAGGATCCCATATAAAAAATTCAATGGTCCTTGATAGAAAATTGGGGCTGCATGATGTTAGATAAACATGCAATATTCGATCACGTTGAATAATGTGATGAAGATACGACTTGTGCTAAGTAAACAAATACTTAAGTATTAATGTGGTGGTGGTGTTAATGTGTATGGTCTTTTCTGCTTTGAGTTCACTTCCAACATCCACCCAATCTATATGTATCGCCGTTCAGTCAGTCTTGATCGCATGACGATATTGCAGTGACAATAAATGCACAATCTTTTGTGCAGCAACATGCTCCGTCCCTGAGCCACATCTGCAGATGTTGACCTGCGGACACAAATCAATGCATGCATCGAGTCATAGACCAAGAATTGTCTGCGTATCCAGGGGATAAACATTTGCAATTTAACACTGTGGGTTTTCACTGCATCACGTCCGCTGGTGACATGAACCTCCTCCCCACTCCTCTACTTTAAAACACTCATGTCAAAACCAGAGTCACTAAAAAGCCCTTCACTATCATTAATTAATGCAGAGTTGATTAGTTTTCCCCACTTGCCGCTTCAGAGCCCAGTCGACTTTTTCCACATGCTTATAAAATAGAAGCAGTGGTGCGGTGTTGAAATGTGGTCGATCACCGCTGGAAATTAAAGTCCAATGGAAAGTGGACTGAGTGGGTTCAGTGGAGCGTGGGGGAGAGGGGAAGCCTGAAGGGCGTGTATGTGTGTGTGTGTTGAAGGGAAAGCGAGAGACAGAGAAATCTGCAGCAGAGTGTGTGTTCATGTCTTAAGTATCCACACAGATAGAGAAGAAGGAAGCAGTGCAATTTAATATAGGTGCAATGAGTTTGTAATGCACAAATGTGGTCATCTTTGTCAGTTTTGGGCTCATTTTTCAAAGCTTTTGCTCGTCTCCACTCGCGTATCCTCGAAGCTCCGCGACGGTTCAATTAGATTATGGTGCCGTGTTTATTGTGTCGTGTGCAAATTGTACTTTTGCATAAACACGTGCGTGTTTTGACGAATACGCTGCAAATACGCACACGGACACGAGCGGGAGAGGTGGAGGGGGGAAAAAGTCCGGGGCAGGTGAGAGATATGAGCGAGAGAGAGCGGGAGATGGAGGGAGAGAGAGATCTCATAGTAAACACACAGCCTAGAGCTCATTAAAAGTGTCTCTCCCAGGGCTCAGAGGCAGCAGCAGAGTTCGACTCAGTCTAGCCCTTGTCCTCCCAGCTCCATACTAAACAGCCTAATTAGACTTAGAGTCTCTTGAGCTCTCTAATGATAGCGCTTCACAAAGACAACACAAGGAAATACAACACACCAGGAGCCACAATCTGTAATGATGCTCTGGCTACACTTTCTTTTCCCTGTCCCTGCATCAGTAATATTAGTTTATCCACATGTTTGTTATTTTTGCTGCAGTGCTTCTGTGATTGTGATCGGGGACTCGAGCACCTCAAATGAAAACGGTCAATACAGCTGCTGAAAAATGCAGTATTTTGGTATCCCTAACTTTTGTGTGTGTGTGTGTGTGAGAAAGAGAGAATATAGCACCATCCATATTTCACACCTTTTATGCAAGCATTTCAGACATTCAGACATTATAAAAACATGTGTATGATTATGAGGCAAGAACTGATGGTTCAAAGTATGAACTTGTTATATGGATCTTTAAAATGGATTTCAGAGTGCTTGTTCTCAATAAACAGTGGAACTGCAAATTTTGAGGAGCGGTGAGGTGTGGGCCAAGACAAACTTGTTAAACTCCAAGTAGATCTTAATTCAGAGTTGGAACTATTTTGACTTTCTCATGTTTTTTAATTCCTTGAGAGATTATGCAGAGATATTTGTGAAAAAATAATAGCCATATGTCAAGTGCAAATATCTATGAAGAGGTAATATTGGGCTGTAAATCAAAATAAGCATCCAGGGATGTTCTTTACTCAGTAACAGTAAAGTTGTTGTTGTTGTTCTTGGAAATAAATATTACATTTAGGTTGCCTGGTGGCTCACCTGGTCAGGCAGGAGGTCCACGTACCGAGGCTTTATCTTCAGGTCTGAAGCTGCAGGTTCACGTTCGGCTCATGGCCCTTTGCTCTGCGTCTTCCCTTCTTTTTCTCCACTTCACGCTGCAGTCTCTATAAAAGTTTAAGAATAAAAACACAAAGTATGACGTATGTGTGCAGGCATCGTTTGTGAGAATACAGAGAGTTGACCATAAAGACGTTCGAGAAAGAACAAAAAAAAGAGTCTTGAAGGTGAAACAATGTAGGATTTCAACCTTCAAATAATGTCTTCAAGATCATTTTGACGGTACATTGACTTACTACAGGGTGAGTGACACTCGTCTAAAAGCCAGAGGAGGTCTGCGTCGCCTGTACTGGCGCTAAGTAACTTCTGGTTTCCCCACCCCCACCAACACAGCTAACGAGCTAACTAACGAGACACAGGTGAAACACATTAGGACAAGGCAGCCAATCAGGGGGGAAGACAGGAAAGGAAGCAAAATGAAAGAAGGTGCACACAAGGAAAAACTGCAGAATAATACCGGAAACAAGGCACAGAAAACCCAGGTGTCTTGACCAGTCTAAGCGATACTTGAGCAAAAGTACAAGTATCTTACCAGAAAATTACTTTGGTAGACGTTAAAGTCACCTTTTAGAACATTACTTGAGTAAAAGTCTTAAAGTACCTGACATTTACTGTACTCAAGTATCAAATTTTCTGATATAAAATGTACTTAAGTATTAGAACTAAAAGTATTTAAACAAAGTGAGCAATTACAATTTTGAATATGACAATTATTGTGACTTCTTAACAATTAAAGCATAATAATAGGTACAGGCGAACAACTTCAAACCACATTAAAATTAACCTTCTGTGATGAATGGTTACAAGCTCTCTCTCATCCTCCCTGTGTCTGCTTGTATTTTTGAAACCTCATCTGTCTTTTAATTCAACTTGGAGACAAAATCTGCAGTTTATCTAGCTATTTAGCTAGCTCACTGGTTGGCCACTCAGCTGAGAGCTGAAACAGCTGTAGGCTGAAACCCAGCGTCCGAAGTGCACAACAGAAACCCGGAGACAGGTGACAGGAGACCAGAAACCCCAGAGACCAGAGCCTTTGTGTCGGACACGGTAAACAAACGGTAAAAAATGGTGCATTTTAAGTCCACTTGGAGCCGAAATCTGCGGCTAACAGCTGAGCGGCTAACAGCTGGTGCGGCTAAAAAAACTAGCGACAACAAACAGGCATTACGTCACCAACTCAACTTTTATTTTGTAGTAAAGACGATGGTTAAGGGAAATGTATCGGAGTAAACGTATACGTTTTATTTAGGAAATGTAGTGGATTAAAAGTTGTATAATATATAATATAAATAACAAAGTATAGTATGCAGATATGTGAACATTCTACTTAAGTACAGTAACAAAGTATTTGTACTTTGTTACATGACAACACTGGTATTGAGAAATGACTGATTTTAAGGATACAGTGAAATATGAAAAAGAAAAGCAGCAAATGATTCATATTTGAGAAGCTGAAATCATTTCCTCTCCTGAAGCTACTGATTATCGGTTATCAGTCTTGCAACCTCACCTGCTTTTCCATGTGTAAATGATCAGAGGTGAAAGAGCGTGTGTGTGTGTTTTAAAACCTGGGACAAGACTGTATTGCCATCATTAAATGACACTGTGACTGTGTCAACACTAAAAAGTGTGTGTAGGAGTGTCAGAAGAGAAGCCGTAGGTACTAAATAACTGCGAAGAGTAAAACAATCCAACAGAGATAAAGAGTGGTTATAGAGGCTCATTTTAAATAGAAAGAGTTTTATTTTTCTGGTTACTTTCTGATTGACTCTCATTGCAAAAGATAGAGTGTATTAGATTTGTTCAAGCTGTTGCATGTTTCTTATTTGAAAGGTTTTTTTGGTCTTAATGAGGACTCTTCTTTCTTTTTTTAAATCTAAAACAGGACTAATATGATCAAAGTTTTAGTAACCAAGAAACTGGCTGAAAAGTAATAAACTTGTTTTAATATCAGGAAAAAAGCTTCAATTAGATTTAATAATGTCTAAATTAATACGAGCATGCATGGCTTATTTTGGAGGAGGTTCATGTTTAAAAATATAAATATGAGGCTCCTGATTTGTACACAAAAACTGTGACTTTAATGTTGGATAAATAGTTGATTGTGTTTGAGTTTCTGTATTTGGCTTCCATCCACCAGGGAGGCTACTTTTGTAATAAGAATCCCTTTTAAAATGTCAACTATGCCTCTCCACTCATGTTTTTTGGATGAAAAACACTCGTACTACCCACACCATGGAGATAAAACATGTGACATGAGTAGAGTATGAAAAAAAACAAACATATAAATAAATAAATAAGCAAATAAATAATGCAGGCAAAAAGGGAGTGAAACACTGAGAGCAAGTCAACAAGACGAGGGCAGCAACACACGGTGTTTGTCCTTTATCCTTATCGGACTTGGAGAAGAGAAGGGAAGAGAAGAGAAGAGAAGGGAAGGGAAGGGGAGGGAAGGGAAGGGAAGGGAAGGGAAGAGAAGAGAAGAGAAGCAGAAAATTGAACGATCAGCTAACAGGCTTTTTTTTAAAGCAAAGCTTGCTGGGGGCATCAAAGGCGATGGGGGAGTGGAGTGTGTGTGTGTGTGTGTGTGTGGGGGGGGGGGGGGGGGGGGGGGGGGGGATCATGACAAGCGAGTGGGGGCCACAAACAGACAATAAACAGTGTATCCCTAAAGCTCCTGTCTTTACTTCCTAGTTACCATATTGTCACAGTGAACAGGCAGCATGTTCCAGAGCTGCTCGCACGTGCGCGTCCTTTACATTAAATGTATGTAACACATGCTACATGTAAACACACGCATTCATTTCATGCAGACAACAGTGAACGCAGGAGCAGAGCAGAGCACGGACTCGTCTGCAGACTGCAGACCCTCCCTCTCTCCCTCTCTCTCTCTCTCTGACAAGCAGGATTAGAGTGATTTGCTGTGATTAAGTAGTCGCCAGTTAAGTTCATGCAGGTTTTTGTAATAGTTTAATTCATGGCCAAGTCGACGGGTTTAAATGAGATTGGAGAGAGCGGTTCGATTAAGCTCATTAGACATTTTGAAGAGGGCAGCCTTTCTTGCATCCCTCTTTTCCTGCAATCAGATCCGGGATGAACATGGGAATTAATTAAGAAGAGAGGTTCCTGCTGTCCTGTTCCACTGTGTTTTACTGTCTATCTGTGTGTGTGTGTGTGTGTGCTTGCAGTCCTCATAGAGACCGAAACCTTTTTGATTAATTTGGCTTAGTACACAAACAACATGTCTAAAGGTGCTGGGACTACAGTTCAAATAATTTTGCATGTATATGGGGATTTAAAATTATAAAGTTAAAGTTAAAGTTATTTATCATCTATTTAAAATGGCATCTTTTGCTGGGTTTTATGACACAATACTTTTTTTTTAATCCTACCCCTGGCAAATACTCCACATTACAAAAATGAAAACTAAGCATTTACAAAAAAGAACTTAAACCTACTCTAAAAACAAATTAAAACAAACTCATTTTAAAAACAAAACTATTATAACCTTGCTGAAAGCAGAACCTTTACTTGTCCGATGGCTGTATCGGTGAGATACTTTTTTGAACCAGTAGATTTGCCCCCTAGTGGCTATTAAATATATTCCATTAGCTGTTTGGGTTGAGTAGGAAACAGCGAGACGACATCTATTTTTTATATAATCTATGGTAGCTTTCCAGCCTGTCTTGTCTGTTTTGACCGGTTTACCTGCCTGTCCGTTATCGACCACTGCCCACATCCTGACTTCGCCTACTCTTTGCCCTTAGCTGCTTCTGTCTGCCCTAATAGTGATGGACATTTTTTCAACTTTCACCAGTCTGTCTGAATCATGCCATGAGTCGTCCTGACCCTGAGCCATTAGGGGTTGTTTTTATTCTTCAGACAGGTGTTAGAAAAGCCATTGCAGAGGAGAAAGACACAGCAAGGCAACAGAATTAAGAGTGTCACCAACAAATGTAGTTTTTTCTTTTGTTTCGTCTTTTAGTTTCACAAACACAACATTTACATATTTTCTACATACTTTTCTGCAGAGGCCCTTCCAATCATGTTCTTTGTGTACACTGAAAATGCAGTTACTGATTTCAAATTGGAAATTATTCTAAAACTCAGCAACCAAAAGCCTGTGTTAATAAAGGACGTCTAAATGGTAAGTACGCTTGACTCACTGTTCACAGACACTGACTTTACTTATGAATAAAGACAACGCAAAGGACATAGGCCCAATCATATTTCTCATTTTTAGCCCTACCCCTTGTCCCTTAACACTTAATCATTTTGATCTGACTTACAAGGGGGTAGCAATTAAAATTGGCTCAAGAACATCATCAGGTAAGCAGTTGGGGAGCACCAGGAAGGGAAGGAACACACAAATGATTGCGTGGAAACACAAAATTATTGCAAGGGAAAGCAAGAGTTGGCTATAAAAATCTTAAAACATTCCGACCCTGATTCTAGGAGGACTCTATTTTTCTTTTTCTTTTTCTTTAGGTATTGTGGATTATAGGCATTATCAATTATGTCAAAAGAAGAAAAGACTGGTTCACCAGTTTATACATGTTTTGCTATGTTTAGTATAGCTACACAACATACCGACCTATTTTAACTTCATGAAAGCAACTATAGTTTCCTCTTCAGATTTTGAAGGCCTACTTGGCCCTTACACGTCAGCCTACCCCTCTATTTAACAAGAATTGGGACATCCTATGCATATAGTTGACTGTGCAAAATGGAGGGGTAGGGCTAAGTGGCAGGGGCAAGGGGTGAAATTGGACCAGGCCTCATTCTATTATTTGAGAAAATATAACCAACCAAATTCTGCAGACAAAAATGGCCCTAAAGAATAGAAATGACCCTGTCAGTGCTGCAGCTGACCTGAAACTGGTGGCTTGGGTGTTTGACTGTATTCTTGTTCCGGGCGACAAAAGGTGAGCAACAGTTAGTTCGCTCCAGTTACCTTTCAGCTATTGTTGGCACTCAGAATCAGGACAGTGACTAGTCCGGCTACCAGCTGTCTCAGATTGAGGCTACTGTTGGGGGGGGGGGGGGGGGGAGGTCAGAGTTGGCTACCATGGAAATAGTCTGCGAGAAACACAGGTATCCTGGCCTCATAAAAACTTATCAGACTTTCCAGTTACACTCACACGAGCAGGAAACAGTGAAACGGGTCAATAAAATGTGTGTCGCAGCCAAATGAAGAAATGCAGTGTGTACCACTGGAGTAGCCCGTGGTATGTTCTTCCAAAAACTGCTGAAAAGAACAGTGACACAATTGGAAGCGTGCCTTTCTCTGGCTCAGTTAAAAGTTGGAGTAAGCGCCACCGTCATTATGATTAGCCAAAAAGCTCAAAGGCGAAACCCTGTGAAACTGTGGATTGGGAACCTGGACTCTCCTCAATTCTCACATCCATTGAAATCCGGGATAAATTTGGTTGTCTTTATTTATATCTCATTCACAATAGTGGCTTTTATTTAGCCTGGCAGAGTATGAATTAAAACCTGGGAGGTACTTCCCAGAGTTAGAAAGAGTTACAGGAGAAGATTGATAGCACTCGTGTGTCATTTTCTTAAGTAGCTACAGAAGGTGATTTGCTTAGCTTAGCAAAAAAAAGACTGGAAACAACAAGCACGGCTCTATAACACACCCACCCGAGTATTCAGTAGAACGGAATGTTTTTGCGATACATATCCAAGCTTCATTTTAATACTCAGTGTATTAAAGATTTTTTTTAAAAATGGAGTAACTATACTCTAATGCAAGTATGAGACCTTGAATTGTTGATTACTGCCTTTGCGATCCGCTAATTATATCGCTTCAAATTGTGACTTTGATTTGAAATTCGCTGTTCCCCCTACAGTATTATTAAGTACAACACAAAGGTGCTGTTTCATGTGGTAGTTGTGCATTGGAAGGCGACTCTGCAAACAAGCATATTTCACAAATTGCCACGTTCCACGCTTTTCAGTCTGGATTCTGTGCTAAAGGTTGACACTACTTTCATTTCACTAATTACAACAACCTTTACATTCACTATACTTACCATGTTACTTATAATAACATTTGTTTTCTCACCTCACACGTGTTACCTCAAATGGCAAAGTTCAGCCAGCGCATTTTGCCTAAATAATAGCAAGCCTGACAGTAATTATGTGGATCCTGTGGTAGAGACTGAAGCTCCATGTTGTTAACCTTAACCGCACCATAATTGCTGTTCACAGATAAAGTGGACAGAAAGGATTTCAAAAATATCTTCTTGGCAGTTGGGACTACGGTGTCAGCCATAGCGCTGGATGAAGAAGAAAGAATTGAATTTTCACTGAATGCAATATGTTTTTTTTGTTTTGAAAAAAGTGTCCAACACTTGTGTTCCTGTTTGGCAATCGCATTATTTAGCAACATGTTCTACATGCAGGTGTAGTGAACAGATTATCTATCATCAGGAATAACTGCACCTGGGTGACCTGGTTTTGTTTGCTGCTTAGTGCGGAAGCACATTTTCTACTGTGAGAAACAAAGCCAGGTTAAATCAGTGTGTAAATGCTGAATTTCAACAGATTTCTTTCACTTTTTTAAAGTACAGGCTTGATTTAAGAAGAACAGATTAATAATTTCGGGAAAGCAAATTAAAGTGTGCTTTTAACTGTGTTCGGTATTGTCTTTGTCTTTGTCTGGGCCGCCACAGCCACTTTATGCAGTTTAATCTTAACGTTTAACACTCCAGATGAAGACAAACGATATTCATCGCTGTTAATTATTCAACAGGAATTCATGGAGGATAGCTTAGTGTCACAAATAAATAATTCAAGAGAGCGCATTCACACTTCAGTGGACACTCCCCGCAGATTGACAGGAGCGCTGGAAACATCCCGGGCACTTGAGAGTGATGCTTGTCACAGATTAGATCTATCATTAGGCCCCCAGATTGTTAACTTTTCACTTTTTTTTTTATCTTAACAGACTTTTTAATGTCAGTTTTTGTCTCTTTTGTTTTTAATGTATGCACTTTGAAGTGAGCTTTTTGAAGCTCATATTTAGTTTATCTTAGTTGTAACCCAGCTGTGTAGTGTTTGGTTATTAGAGGAGCCTTTAGGGGAATCGGTTCCAAATAACAGCAACTGTCATTGTTTAGGGATTTTCTCCAATAATGGGGTTCAACTGCTTCACTGAGCAGTGTGATGAATAAAATCCAAGCAGAAGTAATGGTTTATTTGTATTTATGAGGTTTTTGTGCTTTCCCCTTAATAAGCTGCAGCCTGCTGGTGGGCCAGTCATTGCAAAAATCATTCCGTGCAGCCGGAATTCCTATGGAAATGCTCAAGTTTCCAAACAAACTTAAAGTTGAAGAGGGTGGAATGCATTTAATCCGAATGCATGAGGTATCCAGATGATTAAATGGATTTGGTGCTGCCATATGACACATGATGTGACATGTGCCACGACAAATGAGAGAGTTTGGTGCAAAGATTTCACAATTACCATCACATATTTTCAGTGAGGAGGTGGAAGAGAGAAAAAAAAAAGAAGTGTTTACAAACTTAAAGTTATTTCAGGTGAAACAAAAGTTCTGCAGGAAGGTGTCGTGATGGTTGCCGTGGTTATAGCTACAAACTCCCACGGCACTTTGAGCCGAGAACGGAGGCGAGTGCGAGACACGATAACATTCATTATACGCTAACACAGCTCCGCAGTAACTAACCAATTTCCACAATTTACATTTTAACAATTTAAATCAGTAAACGCAGCTTGCCGTCGGGCACATTCGCTATCACGCGGCATCAAATAAAAAAAAATGGGGGGGGACTTTGCTGTTCGATCAAAGTTGTAAGCCACAGTGTCCTTCTCTTCACACTGCCTGCACGCCTCCTTAGCAACAGGTTCGTCTCCACACCTCAGCCTCACTTTTATGACTAAATCTACATATATCACGGAAAGTAATTACAGTCGCCGAAAGATAAACCTTTGTTTTTTCCCCGTTTTTCAGCAAACTTCTTGCTGCTGTGCATAAACTCTACACACTGGGTTACTGTGACATTACCTCATCGTCTCACCTCTTTAGAAGACATTTATCACAGGTAATGAACGAAGATAATCAAGATCATTAACCAAATGAGATTATCTCAAGTGATCCACAGATATTTGTTAAAGCACATCAATCACTCGCGCTTCTCTCCCGCTCATCCAGTTCTTGAAGTCAAACTGCCCAGCAACCATGGATCTTTGGTCCACTTTAAGGAGACCCCACCTCCTGAGCTGCTGCGCCTCGTGTCAGGAGGAGACTAGAGCAGTGTGGGGATAGTGTCTGCTTCATTTTTGGCCTCGTGTTTCATCATTAAAGGGAATTTTTGCCATTAAAAACATTCTCTGTACTCGAGGCAAGTCAAAAGGTGCGGGCAGAGAACAGTGTGCATCAAAATATCCACACGCTCCTCCGAGTCTTTCTGGTTCTGATGTAACGGATAAATCTTTCAGTGGTAGATTTGGGCTAAAAGAAATACACAGGACAGCGGAGCTTCAAAAGAGTTGTTAGAAAATATCAGCCGTTCATTAATCACAAACCCATAGATTATTTATACAGCACATCTATTTGAAATGAGGCACTGTTTATAGTATTTCTTTACAAGTTGTTCAAACATATATAGATGTGCTTTAGGCTTGAAAAGGCATCTCTGCACCAGTAACAAGAGCATCAGACACACACACACACTCACAGTCTCAGTGAGCTGCTGCTGCTGCTGCTTTTCATTTGTAGAGAATAAACTGTACGTTCAAAGCTGCTCAAGTAAGAATGAAGGTCTATCCTGGAGTCCAGCCACACATGACTCTCTGAGCCATGTTCACCCTCCATCTTAAATCTGCCTCAACAAGATTAAAGTCCTCTAAAGAGGAAAGAAAATAGACTTTGCAATCTATTATTTTCCTAATATTGTGTTATTGTTAATGTAATTGTCCTCATTAAAAGAGACTTGTGTTGGAATAAATGATGCAGGGATTGTCATTACCTGATTCATACCAGAAATCCTGTGTGAAGCATGACTACGAAACTATTCACGGCAAGTCCAGGTAATTAAAATAAAATAATGAAGTTATTTTTATAAAACCGTTAAGTTATTCTTAGAAAATAAAATACATATACAGGATCCTGACATGAACCACTTACCAGTTGACCTGACTTTTTTTTTCTTTTTTCTTTATACACGATAGTCACTCAGCCAATCTTACACAGCACCATTTCCTTTCAACCTGGCTTTCAAAATAAGAGCCAATGACTTCTGCATTTTACTACTTCTATATAAGTATATAACTCTTTATATAAAACCTTTGTCATAACACTTACAAAAAAAAAACAGTTTGCAACCGGTCTCTTGTAAAATATACAAATACAATTCTATGATATATTTCACTCTACAAAATAAAATACACATCCACAACTGTCATTAGCAGTAACAGGAAGTGGTCACACTTCACACATGCGCAAAACAAGTCAGGTTTTCGCTAAGAGCTTGGCATTAAATATAACGTACATTTGCTGTTATTATAACGTGAAACTCACAATTTTAAAGTGTATTTCATTGTATTAGTTAATACCATAAAATACATTTCACATTTTAGTCACACTTTCGCACACCCTTAGAACAAACTGGGTTTCCGATACAAATCGGGTACTGACAGAGATACAGAGAGAAAGCTTCCTGTATTCCCCTATTCCCCCCCCCCCCCCCGACTCCCCTTCTATCTCTGCTGTGAATTCCCCAGCAGCAGCGCGTCCCTCTCTGGCATTCTCTGCGTACTCAAGGGTCAGCTTGATGTGGCTCATTTTCACTGCGAAGACGATACCTGATAAAAGATGTGCAGAGGGGGAAAGGCGGCTCATAATCTCTATCACGCTACAGCTGCTGGAACGCAGCGAGGCAGAGACGGCAGTGGATACAGTGGCATTGTAATTACCTCTAATTACTTTGTCTAAAAACAGACACATATCACACACACACACACACAGAGGAGATAGATTTGTACTCCACAGCGTGTAATCACACTGCAGACATCAGAAAAGGCTTTTGGTGTGAAAACACCATAATGATAGAGCGTCCTGACAATGACTTTTTTTTCCCCTCTTTGGTCTACTCTCGTTTCCACGCTTTCAAAGCACTTAGGTCTATTGTGAGACTTGCGGGATCTGTTTTGAACGGCGTTATTTCACACCGACCCGGAAATAATGTAAAAGGATCCCGCGTATGTGTATGTGTACGTGTACGGGAGGCGAGGGCAGATAAATCACCTCACAAAAACATTAAGTAAAATAAGAGCCTCGTGTTATGTGCAGCCATCATCTCCCACCCCCCCCACCCCTCCCCGTGTCTCTCTTCTTCCTCTTATATCCATCACTCACACAAACACAAACAGACTTTGGCAGACGCTGCAAGAAAACACACACTGATGATAAGTGGAGCAAACACTTCCACACTTGCATGAGTTCACAAACTCAAACACACTCTGCCAGTGGCTCTGGTAAATCTGCCTATTTGCACATGCTAATACCATGATGGCTTTTGCTGCATTAGAACCTCCCCCAGGCTGTGAGAGTGGCTGCTGGAACTACTGACTCTATTTAACATAAAACCTGCGGGTTGTGATGCGGCAATATTATATCAACCATCCCGGCACGAATTCATAATTAATTGCAACACGGGAAATCGCACAGGGAACGTCCACATGTGGTCGGAAGTTCGATTTGGAAGTAAATGGGAGTGCGCGCACATGCACGCGCAAACTAACAAAGACGACATATTCATACACACAAGGCGTACAAATCTTAACCTGAGGCTGTTGCCCTGGCAACCTTGTCTTTGAGGGAGAAAATTCTTGCCAAGGATACAGAAAAAGGGGTGAAAAAAAAAAAAACCTTGCAGCAAAATCAATGGAACGTCCACGGTGCTGCATTCAAACAACAACATTACACAGGGAAACACTCAGTGGTGATTCGGGGGGGGGGAATTAGTGCGGTGATTTAGGGGGAAATAATTGTGATCCCGGTGGCTCAGGTGTCCAATCGTGCACCGTGTTTGTTGTTTTGGGAAAACTCAACAACACCAAATTGAAATAATATTGGTTCCTCCACAGGTTTGGAAAAAATCTATGAGATCTGTCAATAAGCTGAAAACTGTAGTGGCTTTCAAGGATAAACAAGAAGTTGACATTTCTCTACAGAAAAAAAAGACCAATATGCGCCACCTCCTCTTTTCATAGTTTTGCATTACTGTGAAGTCTCTACTAACTTTCCATAAAATCACACTGCGTGTCTGTCAAACAGAGGGTGCGTGTTAATTATCAAATCACAAGCGAGCTGTAAAACACAGAACACTCCGTGCAGTTTACATTTAAGCCTCAAAACCGAGCGTATCGCTGACGACGCGCATTACCGTAGTTACGCGGCGCTTTACGCTTTGCTGCTGGACAAATTCCACCGGTTTCCGAAAGCTGAGAAGTTGCACGTCAGAGCCAACACGTGGTTATGTCACTCGCGCTGTTTCAGGAAGCCAGAGAATCAGCGTCTTTTCCAAATAAACCTTTTTGTCATTTTCAATTGTTAAAACAGTATTTAAACATGCAGTAAATTGTAAATAACTGGCAGATATTGGAAGTTATTCTGGAAAAACTGACAAAAGCGCTTGGTTACGGGACATTCTCGTGGTTAAAATGAGCAAAACAAAGTCCAGACATGTTGAGGGTTTGCTGTGAAAACATGAAAATGAATTTATGTTGAGTTCACTTACAACAACTTCACTTATACATGTTTTGATCATGCAAATAGTGGTGGTTTTTATCCACCAAGGTATAAATTCACCTGAATAACATTGCAACAGAATAGAAGATAACACACACACATTGATTTATTGCACGTTACACCCCTCCAAAAAAACCCACCCATGATTAATTAAGAGACACAATGACCTTGTTTCCTGCCGCTAAATTTGCAAAAAGTGCTTTTTTTCCAGCACAGTTGAACTATCAGTGTTGTAAATGTGCGTGAAATCACCACGACATTGTTATTCTTACAGTTTCCTGAGGGAAATATTTGAGTCCTCAGCTGCTAAATATTCCACGGTGTTATGCAGCGATTCCAAAAACTGGTGTCTGGTTGCAGTTTGGTGCAACTACAGTGGGTTTATGAGAATTTCTCTTTAAAAAATAAAACAGCAGACTGATGCTGCTGGAAACAAGGGAGAGTGAGAAAAAACATCACAGTGAGCTGCAATAAAGGCACTACAGAGCTCAAGGGAAGTGAAGAAGTGGATGATCATTCTCTGAGGCTTTGTCACAACACCTGACTGCTTTCACATTGCAAACCGCCGTGTGATCCAGTGCTGACATAGGACCATTTTTAGATCGCCAAGGTTTATATACAGTACAACTCCATCTATTTAGTCCACGCATAAGCTATTCATTCTCACTGTCCGATATGTGTGACATCGAGTCACATGCAGACGGGAAACAAGCGTGAGAAGGAACGAGAGGGGGAAAAAAAGGGGCTGTGAGAGTTACCTGCCTTTGCCTCATTCTGATGGATGGCCTCGCCTGCAGCCCTACCACTTTTAACACTGTGCTCGTGAGAGCTGGTGTCTTGCATGAACACACACACACACACACACACAGAAAGAGAGAGAGAATTGCTAAAACTACTTCCCTTATATCTCCTGATGTGTTTGTGTCCCTCTGCACAAACTCTTGTAGAAAGCCAACTCAGCTTTTTCCCCATACGCACGTCCGTGTTATCCCTAACCTTAACCATGACCAGTTAATGCCTAAACCCTTAACGTCACTAAACCACCATTTAAATCTAAGCTCCAAACTTCACCAGTTCCTCAGAAAAATTAGGTTCGACCTAAGTAGGACCAGGTTTTGGTGTCCAGGAGGACTACGGGTCCTGACAGTCACTGTTTATGCCATGATGATGATGATCTATGATCGACCACTCTTACTGCTACTTGTGTTAAGACTCTCTTGCACTTACACTTAAATGTTGTTTTTTTTTTTTTGTCAAAACATGGCAAATGTAGAGTTGATTTTTGGATAACATCAAAGTCAACAAGAAAACTCAGAGAGCGCAGACCTCCGCCATGTGAGTCACCTGCATTTTTAATGTCAATATTGATCCACTGGATACCAGTAAAATGTAGATCCGCGAGTGTCTCATCCTGCATACACATATTAAAATTTGAATCACAGCAACGTCTCTCTCTCTTTCTCAAAAGGAAATCCACAAGTCCACAGTGCAGATGATCCATTGAGACCCTCACATCTACGGATCAAGAATCCCAGGAAGTGTTTTTAGCATTGAGGGAGCACAGGGACTAGTCTGAAGTGCCAACAAACCTATATCAGGTTCAGCTGATTTTGCCTTTTACAGACACAGATTTGGACCTTTAAAAGGACTTTCCAGGACAAATTGGCGTTCAATTGTATTGATTCGCAGCACACTCTGCATCTGGACAAGCGACGGTTCATGGAATCTTGGTCAAAGTCAGTCTTTGTCATTTTCTTTGGTGAGACGGAGATGTTGGACTTGTAATTCCCCAAACATCACATCATTTCCTCTCTCTTGCTTAACGGCGCTCGCTCATTGTTCTGCATGGAACCTCGCGTCAACAGTGAAGAGAGACAGTGGACAGTGTCCACAACGCCGCTCGCAATTACAACTGGACGCTGTTCCGCGCAGGCCTAGTTTACGTACACACTTAAACTTAAAAATCCAAGCACTTTCAATGCCCATGTCTATTTTGTTCCCTGTACTCTTCACTATTATCCAGACATTCAGAGGTAATACCACAGCACAGCGCCTGCACCTCAATATTCATCACATCAGGAGATGCACACAACATCGCCCTGAGCCCTCTTGACGTAAAAGACGTATTTTATCGCATCATGACTAAGCCCGGAATTATTGTCAGCTGCGTCTCTGTGTGACTACAATTCTTCTTTGACAGCATTGTGCTGGTAGCTGGTACTAAAGATGACATGGAGTCTCCAGTCAGCGTCATAAATGCAGGCGTTTTTAGAACAGGTTCTCCCGCGGTGAAAGTAAACGTCAACTCTGGGACACCACAAACCTGAGGAAAGGACGTGTGGTGTACAAAAGAAAAGAAAAACAAAAGAAAAAGGTCTTTTTTTCCTCTGCTGTGTGGAGCCACTGCTGTTCTTCAGCATTGTAATCCTTAAGTCTACAACAGATGGTGGCGCTTGCCTTTTTCCTCAGTTCCCACCCAAATCACGAGCTCGGAGTGTTTGTGTGCGTGTGTGTGTCTGTTTACATGCTGGTGGTGACGGAATAGAAGAAGGAGCCGCAAGAAATAAAGTGGCAACGGCCACCGTGAGTGACTGCGACAAGACACTGTGGGGGGGGCGGGGCCCTCCTTCCAGTCTGTCCGTCTAGCACCCAACCTGCCTTGTCCGAGCGTCCATCTGTCCATTGCACATAAACCCACTCCATCAGGCACCACAGCTTTAACAATACATAGCACTGTTTTTTAAACTCCATGATTTCACACTTTGGAACACAATAGTTGTTGTTGTTTTTTTTTAAACACAAAGAAACGCCAGTTTCTTGTGAGACGAAATTCACCACAAATGGCTGAGCAGCAGGGACGAGTGTTGTTGGCTCTCACCTGTCAGTCAACATAAACAGCATTATGGGCTGATATATGATGAGTGGATGCAATACTGGGACGCAACATACATTAACTGCATGCTACCAGTGGAGGATCAACATGGAGACCGTGATGGATGACAGTGCTTTGGAATTTATCAAGCAAAAGCTACGGGAACGGCAGCAGTAATAAAAAAATACATACTAGAGGGGGGAAATGGAGCATATGGACCTTGTTTTAAAATATGATTTAAAGGCTCTGAAAATGAGCCTTACTACAAGCAATGTTGTGTCACAAACAAATAAATTATGGGAGCTGCAGTTTTTCTTTTTATTTTACACTCCGTTACATTTATGTTGTTGTGATCTTTGTTCTGCTTTTGGGTTTTTTTTTCCCACACAATTTTAAACCTGTTTTTTTGGAGGCTTCGCAGGCTGTAAGTAGCATTCGGCAATAACTCTTCTTATAAAGTTGCAGATGCATATGTATCACGATTACACGCTCTGTCTTTTACACAACAAAGACAGAGCAAGATGATTATTCATTTGCAGTTGTGTCACTGTCCACCTGTCCAATATTTACTCGCCTTTTATCTCCGTTCAAGTCTCCAGTGCCTCCCGAGGGAAGCTCCGGCTCCTCCGCTGCTAAACGCTCTCATTTGTTCACCAGCTGGTTGTTAACTTAGTATGTCTGCCGTCTGGCGGTGCACTGAATCTACAGTAGGGTTCTTGAGGTCCTGGCAGAAAACACGACCTATCTGGGAAGCGGTGCTGATTAGAATTAGAATAAACCAAGAGCAGAGACGTAGGCTGTAAAAACCAGTTTAAAGACGTTAAAATGCTCACAGGATTCACACAGCAAGGGGATCAATTAATTGGCTTCAATGGAGCAGCTTTAACTTTTTTGTGAACATGAACCCTTCGTCGGCGACAGGATTTGACATGTGCACATCTCATTACTGTAACTCCTAGACCGTTTGTGATATGTAGAAAATTCCAAAACTATGGATGACTGGTGATCTGTCCAGGGTGTACCCTGTCAGCTGAGATTGGCACAGCACTCCCTCCACAACCCTCAGGTGGAGGATAAAGTGGTAGAAGACGGACGGATGGATACCGGAAAGCAGTGAAATAGAGCTGTACTTGTCATTACGGTAGCCCTCAGGAAGTCCACGGAACGATCGCCAATCACAGGCGAGATCGACCAGCGCGTTGTCATGGAAAAATGGGCAGAAGAACTCACTCATTGAAAATTTTTTGACAATTCTACAGCCATAAAATCAAAATAAATCCAGGCGGCCTGATTATCATCATCTGAGTACATGCTAATGAAGATAAAAGTATCTCGGATCATAAGAGAACTGCTAAACTGAGAAAGGTGTTTTTTTTAAGGCAGTGTATAACATTTAGGAGAGTTTATTGGCAGAAATGACACTTACAACAGATACGTATGCTTGCATAGGTGTCAAAATCCCTTCAAAATAAGAATGATTTGGTTTCTTTGGCCCTTAGTATGAAGCTTTTATATGTGCTTTGCTTTGTGGAGGCTCAATGGACAAACCAGCCAGAGCATGCATTTGACATTCTGAAGCAGAAGCTGACTTCACAGACAAAGGCGTTTGATATGCTTTCTGTTATACTGTATTACCCAGGTTTGCTTGGGAAAGGAGTCCTCTGTGTGTTAAAATCTGCGGTCCCACCATTAGACCTTCTAATTTGTACTAGTTTTAACGCACTGTACCTTAAAGAACTTCTCAAGCAGAGTAGAAAATGAGGTGATTTGTTTATTCCATTATACAGTTGTAGCACTACTCGGCTTGACTCGACTCGACTCTCAGGTTTTTTTTGGTGCCTGCTCCGGTGAGGTTCCATGCGAGCTGAGCCGATACTAAAATGTGATGTCAAGCCGAGTAGTGTTATGTCAACTGTATAATGGAAAAGCGGCAAGGGACCTTGTGTGTGTGCGTGCTTCCATATGTTACTTCACCCCACGGAGAGGGAGTAAAACTATTGTTTTTAGTGGCTCTGTGTGTCTGTCTGTTTGTGTTTCCGCACTGCCTTCTTTAGGACCTTTCCTGGCATAAACACTGAACTTGTCAGGACCAGTAGTCCTCATACAGACCAAAACCTGGCTCCTAATGAGGGTAAAGGGAAAACACTTTGTTTAAGCTGTCCAAATGAATGGAAGTCAACGTGGAATAGCTGCACAAACCCCTGTGTGTTCTTGTAGGGGTATTTTTGTGAGGACCAAAAAGAACATTTTGGGGAAAGTGAGGACAATTTTTGGTGGTGCTCACATGCTATCACTCCTTAAAGGGGCTTTTTAAGGGAAAAAAAACTTGGTTTTAGGGTTAGAATTGGGTTGAGTTGGGTTAGGGTAAGGGGCTAAGGAATGCATTATGTCCTCAAGTGTCCTCACTACAAATGCTGTGTAAAGGTGTGTGTGTGTGTGTGTGTAGTCTCAAAGCAGGAGCACACACACACACCTTAGCTTTACACGCTCCTTCTTCAGTGGTGCAGCACAAACAGGAGCAATGAGGCATTCATCAGTGGCTGTTCTATACCACACCTCTGATGAAACATCACAGCTATAAAACACTTTATTTTCCCTTTTAACTCACACCAGCTAATTGAACTAATGGTAAAAAAAGAAAATAATAATAATGTCATGTGTCTAATCAGGTTTCTGATGCCGGGAGATTGAAAAAAGAAAAGAAGACATGGGGAGAACTGATCTGACACATATTACACGTCAACAGACTTACTGTAATTAGCAGCTCATAATTATTGTTCACAAGAAAAAGAAATACATGTTGCAGAACAGCCTAGCAAAGAAAATGATACCGAAGCGTTTAAATATAGAATGCCCTTCTCTGTCGCACCGTTACTGTCACTTTGCTTCGCCTCTAAGTGGCGTGATGTGATTCACTTCCACAATTTGAACTTCATGTTTTAATAATGTGAAACACTAATTCTGATGAGCTTGTTAGGGCTCTGGGGGTCAGGGAAGTTAGACAGGCTACAACTTTTCTGTGTAATCCATGAACACTTCACTTCAACCTGAATGTATTAACCTTGTCAGCTGTTGATAGTGGTGGGCGGACGCCTCGGGAGTCTTGTTTGCACCAGACGGATGACCTAGAGTCGTCTCCAGTCGGATACAGTAAGAACACAGAGGCTTTCTGGGCGATCGAAGCTGTCACATTCAATCACAGAGATGTTATATAAAAACATACAGACAGGAAAATAAGAAGGTTTTTTTTTTTCGAGTAGCCTCAACGTTAACTTCTTACGTCAACCAGCACATAAATATCATAAAGTTTACCCACAAACTTATCGTATACGTGCGATAGAGTTCAAACTCTCAGTGCGGGTGAAAAAAACGTGTTATATGTTAAATGTTATAAAATGCGGGAAGTTGACGACTTTATATGTGTCAGGAAAGTCACATGATAGTGCGGAAGAAAATAAACAGCCATCATTCAACAATACAAGTTGCATTCTAGTTTGAGTATCTCTAATTCTCTTCTATTATGATACAGTTTTTAGGAGAGTATCCTACTTTCTACTTCATCTTTTCACATTTTTATATTTATTTATTTAACTTTGAAGTATTCTAGGGTGAAATTGACAAATAGAACTGCTTTTGCTCATGTGACAGATGGACACAAGAACGATAACAGAAACATTACCTTTTGGTGTATGATGACGGTGTGATTTGTATGTATATTTCTTTTTTTTTTTATGTGCTTAAAGGTAGGCGATCACTTACTGGAGCTTGAAAAATATCAGTCACCTGTGGAACAGACAGGCCTGTAAAAACATCATCCAATCATACTCAACGGCCCAAATGAATTAATTGGATCGTGACGCATCAATCAAACTGCCATCTTTAACCAACTATCCAAAAAAGTCAGCGTCTGTGATACGCTCGATTGTTAAAGGGTTAACAAACATCAACAAAAAAATCAAACTAATAGAAGATTACAATCCTGTAAAAGTTAATCAAAGCAAATGTGCCTTTTAAGACTTTCTTAGTCTTCACATTTTGGTAAAATTGCACCATTCAAGGTCTGAAGAATTAGGCCTAAGCCAAGCTGAAATCTATCAATGTTTTTACTTTGAAGCAGCAGAGAACTTTTCTCAGGCTGGTGTGAATTCCAAGGTTTCCGTTTCATTTTGTACTAAATAATGATTCATGCTCACTGTTTGTCACTTTTCTCAAACTTCCTTCAGGACTTTGCACTTTTGAAACCTTCACAATAGTTTTC
Source organism: Solea solea (assembly GCF_958295425.1). NCBI lineage: Eukaryota > Metazoa > Chordata > Actinopteri > Pleuronectiformes > Soleidae > Solea > Solea solea. The sequence goes on along the minus strand of NC_081144.1, from coordinate 21,014,225 downwards.
TCAATCGTTCAGCCGGTCACACGGTGCTGCAGTGGCTGGCATAGTTGCCTCATAGCAAGAATGTCACTGCTTAGGATCGAAGTGGATGGAGTAGAACATTTGTCAATAATTTTATTTTATTTTTTATTTTTTTTACACCCATGTCTGCCACCTCTCTTACTGTGTGCTATTACTGTCAGCAGATGATGCTGGATGGGCTCTGCGCTGCTTTGTCCTCTGCCCTTGGCTTCTACTCTGCCCACACAGGTTGCATTACTGCCCAATGGTGCAGACATCGAGCCAGACAGAAAGAAAAGTGGATAGAGAGAGAGAATCGGATGGAGAGGAAGGACAAACTTTTCTACTAAGTGAGAAGAAAACTTTTTTTTTCAACCTTTAATATGGGTTAGGGTTAGTTAGTGCCAACACAGAAAACTGCAGCTCCTGTTCACTTCGAACAAGTCCTTATTGTTAGTTTTAATAACAATGAACATTTTTCCAGAATAAAGCTTAATGTAATCATCAGTTCTAAATATGTCTGCTGGAGAAAGGTTGTAAAAGTAGGTTCCGCTGTTAGTTTACCAAATAATAACTTTGCAACAACAAAATCCATGCAATAGAGCGACATGGGACGACAGAGCTTCCTCAGTAGCCCCTCCCTGTGTAACCCCTCAGAGACCTGTTGATCTTTAAAGGCCCTGGTATACTTCCGTGCACAGTGCCTGTCGACCCAACACGCAACGTGTGCATGACACGATTTGCATCAGCTCACATTTTGGAACCACGTGCAAAGAGCGTGCATGCGTGGACTGAACTTCCACCTCACCAGTAGGGGGAGTATTAAGCACCCCGCTCACCAAGCAGAAAAAACATTCTGACAACAGAAGAAGTAATCGCCAAGGATCAATCAGAGGCTGTTTCTCATTACTCAAGTAAGCAAGTATGTACTTGCTTACTTGGGAAGTATATACATGAGAAGTACGCTGGGAGTATATACTTGCCAAGTACGGGAGTACTCAAGTATGTGGCTGTTTCTCAATACACAAGTAAGCAAGTATGTATGTGTTGTTCTGCTGTTTGAATGGTGGCTGGCGCCAAGTGCTGTAGCCTCATTACCGCCACCTACAGTGTTGATAAATGAACATATGAAATACTTTTAATAAATGCAACTATATTCTTATTATTATCACATTTAAAATATTTAACTTAATTTATTAATTTATTTCTATTAAAATATACAATACAAATAATATAATGTGGAAAATAGATATATTACAGCATTGTAGAGTAATATATATATATATACATATACACTACTCTATAAATATATAACGTGTACAAATATATACTACTCTACATATCTAATATTTACATATTATATTTAAATATAGATACAATGACCGTGCGAGTTAAAATAAATAAAACATTAACAATATACAAACTTTCAAACTGTCAGGTCAAATGTTTCCATTAAAAACAAAATAACACGTCAACAACAAATGTACTCTGGGATACATGGCCATCCCAAGTATGCTCAAGTCACCTCCGATGCATACTTGGTAAAAATGGCGGAGCGAGAACACTTCCGGGTTTGAGAACCGTCCTCGTTGTCGCTTACTTGAGAATTGGAACAGCACTTGGATTGAGGCTGATGACGTTTTCACAAGTACGAGAGTACGAGAGTACGCAAGTACGCACAAGTACACACAAGTACGCACAAGTATGGATATTCAGAAACGGCCAAAGGATCATCCGAGCCTCGACTGTAGCATCGTTCTCTTTCTTTTGCAGGAATGCGTCCTTTTCCCTGCATGCAGACTTGTACCGCCACCCGATGGTGAAGTGGGATATTACAGGACCCTGACACGCGAGTATGCCAGGGTCCGTGATAGGTGACGCTATGTGTGCGGCATGTGCATGGAAGTATACCAGGGCCTTAAGTCAAGTCTAAAAACTATTTAAAACTGCTTTTAACCTGCAAATAATCTAGTGTTTAACATTTTTAACAGTGTTTTTTTTTTCTTTTCTCTGTGCTTCTGAGGCAATTTAGAGCATTTCCTGGGCAATTTTATCAAATTTCATCATGAAGAAGCCATTTTTCTTGTATCAAGGTACTGTAAGGGTTCAACTCAAATTGAATGCATTATTTGACCTGTTTAATTCCACTTAGATATAAATATAATGCCAACTGCACTATCATACCACTTTTAAACACATTATGGAGAATCACTTTGGATTCTAAGCCCCAGGAAATGATTATTTAAAAGACCTGTATTCAATGACACTTGTAGAAGTATTGTATTACTAAAAGGACATTTTAAAGAGTCACTTCTGTTGTGTGTGCGCTGGAGGCCTAGCTGGCCAACTTTCATTTAGGCTTTGCAAAAGTTGCTTGAAGATGTGATGTTTTAGCAGAAACAATGATTTATTTACAATTTCTTAATGTCTGTGAATATAAAATACAGTGAATAGTCTTAATGCACAAGCTAAAGTCAGGGCAACGGCAAGGGGAAGGGGAGGGGACAGAGCTGGGTTTACTGCAGCAGTAGTGGGGTAAAAGGGGAAGTGACCACAAAATAAACCACCCGTGACACTGCACACCAACCAAAAAGAAATTGTGAAGAAGTACCACCACCAACACCACCACCACCACCACCAGGAAAGCAGGCTGCCACCTAGACCCCAGCACCTGTCCAACAGAAATGGGACAAATTAACAACAAAAAAATCAGAAAGCAAGAAGATAAAGAAGAAGAACGTGGACTATGTCATTGACCTCTCACCACATAAGTAACATTTTTATTCCTCAGAATCTGTTTGGTGCTTTTAATTGTAAATTCAAATAAATTCCATTAAAAAATGAATTACAATTACTAACAAAGGACTGGGAGGAGGAGTGACTCTTTGCATATTAACAAAAAAGAAAAGAAAAAACAGCTGTTTAGGGGTCTACAGGGTCTATGTTTTGAAATGTTCATACACGTGATCAATTTTATCGATCCTACACTTACATGTGACGCGTGTCAGGCAGAAGGTGGAGGATAATCAGTTTGAGTTCTATGTACGTCTGACACGTTGTGAATCTAATATTTGTCTTTGTTTTAAAGGAATGCACTTTGACACTGGAGACTGGGATTTTCAGTTTCAATCTTTCACTATTTAAGGCCACTGTGTGTTTGACTTGGATTTTTTCAATCTGTTGTTCAAAAGTGGCCATATAAACCCTCGCTAAGGTCACTCAGGACCCGTCCACACAGAAACGGGTTTAGGTGAATGCGCCTACTCATTTTTTTTGCCGTCAACACAGAGACGGCGTTTTAGGGGACCTCGCGTCTCCGTGTGGACAGAGAATACTGAAGGTAATTCCCAGCTCTCTCTTGCGCTGTCATTCATTGTCTTGTGTTTGGAGATTGTTTGACACTTTTACCAACTACTGTCAATGAAAAGCAACTAAAGTCAGTCTGAAAAGATGCTAGATATCACGAGAACACGTCCTGTCTTTAGAGATTTCACACACGGGGGGGAAAAAGTGTTGAATCGTAAAACAAAGAGAGGAGAAAACCTTACTTGAATAAACAAAACAGATCAGTGACTGTCCCACACACAGTTCGATGGATCTCACTCGTTTGGCAGAATTGTGCATTTCCCTCTCAGAAAGTATGTAGGTCTATGACGGAGAGTCGGTAGATTTGTCGCTAGTCGCTTTATTTAAAAAGAAAAAAGGCGCCGGGGGTCAGTAAAGTTGCTAAATATGCACACGGAAACGGCACGGACTGTAAATAAACAGACATTATTTTTCTCTGGCTCATTCTTCATTCTGTCTCTGTTTCCGTTATTATATCTGTAATGTGTACAACGTCTTCTTCTCTGTTTGTGGTGGAACGTTATATGTATATATGTATATGCATATGTCCTACAGTGTTTTGAGTCGTTATATATTGGATCGATATTTCCTGAAACGATACCGTCTTTACGGGGAACTTTTAGAACTTTTTTTCTTGTTGTTTTCGTCTGGACGTGGCCCTCGTTTGTTACTACTTATCTCACAAGGTGAACAACTGTTTAAAAAAATCTCCATATCCATGTCTGGAAAAACCCTTTTTCTATATCATCTTTGTTGTTCATATCTTTGTTAATCACTGTATGTTTTACTGTGAAAGATGGTAACACATGAACACACACACACACACACACACTGATGATCACTGATGGCACCGAACTTGACATGAGCGACTACAGAGTCTCATATTCATAAGAATGAAATATAAATGAGCACTGTGTGCATGAATATTGTGTCATTATTTCCCGTTCAAATAAATTAAACATTCATATTTACTTTTGCATCAAAGTGGATATAGCAGTTCTACTGATGTTGAATATTGTATAAAGGGTGGTTTTGTTCTTTCTGAGTAAGAATGTTGCTGCAGTGCTGCTCACAAAGGCCTTTGAATATTTGGGCCTAATTCAAACTTCACAATGTAAGAACAGAGGTCGAGTTAATCAAACACAGAATACACAGCGGTGTCATTGTTATGTCTTACTGCAAATGTATAACATGATGTGAAATAAATAAATAAATAAAACGCTGGTCACAGATGTAATCTGGAGAAAGAGCTTTGCCAAATGAGACTGAGAGGACCTCCATTACATGGTGTTTGATTGAACCTTTTTACCTTTCTGTCTGAAATGACGGGTCCAAATCCAGTTTTCATAGCGTGTGTATTAACTCAGTGATCACCTCTGGTTCCATTATAAACGTCGTCTAAAACCATGTGTCATTTGAAGAGACATTTATGTACGCTGCACCTAATGCTTGCAAAAATATTTGGTCTACAAAAAGTACAAAACTAACTGAAAGCCTCATCTTTACACCTGCACATGCTGAGCTTGTTAGTCTCTGTGTGGGTGAGATATTAGGTTCTTTACCTTTGTTTCTCTGCTGTTGATTGGGATGATATTTAATTGTATGATCAACACTACCATCTGACATCAAGTGCCTCACCAAAGAGAAGCAGTTCTAACTATAATGCCGTGTTTCCACCGGCCACTGATTGGTCAGAGAGCCGTCACAGGAAGAGGTGTGAATAAGACCAGTTAAAAAGACTTAACAATCCTGAAAACGCGGGTTAATCGCCAAACAATTACCAGGGAAATGTCTAAAATCTCAATATTCAACAGAGGAGTCTGCTGTATTTAGTCTGGGCTCTGGTCATGGAGGAGGTACGGAACAAATAGTTAATAATGAGCTGATTCTAACGATTCGGTTACACTGAAAAACAACTGCTTTACAAGCCACTAGTCACTCGTGGCTTGGGACCATAGGTGGAAAAGGGGCTTAAGAGAGGTCTGTACGATGTATGTGTTCAAAAAATGACCTCTACCAAGAAGGTTATGTTATGAACATCTGTCTTGTTACCAAAATGATGCAAACATGACAACTAATGTTATTGAAACTTGGTGGAAGAGTGCGGTACGGACCCATGAAGTAACAATTATTCAGGAATCATTCAGATTTGCATGCAAACTGTTCAAACAACAACACTAAGATTGCACATGTAGAGTGCCTGAATTGATGAACAGGTGAATTCTGAAGCACAGCTGCATAATGATATGAATTTCACTCCTGGCAGAATTATTGGTGCTCTGAGAACTTTCTACTTTAGTCTAGGTTTTCAAAAGAAGTTTTAAAAGGCCACGGATATGAAAGTTTTCCCGCCCCTGCTTTTTCATCACCATCACAAAAGCTCTGCAATGCACTAATTGGCGACACTTCTTTTTGACAGGATAAAAAGGCTCAACAGTCAAATTTAGGTGTCGGAATATTGCTGCGAGCACGAGTTGAAATGCCCTGTTGTACACATATTCCTGGTCACCAATGCAATACATTTTTTCTAGACTGAAGGCATGGGCAGGTGCTGTCAGACTAACCATTACAGCGAGTACTTAGATTAACACCTGTCTTTGAGATGGAGCAAGTTCCCATCAGTTCGGGGCCACAGAGTGACAGTGATTGGATCAAAATTACACATCTGCTGTGGATTGGCAGTGCATTAGCCTGCAAATGAGCCTTTGCAAATATCTTTTTCAACGGGGAAACATTGCAATGAGTGGCAGCAATTCTGCCTCAACATCATCTCAATATTGTTCCCTCCTCTAGAGGTTTTGTAATAGCTCTACCTAAACACCCTGTTCTGCTTCAGACGGAGTGTTGCAGCACTGTCTGACAAGAAAAGGACCTTTTCCTGTGGATGTCAGTGGAGTCATTCATCGCCACTAGAAAAATTCCATCATGTAGTAAAGGACAGTAAAGTGTATGTGCACACACGCTGCATACAAACGATGGTCGTAGCGTTCCCTAGATTGGAAGGTTGATGGTATACAATTGTATAAAAATTGATGGTTACCACACTGTGTACATTTGGTGGTTACAAGCAGAGCTGTTGCAGAGGGGCAGGCAAACTGGGCAATTTCCTAGGGGCACCGAGTTGGGAGGGAGTCCCCCAACGGACAACTCACACAGCCGCACGGCAATGACACCAGACGGGGGTGTGAACTGCAGAGAACGACGCCCCCTGCTAGTTTGCTGTCAGGGAGTCAAGAGTCTGCAGGACACCTATGAGGGTCTCTGGAAGAAACACCCACTGCAGCAACAACACATGGCCACCCGTCACTGCAATGATTGAGTGACTGCCCCATCTGTGCTGGCACTGGCAGCAGAGTGTAGAGCGTGTAATAATTAGAGATAAACAACAACATGAAGCGTGCACACCTCTCAGGATAAGCAAAAAAAAAAGAAGATGCCGACAAGATGAGGAGAGGGAAAAAAGAGAGATATTGGTGAGCGACAAACGTACGTGACAAGGTACAGTGGCAAGTAGTTGTGATGAATTACATTTACATTTGATGTTATCGCTGTTGGTAGCAACTGCAGCTAAGTCAGTGGAGTAGCTACAGACACACCCACACAGACACGCCAGCCAAGCACTAGGGTTGTCACAAAGTTACAGAGCTTTTTTTTTTTTGTTCCTTTTTGCTTTGAGGGAAGACATATTTGCCGGACAAAGACATATCAGCTAGTAAACAAACCAAAGACGCTAGTGTGGGAGCAGGTGTATTTGAGGAGTTATACTAACAATGGAGCCATATTTTTAGAAATGCCGACTGAATCCTGAACAGAAGCCTGGATCGTCTTTACTCCACAGTTGTTCTCAAGCCAGTATTTTCTAACATACACAATTTCCAAAGAGGAAAAAACTTTACTTTACACATTTAAGTTAACCCTAAACCACATGTATGTGTAATGTGGGCGGTACCTGGGGTATGAAGGTTATTGTAACTGATGAATTAAAGAACGTGTTTCAGCAGCTCACAACTTTGCAAACCTAATTGGAACCTGGCTTATTCCAACAGTGACGTCTGTGACTCTGTGCCCTCGTGCCATCAAAATGCAGCCCTTATTCCCAGTGCACTGTTTGAATTACAGGGCCACGCAGGGCTGCTTGCCATATCCAGTGTGAATCTTTGCAGACAGTCTGAATCACAGGATGCCATCACTTTGTTTGTAGGAAACAACAATCTGACACCTTGGATAGGAGTGACGGTGTGCTGTTGCTCTCTGGAGAGACATTCCCCTGGCAAACAAGGATACTGTCAAAATGCACGCACACACACGCGCACACACACACACACACACAGAAGGATAAAGACGAGGTGGCACACAACTCGAGCGAGGAGGCGGGATCAGAAACACACACACTTAACAGCAGGAAAGATTGTTGCCAGTTCCTGTCGACACTTTCACACATCTGTGTCTTCCTCGTCTCTCATTCATCCCTCCCACACAACGACAGGGTCCAGTGGGGGTGTTGTGTGAAGGACATGAGACAAGGATGCTGTCAATGTGTTGTGTGTGTGTGTGAGCGTGTGTGTGTGTGTGTGTGCGTGCTCATGAGTCAAATGGAGAGAGGGCAATTCAACAAAACAATAACACTTCATTCAAGAATAATTAAATACAACTTGTACCAAAATAAATAATCAAGTAAGGCACTACTCATCCGGCTCTGAAACTTTATTTAATGATCTTCACACTGACGCTTCAGCTGCAGCCGTCAATGAAAGCCAAAGAAACGGAGGAGCGCTTTATCACACTCGTATCCCCAACATTCATTACAGGACAACTAAACAGATCATTTCAACACTCTGACTGGTCTCAACACCAGCCATACAAAGTAAACTCAGCAAATAAGTGATCCATCTCACATCCATCCAACTACTACTAAACAAACAGACTGGACACTTAAAACAATTCCCTTGTTCGGAGTACATATCTTTACAACTAAATATGTAAAGAGCCATATACTGTATAGAGATATATACAGATCAGATCCCTGTCCAGAAGAGCACAGTCCTACAAACAGCTAAGATGTGGAACTGAACCGGCAACCGTCCTCAATTTTATATACAAAGCCGCTCATCCCGTCAAACCCTTGTGTGAACGATGCAGTAATTATATCACTTCGCTTCCTCAAGCCTGATTTTAACGCTAATATGAAGAGAGCTTCGTAAGAACTGCTCGCTTTTAAATCGCCAAATGTGTGTAGCTTTTGGGTTTGTTTAAAAAGAACTCGCACACACACTTACACATGTGTGCTTTGTCTTCACATCTGCATGCCTGATTGGAGGGTATTCAGCAGTTTGGCACCGAACACCGGGGTGCACCGGCATCACCTGAGAGCCTTTCAGCTGCCCTCAAACCCCACCAGGCGCCACTTTCTTTTTCCAACAGGCTGAAAATGGAGTTGACTGTGGCCGAGTTCCCACGGGAGTACACACCACAGGTGTACATTTCAACGCGCCGCATGAATAATAGCACCGTTTTGTATTGAGGGATTTCTTTCTTTTTTTATTTATTTATTTATTTCAACCCTCTCTGGCTCTATGCAAACCTTGGCAGCTCACCACAACTGGGATGTTTCTTCAAAGTAAAAAATATTGACCTTTCCAAATAGAGGTGGGCGACTGAGAGGATTACTGCCCACTATCTGTGTATCACTCTATGGGAAAGATGCATTTATGCAACAAATGATGCAAGAGGCACACTTAAGAAAGAAGAAACATTTCTGAGGACTCACGCGCAAACCTCTCTCAACATAAAAACCCCGGCGCTGAAAATATGAAATACTTGAATGCTTGAAATTTATAAAAGAGAGTGTGTGAAACTGAAAAGCATTAGTAAATATCTGCCTGACACCAACGCTTCTGCTGAATAGGATGAACTTTGCCGTCGCTTCTAAAGCATGGAATTACTTTCCACGAACATAACCTTCACTTCTTTGTGACCCGACACTACAAATGAATACAACAATTTTTACGGTGCCAGAGACTCTAAAACTTCTACACTTTACACTGTATTTGGATGAAAAATAGATGCCAGGAGGAGATGGAGAACTGAATGAAGTGAGTCAAAGCAAAGTTTGGTAGAATTGAGTTTGTATCATTTAGATATGAATTACAGAAACGTGTCTATAGCTAAACGTGTTTTTACAATGATTTGTATATTGTGTATTAAGCATAACTACATTGTATTACAGCGTATGATTATGCCCATACAGTGTGTTGTTTTTAGCCGAGCCTACAGGTTCCACTGTAATTACCGAAGAACAAACAGTATACTTATATCTGTGGTAATTACCTTAATTGTTTGAATGTGGTCCGTTCAGGGACACGATGCTGGTCCTGGACACACCGAGAAGCGTCCGTTCTTCTTCTTCTTTCATCTTCGTCACCATCCCTTGTTTAGGTCTCTCTCTCGTCATCTTCTCTGTGAAGAAGGAGGAAAGGTTTTTATTTATATGTCAATCTTACCAACCACAGACAATCTTATGGAGCGGCAGACATGACATGGAGGGAAAAAAAACTCTCATTAAAGAAAAACTGTTGAAACTGTCACTGACACTAAAGAAAAGTTAGAAAGATAATAACATAATATAAGATTTAATCAACGACATGTTTTGAATATCTTTCCGTAAATGTCCGTGGGTGGTCTGTCAGACGTTCAAAATGCATGACATTTCTGCTTATTGTGCGTGTAATCTGTCAATTTAAACCTAAAAATTCCTCAGTCCGTGTTTCAAGACGAGTCGGGTGGGTTGTACCCGCCCCCCGGCTGCCCGCCTTACCGGGGGTTGTCGGCGGGCAGGAGAAGACGCAGCGAGTACATATGTCCACGGCCCCGGGAAGCAGCGAGGTCCGGGTGGGGGGTCGCTGTAAAGCAGACGGCCAGAGCCGCCTGCTGCCTGCCACCTTCGCCCCGAGCCTTTCCAAGCCGACCTAGAGCCGGTCGCGGCGCACCACCGACAGAGGAAATTTCATTTTCACAACTTATGTGTGACACTCTTGAAGTAGGGCATCAATATGGAGATAAAAGGTTTCTGTCCAACAGCAATCTCCAATACTTACTGACCTAAATGAATTTGTTAAAAGACTTTCGTGGCCACAAATTAAAGTCACAGTCATGTCTGGGGCTCTGAATAATCCTGCATTTAAAATTAAAAATATATCGTTTTAACATGCATCTAATACCTTTAGAAGTCATTTTAACTTCCATTGAAAAGTTCACCCTGACATTGGACAGAAGGAATTAATATTAGCCGAGTAATTAGTGAATTCAATGGAGTGAAACTAACCGTGATGGACGGGAAGTGTTTAGCACGGCGTGACTGTTCAGGATCTGTTTGTTACATGACGTCTGGGGAACGTCAGTCAGTCCTTCAGTGAGATACAACGTTATTACCAGCGACACTGAAGCTCGGAGGCTTGATTTTGTCAACAAACTAAAATAATTCAAGCTTTGGAATGAGGCGTGATTCGTTCCATCGAAATCGAAGGTGTCCACTGACATGAGAAGCCTGGTTTCCCACACCATCATGTGACTTCAAAAATCATGGTCCTAGTGTCAGTGGGGGTGTAGATCATATTGCTGAATTAAATGTGCGCCGTTATGAGAATTATGAGTGTGTTACTGCAGGAAACGTTCCCCCATTGTCCACTGTAAAGGTTTTCCTTTGAACTCTTGCCATTATTTGTTAAAGCGCTGCCACTGTCGGTGATATAAACACCTCCCCGTTTCTAAGCACCACTTTGCTCCCAGTGCTAAACTAGCCACCGGTCCCTCATCCCAAGCACCAGTAATTCCACATAACAGATATTGTTCATTATACTCCAAATGCTTTATGGCTTCTCTAGAGATTCAATTTAACCATGCGCAAAGACCCAACCATGGCGACCAACATGTGTACACATGGATATAAAGGGAATGATATCAGATTTTGTTTTGTTTTCCTCTTCCCAGTTGGATCCAGTGAAAACCCAGTATTGGTCAGTGTCATAGACACTGAGATGCAGCACTATACACATTTGTATATTGTGACTATTTGATTGGCATCATGACGTGTGTACGATAAAACACCCCCTCACATGACAATGCTCCCTCATTTGTTTTAGAATAGGAATAATATGAATATTGTTGGAATATGGGTGGAAAAACACTTAGTTAAATGGAAGGGTGCAGCTCCAATGATGGAAGTGTAGAAAATGCTGTTGCCATGCTGTCCCTGGTGTTCTATAATAAACTTTCCATGGGAATTTATGGTCATTTTTGAGAAGTCACTGGAAATCTGGGGTGATTTAGATAAACTGTGTCATATACAAATAAAAATTGTGAGGAATGTAAAATAATACAATTAAAACATTTATTGACCCATCAAACAAAACATGAATGTTGACTATCCCCTATAAATGACTGATATTGATTGACTTGAATTGATCATTTAAAATATCCCCTTAAATATCATTAAAAAAAACCCCGCTCTTTAAAATGTAAAATGAAAGAAACGATAAAGTTATGGGTCATTTATGTTTTTTGTTTTCTTAATGGATCAATTTTGCATCATAAATATGTTTTTCTTTTTATTGTTTAACTAAATATTGCTGCATAATTTTAATTTTATTATGCTTTTATTTTGAAGAAAATAAAGAAATTCCAATTTTATTTGCAAAGCACTTTAGGAAAACCCCAGTGCTGTGCAGAATAACAGACAAAAGACTGAAAAAGACATAAAAGCTTACACCTGTTACATGTACATTGTTATTGCAATATCATGATGTCATATTGTTGTTGTTTTAAGCTCATACTGCCCACCCCCACTGAACAGTTTCTTTTTCCCTAAAAAGGGGCATTTTTCCTCCTGACCAGACTAGACGCTCAGTGGCCCTCAGAGACCCTGTTCTAAAGCCTGGTTTCTGCATGTTCTCAGTAGCCCTGCAGTACGTAGTGTGCTATGTGCCTTTGATTGAGGAACAGCATCGATATGCCATGATTATGCTACACTAGATTATTTACCAGCTATATTTTAGTTCCCAACCTTGAATGTGTCTAGTTTATTCTTGAAAGTTTCCAAAAGGTTTTCAAAAGTCTCGGCAATTCTGCAACCCCTATGTGTAATATCCTTCATAGCAGTTGTCATTTGATCGTCATAATTTAACTTTACCAATCATGACATCTTGCCACAAGCACCCAGCAGCCTGCATCTTTGTTTTCTTGTGTTAATATTTAAACAAGAAAGTTAAAAAAAACCTCTTTAATGTGTGAGTCTGAAATTTGTATCTTCTTTTTCCTCATTCATCACTCTTTATATCCCTCTGCCTAAAATGTCAACTTATCTAGACGTCTTCCTCTAAATTCTCCCGCCCTCTGCTTCCTATTCTTGTGACGACTTTCAGCTGCATCCAGTAATTCCGCCTCACTCCAGGGAGCGAGAGGCAGAGAAAAAGACTGGGCACCTCTCCAGAGTGTTCTTTGGATTTGGTTGAACCACCTGGGCTCACAGCACTTCACAGTAGACAGACAGACAGGCAAACAGACAGACAGACAAACACAATAAGTGGGAGGAACACACCAGCTGGTGTGTGTGTGTAATGAGATCGAGTATGCAGGGCTTCTTATGCAATCCCCAGTGGGTTTCCTATCACAACAAATTACAGTCTCTACCTCTCACCTTCTCCTGAATCCGTCTGTCTTAAGACTCTCTCTCTCTCTCACACACACACACACACACACACACACACACACATCTGTGTAACAAACCACACATAGAGGCATAACATACAATTGCTTTGAACGTGTCAATGCGAGAAATGTAACGACTTTGTTGGTCATTTTGTTTCTGCCCAAAAACAAGTTAAAAACAAAATTAACTTCCTAACCTCAGGTGGTACACGTACCACACTTTGAGAACCATAAGTCTACCACGTCGGTCGCCTCCATCTACTGGAGGAGCGCCGGACAACCACAAAGAAAAAAATATATATATTAGTGCCGTCAACTTTAACACGTTCATTTTGGAGATTCATTTAAAAAAAATGAATGTGTTAAAAAAGGTGGCGCAATGATGCATAAGGACGGACTTTTAGATATTTAAATATACTTTTTGTGTTGATTCTACATTTACTCCATGATTTTATATAAATAAATATTTGTTATAAGCTTCAAGTTTATTTTCGCGTTTAATTCATAATAAATATTTAATAATTAATTAATTAAATTAACTATTTAATTTTGTTATCAATTGACGGCCCTAAGCCCTATATATATGTATGTATGTATACATATATGTATATATGTGTATATATATATATACATATATATATATATATATATATATATATATATATATATATATACATACATATATATATATGTATATATACACATATACATATATATATATATATATATATATATATATATACTGTATACATAATATTCGTATAATATGAATTTGGTGCCTAGAGACAACAAACAACCGTTCACACTCACAGCTATGGTAAATTTAGAGTGTCTTATTAACTGTCTTTTTGTACTGTGGGAGGAAGCCGGAGTGCCCTGAGAAAACCAATGCACATTTGGCGAAAACATGCAAACTTCCCACAGAGAGGCCTCAGTCAAAATGGGATTCAAACCCATGACCCTCTTGCAGTTTCTTCAACCTTTGACCACAGAAGCAGGCACAGACAACAGCAGCACAAATACTGCCTCATTTACAAAGCATATTAGTATATTACTGCTTTATGTCACAGCTCTCGCGGTTTGGACAAATGAATTGCGACAGATGATATTATTGCGATTACTGGACAAATCTGCTTTGAACTGGTAAAAATGGATCTTTGATGCATATGTTTTAGGGAACACCTGGAAGTGAAGAACAAAGTTCAACTTTATAAAAGTGCAATTTGATGTGGTCTGCAGGGGCAGAAAATAAAATGTCAGGTCGTGGTTGGTGAATAGAGCTGATTGTGGCACTTCAAATCAGCTGTGTGTTGGTGAGTCAGATGGCCATTTGAAGTCGCTTACATGAAATAATACCGACTGTCATGATCATTGAATAGAACCAATATAGAATAACTGTTAGTGCTTTTAGCATGAAGCACCACAGTACTGTATAGAGCCCCATTCCTACACAAATGGATTTAAAAAGGACATATATAGATATTTTTTTTCTTTTAACTTATATTGCACCTCATCCTTCATCCTGTTCATCTCTCCTCCACTACATATCCACTGAGCGACGATCACAGCAGCCCGGTCCAATTCAGGGCCGCAAGTGCCCTGTTTACATGAGTTTAAGGTCGGCCGACGGTTCCCAAACTCACCAGAAACGACTTCCTTCCATCACCATGTGGGTGGTTAACAATTACATCTATCACACCCTCTGTGGGCTGTGCGTGCCCTCCCTGCCATCACAGCTGTCATCCTAATATAATGGATTTTGATGAAATGCCTCCCACAAGATTAGGAAGAGGAACTGGGGCTGTCACGGGTCATGCACGGTGGACGTCCATCAGAATCATCTACCGGGTTCAGTTCTCCTTCACTCTAACTTGGATTAAAAGTGTTTCGATGTTGTAATGCATGTGCGTGACCCTCGTAGGCTTCCTCTGAACCAGCTAGCAGCTAATTGTGGGCAGAGGACAGCAGGAGGTTGGCTCATGTTGGGGCGAGAGAGAGTCGCCACACCTGAGGGGCAGATGTGGGGGTTAACATGAGGATCCCAACTCTGACAGGGTGTCAATACAAAGCAATTTACAGGACCCCATGAAGAATCGACCCCCTAGATAACAGGCAATTTCTCTGCTCTGCTGGTCACCACAGGCCACACAAGACCAGCTCAGAGTAGCAGGGAAAGGTAAACACAGACAGGCAGACGGAGAGAGACGGAGAGAGATTGGAAGAAAGACGTGTGTGTGTGTGTGCGTAAGACCATGTACTGTACGACGACTGCGTCTGCACGTTCTCACACTGGAGCTCGAAGCCACTCTTAAGCACAGATACAGTACCTGCAGACAGAGGGCAGCCACACACAGGCTTCCACGTGCACACATTTCTGTAACGCACACAGAAACTCCAGGCTGCACACACCCACACGGCACTCTTCCTCTAAAACAGCCGACGCGTGTTAAGACTGTGGATAAGAGGCAGAGCCACACTGAGAGAAGTTAAACAGGGGACAAAGTTAAACAGAGAAACAGCGCAGGGAGACGCACGCTGAAAGAAAATGGATTCTGAAACTGAATAATGTATTAATAGAGGAGAGAGAAAGAGATGAAGCCAAGTAAGAGAAGAAATTGAGAGGAATGGCAATTCTATATGCTTACTGTATTTTCAACAGTGGTATGAAAATGCAGGGATTTTAACCGGAAGGTCGCTGGTTCAAGTCCCCACCACGTCAAAGGGGCTGGGGTACCCCTGAGCAAGGTACCCAACCCCCATTGCTCCCCGGGCACTACACAGTGTGGTAGCCCACTGCTCCTAATTGTAGGATGGGTCAAATGCAGTGAAACAATTTCCCTTAGGGGATTAATAAAGTATAAAAATGGAAGTTGCTTGGGAAGATTGGGTTTGTTTTCAGCCGCCGTCACGTAAGGTGAAGCCATTTTGGCAGGCGACCACGCTGCTGACGTGCACAGACGCGTACAGACAGCAGCAAATATACCTTGCAATCTCTCACTGGCTGTTTAAGACGGTGGATAGTTCTTTGTGCACCAGCAGAGGTGGATCGCTGCGATAAAACACACTCAAAGCGAGTGAGGAAGACGGAGCGATGGGAACCCACAGGCGATGGATTCTGCTTATAGAGTGATCATCTCATATCAGGCGCCGTCATTAATCACGACGCTGAAGTTTGCATCCAGATTCACAGCTTCCTGGAAGGCAGTTAAAGGGGAAACTTCATGGGAAATGTAACTGACAACTATTGTCATGTTTTTACACTGCACAGTGCATGTATGTAAAGCCTTCATACATTTTCAGACAGTTTTGTGATGATCTGATGTCAGGTTGCTCGATCTCTGTGGATTTAAAGTGCACAGTAATCTTTTAAAGATTCAAATCGACACTAGCGCCATTTCTACATTCCCTGAAAGTAGGGGATGAGGGGAAATAAAAATTAGGACAAGGACAAAAAAAAAAAAAAAAAACTTGTAACACCTCCCCCCATAAGCTCCCTGGATCTCCAAGTTGTACCCCTGGACCAGTGGAGCCCAGCACATCGGCCTCTGGTTGCAGTTGCAGGAATATGAGGGGGTTGTGGTCTGTATAGACTGACATCTGGAGCTCAATTCCATTCCATTCAAAGAGACTTTCAGGTGTTGTACCAAAATATGGGTCATGAGGTGTTTTATGATCCTGCAGTGGAAAACAGCCTTCATTTAAATTACTGTGTGCTGCATGGAAGTCTGTCAGAGATGAAACACTAAGGGTGTGTGAAGGTGGCGTGACCTTAACATAGAGCAAGGCAGGAAGACTTGACACGATATCTGTTCAGTCACTGACAAACGCTGCCTAAAATGCCGGGCATATTAAATAAAGAGCAAAGGATTCTGGGGTAAAAAAGGTAAGTTCAGTGGCAGGTGAGGGTGAACATCTGATCTTTGTCAGAGAGGTGAAGGAGAGCCGGCAAATCTGGTGCCAGTCTGTCAAGTAGTGAGTAATGGTGAATGACATCGCTAACCTCCCCCCAATCATTTATAACATTTTGTGGTTTCTCCAACAAAAAGGTCCACATGCCCCAAGTTTGTCGTTTCGCTGCTAAGAGAACAATAAGTCTTTTTTGACTTTATGCTGCCTTTATGTATTTTATTGCTACGAGAGAAGTGGGTTTTTTTGTGGGCAAGTGGTGCGGTTCCTTTTTCTGACCACGCTGCTAATCAAGACTGAGGAGAGAATGATCAAAATTGTATGGGGTGGAAAAATTCAGAGGATGACATTAGGTTTTATCCTTTGGGTGTGCGGAATAACTGTAGCAAAATTCACTGCACATTCTGTTGAGAAATGTCACTTAAAAGCGTGGCTCCTGAGGCTGGTGTTTGACGATATGTTGGACTCGTCCTCTGAGGAACCTCAGACTGTACCATAATACATAAATAATGGCAGCCCGTGGCCAAGTGGAAAGGGAACTTGGCTTGTAACCGGAGGGTCGCCGATTCCAATCCCCACCCGGCCAAAAAGGGCTGGGGTATCCCTGAGCAAGGTGCCCAACCCCCAATGCTCCCCGGGCGCTACTCAGTGTGGCAGCCCACTGCTCCTAATTCTAGGATGGGTCAAATGCAGAGGAATACTTTCCCTAAGGGAATTAATAAAAAAATTTTAATTCTTAAATCCATGTCAACCCTTCCAACAGGCAGCATTTCAGTCCCGGCCAAAAAGACTGATCGAAAGACTGACAGGCCGCCATAACAATCCCTGGATCAAAATGTCATGAAAAGAGTAGTCAGAGGTAGAACACAAAATGATGTGGGATAATGTGACAATACAGCACAAATATAGACAGCCAGTCTAATTCTGCCCCAGACAAGAAGACACTAAGACCTAGGGGTGGGCATAAGAAGTCAATCAGTGACTGTGATTATTCCTAGTATATTAATGGATTATTTCATTTCTAAAATAAATCTCTAGAGAATAGACAAACGCACAAGTATGAAAAATGGATACTGACTGGCATGACATGTTTGCGGTGCTGTCGTAAAATGTTCTCCAAAACTGTCTGAAGAGAAAAAGTAACACTTTAACAAACACCGTCTTTCTGTGATGGTCTGACGGTGCCTTCGGTCAACATGACGCGGCTCTCTGCATGTATGAAGCTTCATCTACAGGAAAACAGCTTTAAAGACTATAGAACCTTCCACCAGAGCACTGAGATCCTTCTGCATGTCCCATACATTCACGACTGATCAATAGTCCCACCACTGCATAAATAGAGTCGATTATTCCTCCTCGTTACTTTCCAGCCCCTTCTTCCCATTTATCTGTTTTTAACCATCAACAAAACATATTAGCTTTTGCCAGGGTACAGATTGGTTATCACCGTTTTCCTATTCTTCATAATACTGCGAGTACTTCAGTGAGATATAACCAGAGGAAAAAGATATTTATATCCCCACTGGTGAAGTCAGTGCTATTTGTCGTTGCATCACTCTATTCCTTACTTCTAATTCTTTTCTTGTCCACAAACAGGCAGGTTGATGGGATTAAGAGGCGGACTAAGATGTAGCTGTGGTGTTGACAGGCAGTAGAAACTGAATGATGGAGGTAAACAGACAGATGTAAAGTGCAGTCTGCTCCCCAGACACATACATTTACTCCATCACATATGAGGGAGTTCCATAAATTGATTGCACTTGTTCTTCATTCAAATATCTGTCATGTCTTTTGGAGAATGTTTATGGAGGCAAACGGATACACAGAGGAAACCTTTTTGAGCCATCCATTTGCTTTTTGCAACCGCCTAAAGTAGGTAGAGGGATCCAAGGTAAATATATGAATGACTTTGTTACCGTGGAAACTCAGGTAGCAACTCTCCCAGTGATGTTTCGTGCCAAGGACGCACATTCATGTACACACACAGAAAAAAAAGAATATGTTTCCATGGTAGTCTTAACGTTAACCTGATGAACTTTTCTCTATAAAGTAAAGTTGCACAAACAAATCAGTCTTGGTTGGCTAAATGTAAAAGTACAGGACATGTTTTATAGAAATAAAAGAAAAAAATGTCCCTGCTGGACATGAATAGAGCTCCAGGTCTGTTGCAATGTTTGTCCTTTTTCTTGTGGGGCACATTTGTTTCACTATGGGCTTTTGTTATACTAAGGTCACTGCATGTTTTCCCTGTTTGCAGGCATGTGCCGTGTAAATACGGTCAAACCTGACCAACAGTAAACTATATCTCCGCCTTCTGCTTTGGCACAGGGAGAAAAAGTCACATTTGGCATCATGTCCATTAAGACTTGCGGTCCTAAAGTGGGAAAACACAGTCCAGTCCATTTGTGAACAATTAAATCAATGTATTAATAATTATTATGGAGGAAACAGTGCACAGAAACACCTGACATCTCAGTATCAGCAGCTGATCTGACAGTCGTACTGCATTTCACACTCATCATGAACAAGTTGACAACACTGAAAGTCCAAAAATCCAAATTTAAGTAACAAATACCAGTCAACAAAAAAAAAAAAATCAGAATCACACTGGAAGATAACATCACATTTGATGGAAGGTGAATCTTCTTGGAATAGTAAGGGGTTAGAGAAGAAAACCCCATTTTTTTCCTTCCGAGACTATATTTTTTTATTTTACTTGGCATTTTCATATATAAATAAATGCTTATTTAAAGGAAAAAAAACAAGTAAATACTTCCAAATGGAAATAGTGCTGCCTAGCCCTGGCAGCTTACAGCTGTCACAAAGACTTACCTTAAGACTTAAAAGGCAAAGTTCTGTGTTTTCAATGCTTTTTTTTTGCATAATGTTTTACAGCAGTTGAAAGTGGTGCTGAATTACTGAAAAAGACTCAAGACGGTGATTTTTAAACATGGGTCAGACGAGGTGACAAAAGGCCCACATACACCCCCCTCCCCACTGCCCTTGTGTGTGTTTCTATGAACGAGTGGGGTCAGTGTATGGGAAGACATCAGTGAGAGACTGATGCTCTTTGGATGTCTGTGTTATGTTTACCTGCTCAGCTGTCCTTCTTCCAGACAGTGATATTGACAGGTGATGTGGCACAGATGTCGGAAGTCGGGCAGACGTGCAAAACAGTGCTTATAACCAAATCTAAGCCACGCAGGAGTGAACAAATAAAAGAAAAAGTATGCCTCTCTTTCACATCTGGAGTCAGATATCATAATAGGAGATGAATACATGTATCTGTCTGTCATGGCTGGGTTGTAAACCAGGGACTCAAAAGGTTTTCAAAGCACAACTTCTAACCAGCTCAGCTAATGGGGATGACACAACATTATAAAATCCAAGCTGAAGGCTGCATAAAATCTGACCGAGGGCCGTGATTGGCCCGCGGGCCGGACTTTGGACATGCCTGATACAGGGCTTCCTCCTCGTTCAGCTCCCTCTCTCCTTCACCACTTGCTGTACTGAAGTAAATGTGTGAAATCTGCTTCAGGACTCACAGGCACAAACGGCGTCAATAACGCCCAAGTTACATTCATACGTTGAACCGTGGATGTTTCATCCCCCACTCACTCACTCACTCACTCACTCAGTCATTCCAGGCTGACATAAGGCGAAAAGTGGGGTACACCCTGGAAAGGTTGCCGGTCCAACCTTCTGTCTCACTGTCACTGAGGAAACCGGAGCACCCGGAGAAAACTCATGCACTGAGAGGAAGAACATGCAAACTCCACACAGAAAGGCCTGCGGTCGAAACTGGGATCCAAACCGATGACCTTGCTGTGAGGCAACAGTGGAAGGCAGAACCCCACCTTGTCACCTGGATGTTGGCCCTAAATTGAAGTTTCATTAAAACTGCCAAAAAGACCACAAATGATAATCACTGTCTTTGCCATGCATGTTTCACTTCCTGTCTGATAAATCTGGTAAAGAACAACAAACAGCATCGTTTTTTACAAGCAACTTTTTTGTCCAAACACATTTTGCTCAATTTAAATCCCAACACTGCCGTTTTTTTACTGTCCACATGAGCAGGAAGTTAAGCTTTCCTCTGTCGCGCTCCACCTTTGTATTTGTTGGAACTTTGTCCCCGTGTGTAACCATGCATTGTTCGAGAAAAGCTATTTTAAAACACATTTAAGCGGATAAATACAGAAAGCTCTCCTGTTTTTTTTTTCTTCATGTGCGTAATTGCCTATGATGATGTGGTGACCTTCTGCGAGCCATTATCTCTCAGCTAAATTACAGAGATTATATGGCTGTAAAAATGATACGGGCAGCAAAGAAAATTACAATAAAATACATAATTTAGTCGGCAGCCTTCATCACTCCATGGCCGTTTAACAAAGACTGATTACAGTAGTGTGCTTTAATTAATGCTGCAAAAATACATATCAAGTCCCTGATTTAGTGGCACATTTAAGTGTTGTATATGAACGTAATTTCACACGATTATAGATGCTTTAAATTTACCACGGGATAATTGTTATTGGGATGAATGGGACATTTAAAAAGGTACCGTATAACAAGTGTGCAACCGTCAGGAGTGGAATGTGAGGCAAGTGTTGTGAGCAGCAGAGAAAACAATTGACAATTTAGTTTTTTATCTCTAATGTTGCATTTGTTTCGACTGATAATGATTTATATTTACTGTTGTGAATAACGCTACAGCTAGAGACATTATTAAGGTTTTGTTTTGACTTTCTGAAGCATATTTTAGAAATAAAACACCATGCAGTTGATCTCCTTACAATAATATACTGTTATATATAATAATATACTGTTATATATATGATATACTTTTTTTTTTACTTCCTGAGATCTTCATTTTTAATTTACATTAAAAATGCAAAAATCCAACGTGCAATAAATAAACCAGAAGAAAAAAATGGCTTTGTCTGGTGATAACACAGCCCGTTAGAAAAACCTGATAAAGACGGATAGGAATCTCTCCATTGCTGTTCCTTCCCTGTGATTTCTTCCTCCTCCCTTTCCTGCCATCCATCAACCACTATTTACAGTCTAATCCAGTCATGACGTATAGCTCATTAATAGGGCGAGGTAAAGATTTTGGATTAAGAACAGATTAAAGATGATTAATGCCGCATAATGAGTACTAATCTTGTGCTCCTCTGTTCCGCTCGGTGTTTTAATGTGTGTTTTTTGCTCTGCCCCTCCTCGCTGTGCAAAATCGTCTGCCTCTAGGTACAGCTGCTGAAATATACATGAGATGTTGGTTTACTGAAATTAAGAAGATTTGTCACAAAAGAGGCACCGGAGCTGTTTAAATAAGGAGGTTTGGGGTCTGTTAAAACCAGCCAGGGTAAATTATTAGCACTTGTCAGACAATTCATTACACATATACACACACACATATATATATATATACACATATACACATATATATATATACACATATATATATATATATATATATATATATACACACACATATATATACACATATATATATATATATATATATACACATATATATATATATATATATATATATATATACACACACACACATATATATATATACACATATTTCACCTAACTGAAATATGGATAAACGGGTTGTGATTTGGCTCACGATCGCCTGCTTTTGGCAGTGCTGTCGCTAAATACACCAGACTCCTCTGTTAAATATTGACAATTTAGACATTCATGTTGGAGATGAACGCATTATTCGCGATTCTTTACAGGTCTTTTTAACTGATCTACAGTTTGGCTTTGTCCAGTTTGATTCTTGATTTCATTTTAGTATCAGCTCAGCTTGTTTGGAACCTCACTAGAGCAGGTATTACAAAAGCACCAGGTAACTAATGGAAAAGCAAGAAAAAAATTTAGTCAAGTCGAGCCTGAGTAGTACTAGAACTGTATAATGGAAAAGTGACATTAGTTCTTAACCCCGCACCTCCTCGACAGATACGTCACGCTGAGATTTCATGTGCTTAAAGACACACACACACACATTATGCCCTTGAAGACTGCAATAAGAGGTAGAAGGTCACAGACAATCATCCCAGGGTCCTTTGAGGCCTCCCAGCTTCCAGAACACCACCTTTGGGAGTCCCACTCCTTCACCATGGCTCCTTCCATCCTTCCTTCCCCCACTTTCCTTTTAAAAAAGGTCCAAAAAGCCCTTTGTTAGCTGGGGAATAATGTACAGTATGATGTGCTGTAGCTAATGGTGTGCGTGAGGACACAAGTAAGTAACAATCCTCCTAAATGTCGAAGTTGCCCGTCTATGGCCATCGCCCAAAAGAACTAATAAAGGCACATTTCATCTCCTGAAAATAATCACAAATGAATGAGGATATAAAGAGAATGTAAACACAAGAATATTGTTTATTCTGGAATGAAATTCTGATTTATTCTCAATGTAGTCTTTCATAAAAAAAAAATACTGGAGAGTATGTGTGTCTATGTCTAAGTATATATACATTATAATGTTATATCACACAACTGTCATTATCCATCAAACAACACACGCACATCCAGCAGAGCCACAGGGACTTCACAGAGTGCAATTTCCATTTGATTAAAGTTACTAAAATTCAAGGTAAATGTACTTCTGTGAAACAGCTGTAGACTTTTCAGACCACAGATTCTCATCATTTTTTACATATTTGTGCCGGAGTACAATTTGAGAGAATCTGACATCAACTGCACTGTTATCCATTCATATGTGCAATGTTTTCTCATCTATTTTCCTCTAAATGGGAACATAATCTATAAAATTAGCACCATATACTACTGAAGGAGAGCTGAAAGTAGCGACCGAGATCATTAACTCCTAAAGAAAATGTTTCCTGGTGTTTTAAATCAAGAAGAAAGCATCCACTTTTTATATTCTATATAAATTGGTATTTTTATTATTCAAAATTGGTATTTTCTGTATACTTCTTTCACCACCCACCATATGACAGGGGAAATAAAAATGCACTTCATTTTATGGACCAATAATACAGAAGCTATAACTACCATCAAAGTTATCTATAAGGCAGATTTTATGGAATTCGATTTTGACAGGAATGGGAGGCGACTTCTGCTGATTCATCCAGAATCCAAACACACTCAGTATTTTTCTTGTTGCTGCTGTGACTACATTTTGATGTAGGACGGGTTTGTTCATTTGCCTGTATTTTACACCATTAAAAGTTTTATTGGAGCCTTTGATTATCTTCTCATTTGCTTTCATTCATTTGCGTTGCGAGGCTTAGAGACTTTTGATTATAGCCCACGAGCAGCAGACAACAGAAGGGAGAGGACAGTAAAGACCGATGTGAGCAGCTTGATTCTTACTCGGAGCGCTAAGCGGCGCACAGTCGGACTGTCGCGATAATCGCAAAAGAAAGAAAGGAAGAACCTGAGTATGAAAAAAGGCTATCGCAAAGGAAACCAAGATCACACATGAGGTCACCTCATGGTTCAGGCAGACCTTCTCTCTCGTCTTCCATCCATCCATCCATCCATCCAAGATAACACCAACACATGGTCTGAGATTGTGGCTTCACTCCTGCACAGTAGGAGGAAGAGAATGGCTGTTTCTCAATACTTCCCAAGTATGCAAGTACATCCTTGCATACTTGGGAAGTACGACTGAAGTACATACTCACCAAGTACGGGAGTGCACAAGTACGATCAATGCGACTGGAACAGTAGTGTACTTCTTTGTTCTCTGTTTGAATTGGCCTCATTACCGCCACCAACAGTGTGAGTGTGAAAGTGAAATACCTTTAATGAATAAATGTATTCATTTATTTTAAAAACTGATATATTACAGCTGTGTTGAGTAGTGCACCAGTGCAACTTTATTATAAAATCTAAAATTCAAAGTTAAAATTAATCAAAAATATTAATAATATTACTAACTTTCAGGCAGGTCAAAACTTTTACATTAAAAACAAAAAACCGTGTTGACACCAAATCTGTTGATCACACCAATCTAATGACAGCGGACCATTTCAACAGGACGGGCCAAGGTAACGCTGATCACCTCCGACAACGTCGCTGCCAAACTATGAATATGTCATATCTTAACCCACAAACCACATTTTTGAATTCTAAATGACTAATGTCTCGCCTAAAATGATCTTAAAAAAGACAGAAAAGATTTATTTCAGGTTTATATTCGTTTTCTCTGCCGCTATGTTCCGGCGAAATGCATTCTGGGATGCATGGCTTTCCCCAAGTACGTTCAAGTCACCACCCGATGCATGCTTGGAAAAATTGGAGCAAGAACCTACTTGTGTACTTGTGAATTGGAACAATACTTGGACTGAGTATGGGAGTATGCAAGTACAGCGAAGTACGGACAAGTATGCATATTGAGAAATGGCCAGTGTCAATGTTTATTGTTGTGGCAAAAGCTGAGGCTGATTCAACACTGTTGTTGGATTCCTCTGTATTTGCATCCATGCTGCATCGATGTAGTAGCCCCATTAAAATGAATGAGGGAACTGAATTGTTTATTACAGTGCTGCTGTTGCCCAACTCTCTGTTTGTGAATTTGACCTTGAGGTTGGGGGAATGGTACGTACACACACACACACACTCTGTTTATTTCCACACAGGAGGAGCATTGGTTCAATTAGTTGCTGTTGTTTTTAAGAGTCCTGGCAGTTTCTGAGACTTTCCAATACTTTTCATGACAGTTACAGCAGCAGATTTATAGCAAGCACTGACAAATACAGAGCGACAGAGTGAGAGTGTCAAACGCCACCAAAACAACTTTCTCCCTTGTATCAAATGTGGATCAGCAATTGTGGCAGTAGTGAATATGCTGGCATTTCAGAGAAAAGGCTCTTTGAAAGACAGAAAATGCATCGCTACAAAGGCGAAACCCATTGACCATGCTGTGATGAAGGCCGTTATTAGAAAAAAAAAACTTGTCAGGATGTTGTGGCCAGAATTTGTTCTCTTTAAAAAGGAAAAGGACAGGTTTGGTACGATGATTTCAAATGATGGTTGCGATCAATGGAGAGCCACTTTTTGTTTCTTTCAAGGACCGTTCCGCTCTTTGCTGGAAGCAGAGCTCCCTCTCAGCAACTTTGAAAAATGTACTTGTCTTTCTTCGTCGTATAATTGAGCTTTTGCTGTGGCCCAGCATTAATTTTCCCCTTTCATTCCTTTACCTTTCCTGCCCTACCATCCTCCAACTTCTCTTTTTCTCCCTTGTCTACCTCTGCTTCACACTCACTGAGTTCCAGTTCCCCATTTCCCTTCCAATCACAGACTCCCTGAGGATTTGAGGCCCTCTCCAGCCATTCTTCCCACACACACACACACACACACCTCGATTCATTCTTACACACCAGACACAAACAGCAATCTCTCTGCTTCATCTCTTAATTCCCCATCCCCATCTTTTCCCACATGTGCCCCATCCCATAAGAGAAGCTCCCTTTGCTGCAAAATAATGAAATAAAATCTCACCGACTTATTCACCAGAAGCCTCTAGCCCTTTTAAAGGAGGGGACGAGGAACTGATGAATGTGGTAGGGCAGATGTGGATGAGGGGAGAGCAATTAAAATTGTCTCTGCCTCCCTTTCCTTTCCAGATCCACAGGGAAAACAACAGCAGACAGAGATTGTGTCTGGTATTGGGGGGGAGATCAGTCTCATCTCAATCAGAGAAACCTATTTTGAAGATTCTCTCTAAAAGGCCTGTCACAGGAAGAATCAAGGACATTTAAGAGTATTGAGGTCATAAAACACTGGCAAATGCAGAACCTGTACAAATTAAACATTTCAGCTGAATGTTTGGTGACAACTTCAAGAGTTAAGGAGAGAAAAACAACTATTAGCAAGGACCTCGCCAGTGCAGGTACTATAAAAAGGACCAGGTACCAGGTACTATCACTAATGGAGAAGCAATAAAAAAAAAAAAGCTGAGCCGATTCGTGATAGAGCTGTATAGTGGAAAGTGCCATTAGTCATTATTTACGACAAGGGATCTTGGCGTGTGCATCCCTAGTTTCTAAACTACTTGTATTGTATTTGATGAAATACCCATTACGCCCTGACAGCCATCAATAAATAAAGAAATCTGTGCCTTTAGCCCTGGCAATTCTATAATTTCAATACAGGTGATTCAGACATGATGTAGTCACCATCAGTGAAGCTCTCGGCTTCTTTCAGTTTCCTGTCAGTCACGGTTTTTGATGTTTTGAGGTCCCAGCTTTCATGAGAAAGAGTGGACCAACAAAAATGAACAACCCAAATTACAAAGTAGACAACCAGTGATCTGTGGCTACAGAACGAGCTTGTTGACATTGTAAAACCCAAAAGTAAATGGCTTGCCTCACAAATCCATCCACAAATCCTTCAACTGGTTCAGAACTCAGCCGCTCGTACCCCATCCTCACAACACAGCAACCCCGTCCTTAAACCACTTCACTGGCCCTCCATAATTTAGCTCCTCCATATCTCACTGACCTGCTCCACACTTAGACACCTTCCCGCATTCTCCGTTCCTCCTCAGCCTCCCTCCTCTCCATACCACCTGCCCGTCTGTCCACAATGGGACTAAGGTCATTCAGCCATACTGCCCCCCAACTCTGGAACACACTCCCACAACACATCTGATCAATAATGTCACTGTCTACCTTCAAATCCCAACTTAAAACTTACTTATTCATATTAGTTTACCCATCATGACAATTACCTCAGCCATCTTTTTCAGGATTCTGCACTCTTTTTTTAACCTCCATCTATACTGTGTTGATCTTGTCCATTTAATGTCATCTTAACTTTTAACCTTGAATTTAATTGGTGTGTTTTGTTTTATTTTAACCTTTGTGTGCTTAAATTATCTTCTTATTTAGTGTTTAAAGCGGCCTTGTATAAAAAAAAAAGTATAAAAAAATATGATAAATCCAAGATATACTTTTTCTATCTGTGAGCAAATTAGAAAAAAAAAACATTTTGATGGGAAGGTCTGATAGCTAAATGGTAAGGTAGTGCAACTCCTAGGAAGCCGGACCATTTAGGGTTTGCCATCGACCTACTCTCTCCCCACTGCCTCTACTCAATAAAGCCACAAAGGAAGAAACACAGCGAGCCCATCTTAACACCCAGGCAGGTCATACTATATTATTGACAGCTCCATGGTGCTGAAATTAAACACTTGTTTTGAAACTGATGCATAGCAATCAAACTCATTTCAATTTCAACTAAGGTCAAGTAAAATAAAATGATTTGTTATCTTGCACTTCTGGTTTCTAAGTGGAAATACCTCAGCACTTCTTATGAGATAAACAAAGCACTTGTATTGACATGAAAAGCTTCTTCTCTGTTTTAAATCAGCAAGTTCAGTGTGTCCCAAGAGAATGCTTATCTGGCCCCTTCCAATCATCTACAAACTCTCCAATCACTGCACTCAGTCAAGACCAGCACAATCACTGAAACAAACAGAGCTAAAATGATTGGTCCAGATTTTCAAGGTCCTATAGAGATATATAAAAATAAATAAATGAAGAACTTTTCAGTCCCTGATGACCACTTGATTTTATCCCATTGTCAGAGACGTGGTGTTTACTACATTCTGTTAGAATGTCACTGCATTTGGCCTCTTGGTTCTCGGTAGACTTCTCAATAGGTCAGGCCGGCCCGATAAACCCGACCGGACCCGGGGTCGTCCTGCAGGCCATGCAGAGTGGGGAAAACAGTGTTGTGGTTGTAGTCCTTGTAGCATGAATATACGTTACCTCCTCCCACTACAATGAAGCTGCCGCCAACTAACAGAAACCACGGCAACTGATTTGGGCCAACACATCGACTGAACTCGAACTCCCTTCCACTTCTCTGGAATCAGCTGTGTGGAAATATTTTGCGTTCCCCGCGAGTCACCGAAGAACACTTTGCGCCCATTGCGTTTATCACACCTCACCCGATCATTTTGTGACTAGATGGACGCAAGACACTGTATTTTAAACAGAAGTAATGGCCATTTCTTTTTTTTTTCACCATCAACCAAAGCATTTTTGCACTCTCTGTTGAGGAAACGTGTGTTGAGGGGAAACCGCCGCCTTGTGTGGTTTCACAACACCACAACACACCCTGATGAACATGCTCCAGTTTTTCAAAACAACTGAGGAAATAAACTACCAATGAGAGATTGTTACAGAAGCAAGCGGAGCATTGGATACTCCATTGACGATGACCTCAGGACTTCAGCTCTCGAGACAATGCTGAAAGCTCATTTTAAGCCACTCGAGGCCCAGTTTTGCGAGGCCCAGAGTTTCACTGAGCCGCACTAATGGTGAAGGTCCCATTGTTCTGGAGGAGTAAAAGGACACCCTGCCCTACTCTATGTAGCATACCGTGCTCTCCCTCCCTTTTGTCTCCCCCCTGTATCGCCCTCTCCCCCCCAAAAAAACCCCACCTTCATCCCAATGGGGGACTGGTGCCATGTGGTGATGAATAGTCAGATCTGAGGCAGGAGGACGAACAATGTAG
The DNA here is from genome assembly GCF_958295425.1 of Solea solea. Lineage (NCBI taxonomy): Eukaryota > Metazoa > Chordata > Actinopteri > Pleuronectiformes > Soleidae > Solea > Solea solea. The sequence continues at coordinate 20,984,762 of NC_081144.1, read as the reverse complement.
GTCGAGCTCCAGGGCTTGTCGTCTACTGGTGTGTGTGTGTGTGTGTGTGTGTGTGTGTGTGTGTGTGTGTGTGTGTGTGTGTGTGTGTGTGTGTGTGTGTGTGTGTGTGTGTGTGTGTGTGTGTGTGTGTGGAAAGGCTCTTGGGTGTGGGGGGGGGTATCTGGGTACATGCTGCTCTCCAGTGAGAGGTGGTGTTCGGGGGGGAAGGGGGAGTGCATATACCTGCTACATTATGATATATGGGGTGTCTGTTCCCCCTTACACACCTGTTCTGGATGCCTATTCTGTCTCTGTCTCACACACACACACACACACACACTCTTTCTTGATCATGAACTCACATCCACAGCCAGAGACAAGGTGTGGGTAATCAGCTCATTTGTTATGGTGCGGTTAGATTAGCTTATGAACATATGCATGATGATTAACCGCCCTGCACCGGCACAGCAACCTTGTTCTGCAAAGTCGCACATGGAGGAGAGCATGGGCTTATAAGTGACACTGAAGTGAACTTCAGTGACTTTGTAGGTCAGAGGAAACTGGGATACAGTCATGAATGTGATGCTTGATGTCAGTCTCCCCATTTTGGCTTGTGGTGACCATGTTGCATTACCAGCATGCATTTATTTTGCTAAATGTTTAGCTGGAAAACACAACAACAGTACTGGATGGGTGTTTGACAGTAGGGATGAGCCAATATGATACTCAGTATTGGTCCGATGACCCATAATTTGGTAGAATGAAGTCCAAAAAAACATCCCACAGATAGGTCCCTCTTGTGCACAGACACTGCCATATTGTATGATACGGAAGGAAACCTTACAAGTGCCCTCTTCCGGATCCTAAGGGGTAACCTACTAGGAGTGGGTCAAAGGATGTCTCCTCATGGCGGCCCTGCTCAAATGAATGAGGGAAACTTAGAAGGTAGAAGTTACCTGGCTGAAAACGAGGGAGTTTATAGTGGGATAATGGTGGTGAAAGCCACATCAAGAGACATCCCATCCACATTCAATACACTTTGTTCTCCAGGTTGTGAATAAATAGAAAAATCCTGCACCTTCTTCTGTTTTCTTCAGTTAGACATATATCGCAATGTATCGCTATATACATTGATTATTACAGAATCGTATTGTGATATTATTGGTATTGTGGAGCTGTATTGCGTATTATATCATATTGTGATGTACCTAGTGATTCCCACCCCGAGTTACTACTTTAAATGGTCGATGAGACGGTAGCATGAAGTTTGAACATTTACACTTACATTGCACGTTTGAAATAATATCAAATTTCAGAGAAAAAGTGACAGCTGTGCTCGTCAAGGCCAGTCACTAACAGCTCTGCTGCCGTTCCAGCTTCCCTGCCATTCTGCCATGTTTTTACTAGATTAGATTAAACTTTATTGACGCCACAGTGGGTAAATTAACTTGTTAAAGCAGCTCACAAAAACAGTATGAAGTGCAAACATACAAGTAGAAAAATAGCTATATATATAGGCTATATAGATAATAACTAATTAGAAATTGTGGGCGTGCTACGTGGGTGGGAGCTATTGCACAACTTTCTATTGTCCTTAGAGAAGGAAATTACCAGATCACAACTAAACTGTTGAGTTGTACAGTGTTACAGTGGAGCTGCTCAGTGCCTCCACTGTCAGATGCAGTGGGTGAGAGGTATGGTCCATGGCTAACATCCTCCTCTCACCCACCTCCTCCACAGAGTCCAGCGGGCAGCCCAGGACAGACCAGTCTTATCCTGCCCGCTCCCCAGCAGACGACATCGTAGTGGATAGCTGAAGCTACCACAGAATCATAAAAAGTCCTTAGCAGGGGCGTGTACACCCCAGAGGACCTCAACGTCCTCAGAAGGTGGCGCGACTTTGGCCCCTCTTGTGCAGGGCATCAGTGTTGTTTATTGTTGAGGTGAACACACGTGCCTATGCAGCAGTGTAATGGAGACTTTGTATTGATGTGAAGTTTAACCGGCAATTAAAAGTAAATCAGAACAACTATCGAGAAATTAACCATTGTTATCCGTGGAGCTAGAAACCGGTTAATTATTACCTGTAATATCCCCACATTACACAGCAGCAGACGATGCTAATGGCTGGATCTGATGGAGAAAATCTTCCTGTGGAGAAAATCTCTCTGTAGAACAACATTCACATACAAAACAGCGCCAGCTCTTCCCACAGATCTGGAGTTTCCTGCAGCAAGTACTTTCCCTTGTTTCACTCAGACCAACAAAATCTTCGACATGTTCCCTGTGATTCCTCTTATTCTTTCACTACTTTTTTCATTCTTGGTCAGATCCACATTACAGCACTTTGTCTTACTTTAAAGAACAACACCCCCTCACCCCTCTCTCTTCTTTCAATCACTCTTCTAAGTGCAACACTGTGTTGAAACAGCAGGGAGGCGCTCCCCCCACGCCTTTTCATCTTCTCTCTCTCTCTCTCTCTCATCTGCCTCTCTTGTGTAACGACCCCAATCTGTCTGTCTCTTTTAGCCATCATTTGCAACAACAATTCTGTAATACACTCGAAGTGGGGAAACTTTGAAGTGGCATCATTCCCTCTGTGCATCGGCTTGCTGACTTTTTTTTTTTTAGGAGGGCTGTTTATCAGAAACAATACAGCCAGACAGAACCTAAGTAAAAATGTAAAGTGTGCAGATGCTGTATACTATAACACCAGTGCATGTGTGTGCGTGTGTGCATGTATCTGCACTCTAGCAACTCAGTGTGTGTGTGTGTGTGTGTGTGTGTGTGTGCGTGTGTGTGTGTGTGTGCGTGTTCACCCGAGTATCAGAGCCTAAGACGGCCTCAAAGCAGAACAAAACAAAACAAAACAGTGCCGAGCGGATCTGCGCTATCATCCCCGAGCAGGCCGCTGCTCTCTGTCTCCATGCTCCGTTACCTGTTGGTCCTCATATAATTACAGCAGCCACCCTCATCCATCACAGTATTGTTGCACTGTTCGCCGGACCCATTCTCTCTGTGGCTCAGCAGCATTACATAAAGAAACAATAACAAAGTCTAAACAAGCACCATCCACCAGAAGAGGGGATTTGAGGGTGGTGGTGGTGGTGGTGGTGGACCACAGTAAGGAGTGCAGGACAAACACACACACACACACACACACACACACAAACAAACACTATAAAGTGTTTGTCCTAAAAGTATGTGATGACAACCAAGACACAGTAAACTGGAGTATGAAATATTGCAAATACTACAATATATGGAGCAGGGCAAGGATGGACCACCACACAGTATTCATTTCAAATTCATTTACCTGCAAAGAGCAGATATCATGTCTCCAAAAGACAGGATGGACGCCAACATGGTTCCTTCTTCTCCTACAGCGACCTTAAGAAAGCGATGTGTGCCGTGAGCACTTATGTCATTACGTAACAGTAAATGTGGTGTATTTGCTCTCAGACAGACAGCTCTGTGCCAAAGCTGAGCAACAATGATTTTAAAAAACTATTACATATTTACAAGTCACACTGGTGCTCAGAGTAATCAAATCCCCTCACACTGACTCCAAACATGGTCGACTAAATGTCGCAGTCTGATTTGTGTCTCGATAGTTCCATTCCATTCATAAAAGTATAACATTTGATAAACACTGCCATAAACAACTGAATTCAAACTATTAGTAAAAATGATTTCAACTCCTAAACGGAAGAAATTATAGGCTGTACGTAACGGCCATACACCTTAAAGGACATGTTCACAACAACAAAGCACTATGGTTGATTTCCACGGGCTCACCTCATACTCAAAGATGATACCTCACTCTGTGTCTCTCCTGTATGCGACAGTAGGGCCAGATGTGATGCAAATTGTCTCGAACAGTCAAGGCCAAATCATTGTTTTTACTATGTGTTTCTACTTGTGCACAAAGCCAAAAAGGGTAACAACACAGATAAAGCCAAACATTCTTTGACAGAGTGTGGGGTGGACTCTCTACTTCAAACTACACATTTTTGTGTCATTTTTCAATCTCCAGCGGTCACTGGCTGGTTGCTACTGTACATTAATTAAAAAAAAAAACACATAAAAAACGGTTTGTGCCCTGGGATCTAGCCCACTTTAGCCTAGACATTAATAACATCCTCTTTTCTTCCTTGTCAACACATGCACTGTAATTAAAAAAGGAAATGTTCTCTGACTGAAGTGAGGATGCCCATAACAATGTGAAAGGAAAGAAAATGGGACAGATGAGTGGGAGGAGGAGGGACAGAGACAAAGACGAGAGGGATAAGTGAATTAAATGCTTTCCTTCAACTTGTCATTCATATGCTTTGTTCATAAAATTCAATTTTAAATTTATGTAATTCGAGTTGAACCTAATCTGAGTTTCAAACCAGATTATCAATTAAATGCATGGTAATTCGGGGACATGGTGACTCACTATTGGAAAGTGACAATATGAAAGCAGTGTTTCGCAGAGAACTGATTCAATTTACTGTGGTAAAAGTGGCGCCTGTTTATACATGCACATGGTCTTGTTAATGCAAACCCCAGCTTTAGTGTATGTATATGTATGTATATATATATATATATATATATATATATATATATATATATATATATATACACACACACACACATATACAAATACATATATATATACACAAATACATATACATATATATATATAAATACATATATATACACATATACATATACATATATATACCACCTCTGTATTTGTCTTGGTCAGGAATTCTTCATTCTATCATTAACACAGCGGAAGATGCAGTGTACTCACTTGATGTGTGTGTGTTTAGAATGTCAGTAGGACTAATGGCTCACACTATAATGTCTCTCCTTTGCTGGTTAATGGACTGGCTTTCACTTTAGAAGTAACACAGAGACAATGAATAACAATCCATAAAGTGGAAGAGAGCAATTCTGAAGGCAAAATAAAAAATTGACAAAAATGAGCATAATAAGTTAACAATGTGCGTCTTCTGATGGGACAGATGTGTGGGTGATATAATATAAAAGTATAGATAAGTAAAAAAAAGTATATGTATTTTCTTTTTTTTAAAAAAACCTATACTGAAAAAAAACTGCTGCAGAGATCGAGGCCTTTCTGTCCGTGCTTATGTGCTTGGATTTACTCTGGTTTCCGCCTACGTCCGCAGACAGACATGCAGATTGGGGTTAGATTAAATCGAGACTATAAATTGCTTCCAAGTGTGAATAGCTGATTGCCTCTGCCTGTTGGTCCAGTGAGACCAGTGACCCTTCACCCAGTGTCAGCTGGGATTTGCTCCCACTCCAACCATGACCCTCAAGGGACGGACGGATGATCAAACGGACTAATCTAAATTCTATAAACGCCAGACAATCTCATTTTGAGAAATTTGTTGGAAGCCACAGCCAATTTGACAGCTGCTCTTCGGTGGCTGCCATGTTGGATGTATACAAAAGCTGCTAGACGTTGCTTCTCTGTTGTCATCGTGTCACGCCGGCCACTATTGCACGAGGGATTTGTGATTGGTCCATTGTGCAGTACACAGTTTATTGCCGGAGTTTCAAGAATGTAATTGTAAAATGAAGTATATACTTTACAAGTGGGGCTGAACATTTGGCAAATTCTTCTTAACCGACGATAAATGATGAATGGGTAAATAATGAATGGCCAGTTCATGCCCTAAAGTATGTTGTTTCTAAGTTTAAATTATAAACATTGTACATTTGCAGCGCATTAATGATGTGACGTCTCACCGTCTCTGACGGTATGGATGACCCGACAGAGATATTAGCCAACCTAGGAACATTGTGGTGTGTTCACTTTCAAACAGTCATCTGGATTTACATTCAAAGGAGAGACAATATTGCAAGATTGCAAGTTTTTTTTCTTTACTTTTGTTTCAACACTGTCAGACACACTTGGAGAGGACAGGCGTTAAGTCGTCACCAAGAAGTCTCGCTGTTCTCCAGAGTTGCGTCAACTGGTACTAAGCACCAGCACAGGTGCAGCTCGGAGGACACTCCATCTCGTTTGTTTTGATGCACTTAACCTTCTTCTCCTGCTAACTACATTAGTACTTTAGTTGATCTGCGCCCTCCACTGGTATAAAACCTAATTACAGAGCATGCGAGATCCAGATAAATGGCATACAAACCAGCAATTAACCGATGACCACTTGATCAATAACATACCTATTTCCAAGCCATTTTTCCAAGGCAATTTCACTTCAGGAACCAAAGCTTTTTTGTAATGAGCTTCTGAACAAACACCAACAACTGTCACTCTCAAGCACATTGGTAAATCAATAATTTGAGAAGTTGAGCTTTTGGATCAGATGTGCTGAAAGCTCGACACTCGGGACATAATTAACCTTTCTGTGCACACTCCTTCACCATAGCCTCACGTCCTGTCGCATGCTATTTGTACCTGCACAATGCATTGCTACCTATGCAATCTCACGCGCACTTAATCAGCAGCTCATTTGACATGAAGAGTACAAGCCAAATTGCTGTGGTTAGAGTCAACAAACCTATATGTAAACACCCATCATTCAACCGCTGCAGAGAAGACACGTACACGTTGTTTACTGATGGCACTCGGATGCTTGGACTAACCTTATGTGCATACTGAATATCAAATGTAATAACAAAAGTGTCCAAGCTAGCACACACCCTGAGAAAGAAATTGGGGTGTTGTTGACAGTTTGATTGCATGAGTTTCTCTTGCTCTGGCCTTTACAATAGCCACACACCATCAATTCAGTCTGCCTGGAATGAAAGCTGCTCTGAAGCGGTGAATACAGATGGGCCTTGACTGGATGTGATAATGAAAGGGCCAAACAGAGCGGGAAAATTTTATACTCATAAGCGATTAGTGATGAACATCCTCGTAATTGCTCACAGCCTCGCGTCAGAGTGGGAAAATGGGCACTTGGCAATGTCTTCACCGCACGTCTAATTTCTCCTTTTAATGTGCTACAAGCATAACAAAAACTATGTCATCATAGTTGTAAGAACGGGTTTGCTTAATTTACAAGCTGACCTATACAAGTTTCACATTACCTACAGTCCCTATTAAATGTTAACTACACACAGCCATAATTTAATCAACCACATCGAGGGTGTTTTCAGACAAATCGCTTCAATGTTCAGGTGAAGCGCTGGAAGTACAACTCATTCTCATCTATTTGCATCCTAGGTGAAATTAAATTCAGGAAACTGAGATATTTATGATGGCGTTCTTTGTCTCCGAGTTCTCTAACGTCAAACCGTGTTTTTTGCGAGAGCACAGTGAAATAGTGTTGGCGTAAATCTGGTGTTCGTGTACAACGTTTTTTTCTAAATTATTCTTCATTTTAAAAATTGTTAATACACTATTTCAACATGCAGTAAATTGGAAATAACTGCCAGACATGTAATGTTATTGTGGGAAACCAGATGGACATTTTGAGGCTTAGGTATTAAAGGGTTAAGGTCACAATTTGATTGGATTCTCCATTTTAGCGCAGATGGGTCTGCCATTCTTAGACTTGTCGAGTTTAGTCTAGGTCCATTGGTTTTATGTCATGATAACCCATTTAATTTTTTAAGTCCTAAATCAATTATCTACATGGTGTCATGAGTGCTATAATGTCCATCATGTGTTATATTGTCAAATATTAATAATTTAACAATTCCACCTTCGCCTTCGAAGTTTGAGATTGTGAGGTCGTTTCAATAAATATTCAATTTAAAATCAAGATCGTGACACCCCTACAACAGACCTCTGCAGACTTGTGGATGCAGATGGTATGATCTGGGCCTAAACTTCAAAATCTTTATGAATTCTTCATTTTCTTGTGCTGCAGCACTGTCAATAACTTTGAGAAGAAACCTTTGAGATGAAACTGCTTTTCAAAAGGTTATCACTCCTCAGTTATCACCAGCGTAGCAGGTTTCCACGCGCCATCAAAGTGTAGTGTAGCGATTCGGAACATTTGGAAAAAAACTTTTACGTCCCCCAAGAGGCAGTTTGTGGTGCAGCACAGGACTTTAGACTCATTCAAAGCAAATAAAAAACTGAAATACCAATAATCTGAATTATTTATCGCAGTCATCATAAATACCAACACAGCACAGCACAGGCAGGCATTTAAAGAGCATAACAATGACTGCACACCTTAACATAAAAGGCACATCAATACAGAGGAACCACAACGATCTTAAAAATCACCTGTTGCAGGCATAATCAATACGAGTGTCCAGGGTAACTGTTCACTGATAGTTTGAGTAACATTAAACAGGGAATATGTTTTTACATCCATTACACCACTGTAATCTTCAGTCCAAATTCACCCACACTCCCCACGATTACCACATCGCGTTTGGTTGAGTAAATGTCCTGTGAAGCTGAAATTGTATCTCCACCAAGAAGGTTATGTTTGTTTGTTCATCTGTCAAAATAAACAATGGATTATGATGAGAAATTCTGAGGATGCAGGTGATGTCCCACGGCAGAAATGATTCAATTTGGTTGTGATCTTGATAAGCCTTGCAAAAGTATTGTGTCTCTAGTTGCGTTACCCAACATCCCACAGTGAAACCAATACGATCAAGGTTTTCTCTCGCTCTCATTTGTACGTCTTTTCTGTGCAGTGTGGAACCCATCAAGAGACTAATTACGGCTGCTGAGTATCACTGATGACCTACTGGACTAAAAAGAAAAGTCTGCCTTTGTTTCATGGGTTCTGTAGTGGTGCTCAAATCGCCCACTTCCTGCTCTCAGACAAAAACATAGCACAGATCCTGACAGATACAGCACCATTGGGTATGCGGTTCATTCACGCGTGGGACTTATTCACACGCGCGCACAGCCGTCAACTGAGCCGCATTCAGCTTTGTTTCATTATACATGCAAAATCTTTCATATTTTACCCTCCACATGCACTACATATTACCGCAGAGGTTCACTAATGAGAGAATAGTTACAGGATTATTCCAAGGTTGCGGTTTCAGAGTGACTTGTACTCATCTACACAGCAGGGGTCCTGTTGTAACCTTGCCGTTTTAAAAGCTGCACAGAGCGGAGGGGCAGACGGAACCCGAACGCTGAGAAAACAACCAAAAAATAAAGCTGAAGGGGGAAATGGAGAGAGCACTTGGTAGCAGACAGATGCTGGCACTCAATGCCACAGGCTTAATTATAGCACACAGACAAAACATCTCCTGGAACTGACTTTCATAAATCATGTGAGAAGTGCTTCCACTCTTATTCATTTAAAGAGATACAGGTAAATATCCTTTTGCATTTCAAACAGGTCCCTCCGTATTGATTCCCCGTCATTCCGCAGCCTATAGCTAATGCCGTGCAATCATTTATGGACAAGATGCTCAGCTTATCATGCCCAGAGGCCACTATTACATTCAAGATTAGACTATGAATGATTTAAATGAACCAAGGTTGGGCTATTGATTGAAATCAGGAAACTCAAAAAAACACTGCCATGTTCGCTTCAGCCACATTTATGGATTTAGCTTTGTTTTGCCCCAGAGGCTACACACTCAATAAACACTTGAGTCGGGTTTCACAAAACCCACTCCAGATGAAACACGTCTTTCAAGGAATGGGGGAAAAAAAAAAATAAAAGTATTGAAGAACACAAAGCATAATAAAATGGCAGCCAGTGCTTATTAACCAGCCACAGAAAATACCTCGGCTGAGATAAAATTGCTATTGGGAGTTGCAGTTGTTGAGAGATTATGTTAATTAAGTCAGAGCAAACCAGCTGCATCGACGACAAACCTTTTTTTTTTTTTTTTTTTTTTTTTTTTAAAGAAAGTGTGATGAGATGACATTACATGGCATTGAAAAGGCCAAAAAAATGGAAAAAAGAAAAGAGGTGATTTGATAGAGCGGTCTTACAAATTGCCAATCAAGGGGAGCAATTTAGTTGGGAGTCATTCGAGTGAAAATTGTGTGAAATGTGTTGCGTCGTTTAACAGGTGCAAGATTGACATAATGTAAAAAGCTCTGAATGACAAACGTGTTATTCACCTTAAAGAAATACTTTCAGCCTCTCTCCCTGACTGAAAGTGGAGTGGATGAGAATGTGAGCCTCCAGACCGTGACTGAACTAAGGTAGACGTGCATCCATTTTTCTCTTCCACCGGTCATCCAGAACACGGGTAAGAGGAAAGAAAGAAACGGTTGGATTTGCGTGCCGTGAGAGAGCTGTGAGCTGTGTTGCTTAAAGTTCAGCTTCTCATTGCTGAGAACATCAGGCTGGAGGAGCACCAGGAACAAAGGGGGAGGTGGAGCAAGAATGAGTAGTGGCTGAAGAAATTCAGTCTCACCAACAGTTACTAATACTTTCTTTCCTTCGCTAAAGAATATTTTTTCTGCAAATTCATCAGACACTGTGCAATAAATATTAGCTGAGATATTGTTTTTTTATTAATCAATGTCATTGTAAAAAGTCAAATATCTATATCTCTCTCTCTATATATATATATATATATATATATATATATATATATATATATATATATATATATATCTTTGTATGGTCTACAGTGAAAACCTATCACTCATCAGTCCTTATCAACGTTCTCACTCTCAAAGTCTAGTATTAATCGCACTACAGACCTGAATCTGCTTGTTTTGCCGAGTAAACTAAGTGCATTTGGAGGTATGAAAGATCCCAGCCACTATGGGGCCACATCCAGTGTACTTCTAATGCTGAGCCCAAGCCTGGATAGACTGGGACGGTTGCATCAGGAAGGGCATCCGACATAAAACCCTTGCCAAATCATATGTGGTTCATTATAAATGTACTGGAAAGAGAGGGCAAGGTGGAGGCAGATAATCTGCTGTGGCGACCCCTAAAGGGAAAAGTCAAATGAAGAAGAAGAAGAAGGTGGTATGAAAGACACATACTTTGAACGTTTCTGGGAGTTTTTTAGGAAGCGAGGAGCAAACAGCCACATTTATCAGGCTGAAAGGTGAACATGTGTTGCCTGGTAGTAAGATATAAATATTACATTTTAAATCCCTAAAATATATGTGTAACGTTAAGGCTCGAATATTATACAAAGTTTATAAGGAATATGATATGTCTATGTGGTTTGAACCCCTGTGTTAAAACTACTAATAAATGTTTCCATGTTGTTGTTGTTGTTGTTCTCTCTCTTCGATTAGGACTCATATGAAGAAAATAGACCTGCAGGCAAAACTAACTCCCTTGCAGGCCAAAAAAAGAAATGGGTCACAATATAATGCATGAAAAATTAATCATGGACATCAACAAAATAAATGCAAAATATTGTTATTCTTGTTGACTGCCACGATTGATGGATTCAGTACTGCGTGTCAGTGTCAGGGTCAGGAGAAGGTGATATGCAGGAAACTCACTGTTGCAACTTGGCCATGATTTGTCCTCATGGATGAGGTGCTCGAACAGAATTACCTCCAGTCTTAATCGCCTCCATCCCTGAGGACAAACCAGGGCCAAGTTCTGCATAGGGTGAACAGGAGGAGGAGGAGGAGGAGGAGGAGCAACAGCAAGCTCAAGAGCAGGAAGAGAGTCAGCAGAGAAGACGAAAGAGAGATAGTGAGGATGAGCCTCTCCAGCTGATATGAGAAGACAAGAGGCTGCAGAGAGGAAAGCATGTGAAAGCCCATAGAGGATGCAGAGACTTCACTCTCCTGCTAAAATGTGTGCATAAATAGTAAATTGTCTAAAAAGTAAAATAATAATCAATTCCTTACACAACAATAACTTGATTTTCTTTGACAAATCAGTTATATTTATCATTAACCTACTGAATACATATGACACATTACAACTATTGGGAAATCAAATGAAATCAAATGGAAAACCTTCTTTGTTCTGATTCTCTCAGATGTCTCTGGTTGGTCTTTGGGACCTTGATAGGATGGCACATCCTACGTGTGTGTGTGTGTGTGTGTGTGTGTGTGTGTGGGTGTGTGTGTGTGTGTGTGTGTGTGTGTGTGTGGGAAGGGGTGGGGTGTTAGTGTATACCATGTGGGGTGGTCTCCAGCTTTGCTTCGTCTCCACGTTGTGCTGCACAGTCCGGGTTTGCAGCACTGGCTCATTCGACAGCTGCCGTGTCACTATGATATTAGAAAGAGGTGAGGCCGAGTAAATCACATCTAATTCTGACAACTAACAATTACCACAATTTTTGAACAGGCAGAATTGTTCTCTGAATCATTTTAGAGAACGACACTTCTTTACTTACAGATTACAAGTAACAATAGTCGTGAAACCTCCTCCACAGACGGCCGGTCACAACAGGGCGCTCCGCTGACTGATTCCACACCTTGCCCAAGGCCACATGCTACTCAGGCTAATCTTCTGGAGCTACGATGTCCCTGGCTCCCGGACAGATGTTGTGGAGGATGGCATGTGCCGTTATGACCTTTTAATGTGTGGAAAAATTATTCATCAGGTTTTATTTGAATTTCGATGATGGAAATGATGTTCACTGAAGCGCTGGGCTTACTGTAACAATGACCACCAGGGCTGCTTGGTGGCTTGATCCTGACATGGCGGCCGTTGATTGTTCCAGCTGCTTTTGCAGAAGCTGGGTGTTTTGTGGCCAGCTCTGCAAATCCTTGGTTACAGAGTCTAGTTCTTCTGTGGTCCTCGGGAGGTAAAGGACCTTGTGTGGAACGGCCTTCAGCTCTTCTGTAACTCTGTGGACAGTGGAGTGATGATACACTCGCCAGCCAGAACTGAAACGCCAGGGTCTCGATCTTGGCACCACATCCGCAACTCCGTTCTTGGAGGAAATGTTCCTGAAGCAAAGCAAGGGCCTCTGTACTCAGTTGGAAATCTGCCCATGTGTCCTCGTGGCTGAAGAACCTCTCCAGGACAGGAAAACACACGTTGATCCAACAGTGCTGTGGTTTTGTCTGTCAATGAAATAATGGAATGAATAATAAAATAAACAACATCTTGATGAGCTTAAAGACAAGGGTTATTTTCTGTGGTGAAGTAGGCAGATTAACTACTTCTACAAACTCTGCAGTCAAACATTCTCACGTATGCCAATATAGAAAAGGGCACATGGTGTAATGAAGTGTCTTTTGTCACCGTTTTTCATTTACATCTCATGTATTTGGATTATTATTACTGCCGCATTCATGTGTATGTTACATTTACTGGCTCATTTTAAGTACTTTATATATGACATATTAGATTATACTCTATAAGATTATGTCTGTAGTAAGGCTATATAAATGTCCTCCCAGATTTACTGGGTGAATCTGTCCCTAACAATGAAATGCATCTCCAATATACGTAGGTTCACAGATCCTAATGTATACTTGAATGCATCCTTCAGAGGATCCAGCACCTACATTGCACTGACTGACCAACTTCTCTACCAACTCTACCTGAGTTCAATATCCACCCTTTCTTCCTGCAAGTAAACAGTGTGTGCACCCAAGTGCATGTGTGTTTTGAAAGTAGACCTGAGAGAGGGCTGATAGGCGATGAGTGGACCACTGCCACAGAGTGCCTGACTTAACTGAGATAAGAGGTAGGGTCAGCCAGAGCACCCATACCCCGAAAGGGGAGGGGAAACGGCTGCTGGACAGTCACTGACCATAGATCGCAGTCAGGGAGCGGGGAAGAAATGAGACGTGACTAATGGAGACACTGCAGGCTGACCCCTGATCAGTGGAGACCAGGAAGAGAAGAGGGGTCAGGAAGGACGGACGGGTAGGAGGAGAGAACGTGAATGAATGAGGTGAGGCAGACTAAAGCTTTAAAGTGGGGTGAAAAGGTGTGTGTGCGTGTGTGTGTGTGTGTGTGTGTGTGTGCACACAGTACATGTGGTATACAAGATGCTTCAGATAGAGCAGGAGCTCTGTCTGTGTTTGTTTTAGCAGGGATCCCAAGTGTATTGGAGCTCACGCTGTCAAATGCAGTTTACTTTATTCACTGACACATAAGGACGGTGTGCAAAGTAAACAAAAATAAAACGGGGATAAGTGAAAGCAATGTAGAATCAAAATAGAGGGAAATGACAACAGAAGGTTAGACCAAAACAAACGACAAAAACTAACATCTTCAATTTTGAAAGAAGAAGAAAATCGTACAATCTGAGAAATGCAATAATGAGCACATTATTTACACTGAAGTAGTGTAATAACATTAGGCCTGTAACAATAAACCAAAGTCACAATTTGGCTCGTATCTCAATTTTCAACACACAGTTCAATTTATTTATTTGGGGGGAGTCTAAGAAAAAAAAAAAGAGATTTTGAAAACAAAAACTGGAATATTTATTTAAAAAAACTTAATAAATATGACAATGTTAGCAAAATAAATGAGGGTCAGCAATTTCTGTATTATTAGCCATGTTTCCTCCACTCCTAGCAGTTTGTGGGCTCGAGTGTCGTGATTCGGTTTCGATATGCGTATCAATACACAGGCTTAAATAACATTTAAGCAAACAAGTGAGCAGAAATGCTAGTTTGTTCAATGTGTGGCTGAAAAATCACCTGTACTCTAAGGTCGAAATTAATAAATCCAATGACCTATAACAGTTAAACCTGGCATTTGCTCACAGTTAACTGTTGTAGTCAGATCACCCTCTGACCAGACGTTTCAAGTTCACAACAAGTACACAGTAACTTACTGCCCAAGACAGGCACAGTGTTTCAAATTAAAAGCATCAGTGGGCTCTGTTGAGATTCATTCCAAAACTCTTAAGTATAATGCTGCCAAATTAAGACTAAAATATTGGCTCAATGATTTTGTTGTTTTTTCAGCGACAAAGAGCAGCAGTAAAGAAGACAGGTTGCAACTTCATTATTTTAGCTGGCACTGACTCTCCCTTTAAGAAAACAAAGAGTAGGGAACATTTTCCATATCAAGGGACATTATCCTAGACAATTTGTCCTTGCAGCTCATCCAGTTCAGCCACATGTTTCCTGTTGTAAAGATGGGCTCTTCTTTATCACCAACAAAAAGGTAACCACGTCCGTTTTTCGTTAGGAAAGCAGTCATTGGGCTAGAAGTCAATTTTACGTTTGTAGCTATTAAATTAATCAATACTGACATTAATTAAGATTTAAATTTCATTACGATAATTAAACCTAATTAATTTCCATTGGCTGTAGCTACAAGCTGAAAATGAGCTGCAGTTCAGTCGATGTGACATATTGACTGTTGATTAATATTAATCGTTCTGACGGGGTAGAAACAGCTGGAACATAAATGATTTGGGTCCACTGCTTATAGTCCTGGCCAATTATCTGACCAGATAATCCAAACTTTTTTTTCCTTTTTTTTTTAGCACAATCATAAGCGAAAGAGATCCAAGTGAGCGAGAGGAAGAGAAGCTACTGTTAATGGCTAAAAAAACTATGGAGAAAAAAAAAACTAAATCCCACATACAGAGGTTGACTTGCAAAGATGCAGCTGCAAACACGCAACTTAACATAACATCCATTCAGGAAATCCATTCCCTAGTTTACAGCCAGCTAGCAGGCGAGAATTGACCAGCATTGACCAGGAGTTAACCAGGAAAATCAGCTCCGCAACCTGTTCTACAAACGACGTAATTCCAGCCGTCAACTACACACTATTATTAGGGAGTATAAAACTTCCTTTTCTGACCTTATACTTCCCTCAAGTAAGTCATCAGTACATATCATACTTGCCTGTATAAAGGAGCTTATAACAGCCTTATAAAAAAATCATATCGAAATAATATCGGCAGATATTCAAATTCAGGTATCGGATCGGAAGTGAAAAAAAAGTGGATCGTGCATCCGTAGTCCAGAGAAATGACACACGGACAAAAAGACAGAGATGTAATTGGTCAATTAATTAGTATATTCCTAAAATGGTTAAATCCTTCATGGAAAAATGAATTGACCAACAGTTAATCATTAACATCAGCACTGTCTGCTGCTGTGATTGTCAGGGCATCAGCAGAGGAGGCAGTGATGGTGGGCAACTTTGCAAACATTAATTGCTGAAACTGAGAGCACAGGAAGAGTTGGGGGAGAAAGAGGATATGCATTATGCTGTTTTCTTCATTAGGTTTGCAATTATTTTGAGACAAAACCTGATTTGGAGAAGTTAACAGCCTACCATAGTCACTGTGTTGCTGTGAACAACAAAGGAGAAAAAAAATACAGCCGAATAATTAGACTGACAAAATGAGAATTGACTTCATTAGCTTTCATTTCCTGCCACATCATCTAGTTGTGCGATTGTTTGTGTTTCAGCCGCAGCTCTGTTCTTCCTGCCTTTGTTCTCTTGACCTACTGGCCACTATTTGACACACGCTGACCTGCCTTTGCACAATAAATGTGTTTACTGGACCAGAGTGTGTGTGTGTGTTGCCTCATGCAGATCTGCCATGTAACAAGTGAAAATCATTTTTATCCTTTATTTGTGTCAGCGTTTGGTTTCGAATCCTGTGTTAAACTGTTGGAGAAATGTTAAAATGCAACTGTATTCACTTTTGCAGCACAATATGACGCAGTATTTCTGCCCAATACACAACTTCGATAAAAATATGACTACATGATTCTATGCAACAATGAAAGGGAAATGCATACAGTAAATCAAAATCATGACAAACTATTTTTAGATTGTATGTGTCGTGATTTTTCAGCAGTAAGAGAAACTGAAATCCAAAATGTGTAATGTGCAATGTATTTATTTCTAAATTTAACACCAGGAGTATGAACGATCCTTTAGGGATTTTAAATCATAACTTTTACGCATTTCTCAACTTAGGCATCATAAAGGCTCAAAAAGTATATATCTTTTCTAATAAAATGTTGTATTAAAAAGGTAATTTCCTTATTTAGCATGATTTCAGTGTGAGTGTGTGGTGGACTGATAAGGTTGTGTTGCTGAAACATACAAGAAAATATGTAAAACATTGTCAGTATTGAGTAAGTTTCTCTTTTGGTCCTTTAAACATCATTCCAGAATATTCCGATTAGTACATCCTTAGCAATATTTTTAACAACCAAACTATTTGTCCAAGTCAAACTTCCATATAAATACCAATTGAAAGTCTAGTAGTTGTAAAGTTACAGTTTAAAAGTTTCCACATACTGTTTAAACACTGCAGGACACACAGCACAGGAGAAGCGTTTTGAGAGAGAAAAGTTATATGGTATAGCATAATTCCCAATTTTAGTTCGGAGGCAGCAGCCTCTTTGAGCTCTTGTAAATACATTTTTGAAAACAACTGCATCGTCGGAGAGCATGGCAATCCACCAGGAGCACAGCAGGAGGCCCTGAGTTTGCCAACTATCAGTGTGTTTCAGACTTTTTTTTTTTTTATTGGCAATAATAAAAATCAATAGCAGCATCAAAAACATTAACCTTGATATCCCCACAGATATTTGGAGCTCTGTACCAGCTAGAGTGGAGTGGGTGTTTCACTCCAGCTTGATGGTGTGTGGAACACACTTTTGCTTCAAGGCATCGTGTCTTGTTATCTGGTTTGGAAGTGCTTTCATGTTGCCGGTTTCTCAACAGCTACAGCACTGCACTACCTTTAATCTTGAGACACAAACAACCTTTGTCTCCATCAGCGATGAAAGTATATTCTAGCCATGTGTTGTATGGTCAAAATAGAATTGCGTATGGGCCAAAAAACATGAGCCATGTCAACGGAAAGCAGATGATTCCTGCTTAAAAACTTCATCCCATGCTAATACAAGGCACTAGTAAAAGGTCCAGGCTGAAAAAAAATAAACATTTGAAGAGCCAAAACTTGTTTGCTGTTATAGAGAAGCCAGAACTACTAAAACATCAGTTTTTCATCACTGCATCATGCACAAACTGCAGATTATATTATTTTTATTATATAAATGTTTCATATTGTGCATCACTATTTCTTTGTCATCCAGAGCAAAGAAATTAAGGAAATTTAAGAAGCATAAACAATCGGAAACTTGTTTTAATCATGAAAAAAGCTTCAAACCGATTAATCGATTATCAAAATAGTTGATAAATTTAGTAATCAATTGTTTCAGCTCTAATAACTAGTAATGATCCGTATCAACATCTGCCCTGAAAACCCAAATTCGGTTGACATGTACTTCGAATAGAAGTACATGAGTTTAATGTAAGAGTTTAAAATGTAATTTAGGCAAGGACTTTCCTCTACAGAGGCCGCCATCTTGCACTGCTGTGTTTCCACAGCAACTGGAATGGACAAACCAGAGCACGTATTCTTTGTTTTGAAGCAGAAGCTTACTATGCAAAAACAAAGAAGCACAACATCCCGCCTGGTAAGCAAAGGCCACTGTAGTTCCCTGACTAATCAGAAGGATACAAGATGATGCAATACCAACAGGGAGGCATCTGATCTATCCCACATTCATCCTATGGCAGGAGAGAGGGAAAAAAAACACTTTGGGCTGTCACTTTCCATAAAATCACGTGTGGCATGAAAATTACATGACAAGCTGTTCCTTTTTCTACGTTTCAAGTTTGGACCCCCCACCAGTTCAAGAAGATATCCAAAATTTCAGATTAAGAGTGACAGCCCTGCAATATATAACCATAACAGGATTATCTTCAGTGACAGGAAGAACAAGGAAACCTGCAACAGGCAGTCGGTCCCTGACTGATCTCAACAACTGGGGCAGAGTAAAGCCAGAAGAAAAACTGTGGCACATTTTCAAGACGATTACAACAACCTCGCCGTCAAGTACCTTGAAAAACTGTGTGCAAGTGAACCCAGGGGAACTAATGTCGTTTTAAAGGCAAAGCTTGGTCACACCGAATAACTTGATTTAGTTATGTTCTGTTTACGGCAGCATGTAAATCAGAAACATTACGTAAAGTGTCACATTTTTAAAACACAATGTCAGTTGTTAATAGTTATAAATCTGCTCCACTCGAGGATGTTATTTAGGAAAGTGCCAACCTGGGTGGAATAAAAGTGTTTTCACCACCTTGAGGTGCAACACATAAATCAAACCTAGCTCAACAGGCAACTTGATCCTAAAAAGTAAACAATAATATTTGCAGTAATGTGGGTGCAGCAGTGCATTGAGGAGCGAATGGTAAACACTGTCCCCATAACAAACTAATTATCCTGGAACTGAATTAGACCTTAATATGCTGCAGGACATTTGTTAACAGGGTAATTGAACCGACTGAGTTTGTCCTCGGTGTGTTGCCATGACGGAGGCTGCGGATGACAACAACGAGCCAGCACCAAGGTTTTGGATCGGCTTTTAAATGTAGGCTAATCCATTTAATGTGACTGATTAACCTGTGTGCAGCGGCAATCAGTGATGCATTGTATCACCCTGGAGTAATGAAGTCTGACTCCTTTAAGTTGTTTCGCAATTACTTTGTCAAAGAAATATGCACAGTGCAAAGTCAATGCAGAGAGACAATTTGAGGTCTGCAAATGTATGTATGAGTTTGTTATAAACCATTATTTTAACACACGCCAACATGGAAGTCATTCCATTACACACATTTTTTAAAAGCATCGTTCAATGAGGTGTGTTTGTAAAATACGTCAGATGACTATAATCTCTTCACACTTTAACAGCCATTATTGAAAGGCTAAAGGCAAAATGTCAAGTTTTTTTTGTTTTTTTAAGAAACATTCAACCTCATTTTCTACTTTCTTTCATCCATTTCAGTGTCTCTCTGCCCTCGCTGTCATCTCTGAATGAAATGCCATTCTGCATTAGGGAGTGAATTGGTGAGACTGATGGTTTTTGAGGGTTTGGGGAGATAGCTTAGTTGAGAGTGAAAGAATGTGTGGTGGTGCGTGCTTGGTCTATATGTGTGTGTGTGTGTGTGCCACAGTGAAGGGGAGAGGCAAGAGAGAAAGCGAGCGAGCCGGAGAGAGAGAGCTTGTCAGCAAACACAGGTCATGAAAAATGCATGGAGAGTTGTGGTGTCAGTTTGCTGATGCGAAAGCTGCAGAGAAAGGAGCAGAGACGGGGGGTTTTCTGAACTCCGCAGCTCTCGCTGTCTGCTCTCTCACTCACCTGGCCGGCCAGTCTTTCATACGCTACAGCTCACTTCATTAGTCCTGCTTGCCTCACAGCCGCCTTTGTGGTCCACAAGCTTTCTTTAGGTTTTACTGTGCTGTTGGTGGCGATTATATGCTTTTCAGCCGCCCGTAAGACCTTTACACTGCTGCACCACACTGTAGTACAAAGACACAGCACAATTTTTAGAACTGAGTGCCAATAAATATACAACCGCCAACTGGCAGTTAACAATAATTTCATTCTACTTTTGGGCTGCTTAAAAAAAAAAATAATAATAATAATCAAGATCTCGATTCACAACTACACGTTATCCGATTTCGTCTGCATTTTATTTCAAGAGCTGCAGCGTGAGTAAACGATCCTATTTTCCTCTCGAAGTCTCTCATTGCAGCCTTGTTGCGGCCTTCTCTCTCAACATATCAGTGGAGGTGGAAGCCCGTCTGCAGTTTACGAGCAGCGGCGCTGAGCGAGTGCGGCACAGAACATAGGAGAAAGTGTGCACTAAGGGGAAATAAATACAGAATAGATGTGACAAAAACCTAGGTGGTAGTGACAAGAATCACACAACCACCTGATTCGAGCTTGTGCCAATAAAAGGTTTGCATTCGGCTCGCCGCTCACAAGCGGCTTTCAGCAGTTCTGTCGCTAAATACAACAGACTACAGTAACTACAGTTC
Organism: Solea solea; assembly: GCF_958295425.1. Lineage (NCBI taxonomy): Eukaryota > Metazoa > Chordata > Actinopteri > Pleuronectiformes > Soleidae > Solea > Solea solea. The sequence goes on along the minus strand of NC_081144.1, from coordinate 20,964,080 downwards.
GACATGGTTCGGTTTCATACTTGTACCTCTTCCTGTGACGGCACTCAATAATAATGACAACATTAATAACAATAAGCCCATTATGCAGGGCCATGTTCAGGGCCTTAAGAAATCACACTGTTTGGCACTTCACTTGAATCGAATGTTTCGTGCAGCCCTATTATACATTAATCCTTTGATTATTTTCTCAGCCTAGTCCATAAAATGTTGAAAAAAGTGAAAATCTTGTTTCCAAAACTTTTAATGATGGCTCCAGAAATGAAAGTCAAGTCAAGTCATATATTAGCAAGAGAAACACAAAACATTCATATATAAAATGCTAATCATTGACTATTAACTTTTTTTTTTTTAAATCTGAATTTTCCCACAAAAACCTCCCTCCAGAAGCCAAATGTTTTTGTCCTTAATCCACTGATTCACTGAAATTCATCAAACAAAAGCCACAATTCAATTTTGTCAATTTGTCTCTATTTTTTTCTGCTGTTTTACCATTAAATATTGATAAAGATGCTTTCCAGACATTGGTCGACAGAATGAGGGATGGGATTAACCACGAGGCAGAGTACAGGAGGGAAAAAAACAATGACAACAACTGAGAAAGAGTCAGAGTCAGACGTGGACATGTCTCTGACTAGCTAGCAAGAACTCAGTGGGTGAGAGATGAGGATGGTGAGGAGGAGGATTTCAGAGAGTGAAGCCAGGGTTAGAGCCTGTATCACCATGAGCCAGAGCTAAAGACAGACCTGTCTGTTACAGAATCACTGAAGTCATGACTTCACAGCTTCTGAATCAGATAGAAATAGGTCCAACATGATTACATTCTTTATAGGAGGAGTGTAACACAATTCAAAAAAACCAAAAAAAAACACTAATATTAGATTATAAAGGGCAGGTTATTTTTACATATGCAAATAGCAGCACAAACAGTAGCACACAAGGACTTAGGCCTTATCCACACAGAAACAAAATGGTCCCAATCCAATCTGTTTTTTTTTTTGTTCAGAGGTTTTCAGCATCATTTCCAGAAATGTCTTCATACACACGGAACCTCCCGTCTAATCACTGCAATACATATGCCAGGGCTGTAAGGTTGCTACAGAAATGCACCAAAATGGTACATTCATAAAGAAATATATATAAAACTTTACATTACAATGTACACAATCGCAGGGCAGAATGAACCATGCCAGAAGGGACTATGGAAAAAAAAAATAAAAGTGAACATGAAACAAGTAGACGTAGAAGTTGCATTTTGAGATCTTTCGCTCTGGTACCCATTTGTTGAAAAAGAGCATTTTACGCCTCACAAAACATGTGTGTAAAAGAAGGAAGGGGCAGATGCTCCAAAGACAGCCAGTGTAATGGTACAGGCCAGGTACACAGAGAGACAGGGATCCAGATTTAAATGCGAGCTCATCGGGAAAAACAAAGTGAGCAAAACCTGAAAAAGAAGCAACATCTGCATTTCAAAGATATTGGAGACTGCAAAGCTCAGTGCAGGGTTAGGTTGGTTGGTTAGGTTAGGTGCAGGTTCTGTGTTCGGTTGTTCATTTAAAGGCTTGCTTAAAAAAAATTATAACTGTACTTTTATGTAATGCAAGAAAATGCATAAAAATAAGGCTTTTATGAAAACACAGATTAAAAAAAACTGCTTACCAACCTGCTTTGATGGCCTCCAACACACACAAAAATAAAAAAAAGGCAGTGGGGGTGTTTATGGTCACTGGAAACATGTGTCCTCTTCTACTTGTTAAAACGCTCGACGAATGAAACTGGAGAACTGGGAGGTTTTTTTTTTCGAAGTAAAATAAAAAATAGTTTGGAAATAATGAATAGTGGTTTATTTTTTCCTCCGTATTCATTCCTGTTAAATTGAACCATAAGATAGCTGTATTGGTGGCAGAGTGGAGAGAGCCTTGACACAGGGGATGGGCATCTCTAGCAAAAATGCTGGTATTAATGGTGGCGAGTTTGCAATAATTGTGTCATTTGTATGTCTATGTGTGAGCAGCATAACTCAAAAAGGAAAAAGGACAGAGTTGGATAAAATTTAAAGGAGACATTGGTGAAGGCCCAGGGAAGAAATAGAATCCTGAGTCGAGGTTTGAGCGCTGTGATTGCTTTCTCTCATTATAAAACTATGACTATGGTAGGTCCCCACAGTCAAGATAATTGCACTGCGAAAAGACAAAAAAAAAATCACTTTGAGAACTAAGGAATATTCCACTTGTTACTAATCAGGTGATGATATAATTGTGTTGCTGTAACAAATTCAAGGTTCTTAAAAGGTTTGGGCTGCTTGTAATTCAGAACTAGTGTTTGATATCTGACACTAGAGATCCCAGAATGCTTTGCACTAACTCAACACAGAAGCAGAGATTTCCCTGCTGGTTCCACTGCTGATACCAATAAAAGAAGAGCAAACAAATATGAAATTCAAATGCTTTCTCCTCATTTGCCATGTCACTCCGATCCATTAGAATTATCTAACCTTGTTCCCCTGCAAATTATGCCTCTCAGAAGTTTCTCTTTTCAATACTGTGTTATTCATTTTCCAATTCCAAAACACTGCAATATAAAGTCAACCAAGGTTACAGTTATCCTGCTGCTGATGGAGAGAAAGAAAAAAAAAACAACACGCTGTGCCTTTATCTTTCCCCTCATAATACATTAAGATGGCTTTTACATGTTTGTTAAGACAATGTAGCTTAATGGACTTTGTGTGTAAAACATCATCAATGAACAGTGCTGCACGATGAATTATTCACTGCAGTGTTGTTTAATGTGCTGCATGCTGTCATTTATTTAGCCATTTTCCACACACAAAAAGGCTGTGCACTCTGAAGGTCAGAGGTAAAATCACAGTCTTTACACAGAGACCCCGGAAACATAAATTACTGTAAATAGACTTTGCATCAGCAGAGAACCATTAACCATAAAAGCTACTCTTATGTCCCAGCTGCAAATCTAAGCAGCATTACTGGATGCCACCCACATCCGTCTGATCTTTGGCAGAGAGGACCATTAGTCATGTTGTCCACTCGCTTGAAAATCAGTCATAGATCTGTGATCATAATCCATTTCTCTTTTACTCCTAAATCTAAGCAGTCCTGGTCTGGTCTTACTGGAAGACAATATGTTTTTGTCTGTCTTAAACACATTTTGTTCTTATGTTAATCACTTATGTTAATTCATTTAGAAGAAAAGTCATGTTATGATTGTTCTGATGAAGGAAACTGAACACTGAAATCCATAAACACATGTTTGTTCTTGTTGCATTGTACATAACTATACAGAAGAACAAGACTTTTACATGGAATGACTGGAAAGAAGCTAGCTCTCCATTGTGGCACTTCAGAATAAACCACTAGGACTGTATGCAGGTGAGTTCGACAGCATTTTCTATAGGGGTGCATAGTAATTCATTCATTCATGTTTTACTGGGTCACAGGTGGGTTACACACAGAGACTTATTGCTGCAAAGTCAAGATCACTAACCACTACACTAACCATGTGGATGCACAATTTACCTGAGGATAAGGAAGGATAAAAAAATCGCAGTATGATCAAGAAAACATTGTGATTTCTTAAGATAAAATATGTGTCAAAATAGCACAATGATGAAATCCTGCAATACTGCAGGAATTTACAGCCAAAGAAAAATCTGTAGAATCATTGGCTGAAAATGTGCTTTGTTTGTTGACAGACTCCAAAACATGCCAAATCTTTATTCATTTTCATTATACGTTTTGTCAAGCAATTGACAGTTGGGATGCCAAAACTATAAGTTGTGCCAACTATGAATCACATCACAATATCTGTCAAAAATAATGGCCATATTATTTTTTTTTAATCAAATCATGCAGCTCTTAATTTCAAGACAATTATATCAAATATTAACAAAATGATTACTCACAAAAATGGAAATTCACCACAATCTAAATGTGCTAAGTGCTTTTTATCACTGTCTGCATATATCATCATATCCCTGTTATAACCTTAGCTGACAGCTGAGCTGGACTACTGAAAATCCCATCTGCAAAACTTTGAGGTGTCTGTTTAGTTTAGTGCTATTCTTAATTTGTTGCAGGGTTTCTTACTTGCCAGACACTCACGGTTTCTCTCAGCAGCAATGTAGCATTATATTTGGAGTGGGTCAAATAATCAAGCAGCTTTGGCTCGAGCCGATGCCATGGCGTTTGTTTTTTTCCGATAACATTACAGCAGTTTATACGCCGTCTCCTACTTCCAGGTCAAAGACCCGGGAGAAAATTTGTCTCCACTCCGTTTAAGTGTAAAGTAATCAAACTTTGAATCAAATTATCTTGGTATGCCAATCGAACTGAGAATAGTTACATTTTACTCAGACTAACATGTTTACATGACACCCATAAAACCCAACTACGCCTCAGTGAAACTAAAATCAGACTTTTAACATGCATGTAATATGCACTGACTCACGATCCTGCAGAAGAAATTTACTAGGGTCTAAGTGCATCTCATGAGCTCCTCCTCCTAGCTTAACATGCTGTGAACCCTGCATTACATTCAGTCGCTCTCATGCACTGACGTTTCGAATATTCAAAGTATTCAACTAATAATTCCAGTGAATATTTGAATTGCATTTTTGCTCAAAAGGCCAATTTCCATCATCAATAATACAGAGATGTTATTCAAACTTTTACATTTTAGTCACCTCCCTTTTTTATTCAGTGATATTTTACAGAGATTTATTGTTTTTGACATACTTTAGTTTTCTCCATGTCTCTGACGTGGGGGGAAATATATTTCATGATGATTTATTCTTAGCATATTGAACACAGAGACAAGCAGCTCATCATGACATAGAGCAGTGCTATATCCGTTTAATTCCTAAACTGCTCTGTTTGTACACTACACTGCCAGTCGACAAAATTCAGCTCCAGGCAAGACAGGAAACCAGCAATGAGTCAGTGCCTCTCCACATGCACTGCATATGTCACATAGAGAGCTTTGCTCTATACATATGCAGATCCTGTGTGTTCGCTGCTCAGAAATCTTTATTTTTAGACAGAACTTCAAAGTGGAATGTGTTTTTTTTTTTGATTTTCCCATCCATATGCTCAGAAAACTAATAAACAGAGAATATAGAGAGTTGAGATGATTATCGGGATCCTGTCAAACTTCTGTAAAAGGATGTCAATTTTCTGTCACTATGATATCAAAGGGTTTTTTTTCGGCAAACATCCACAGCAAAGTGCTCAGCTGAGTAATAGTGACATACAGATGCTGTTTTAACACTTTTTCCAGTTAGAGCTGCAAAGTTCATTCATTAAAGTCAGTTTTGACAAAGCTAATTAATTACCAAAATAGTACATTTTCACTGCAGGTCCAACTTGTCTTTATGCCACTGTGACGTAGATAATACCTACATGATCAAGCAGTACCTATAAAATACAGTTAATATGTACATGAACTGCTTAGAAACAACTGTGATAAAAGGCTTCAGAACTTAAAATACTGGGAACAAGGTTTGATGACATGAAAAACAACCTAATCAAACAAAGTGAGCAATTTCCTTTCAGTCACTAACAGAATTCTTCGGAAAACAGCAGGTTTCATTGACTTAGCTTAACACAACAGTTCAACAGTACAAATGGCTAATAAAGCTTCTGAGAGGTAACACTATAAACTGCATTATCATAGCCATGAAAATCTCAAATGTTGGTGCAGACACTAAAGCATCATCAAATTCTAAAAAGGTGGACGTTTCACACCGTCTTCTTCCCTTGCAGCACAAAGCTCTACATCGTCTACACAGTTTCAAGGTTGGCACCAAGATTCGTGTCAGACATTCCGCATCTGACCAAATGTGAAATTGTTCCTGACTTATGGCACTGAACAGCAGCCATAGAAGTGTTTTTGTGCAAAATTGTGATGTCAAAGTGAGGGAAAGCTTTAAGTGCATGGATATACAAAGCCATAATTTCATCAATTTATCCTACAAGACATTTGAGTTCATAGTTAAAGTAATGTTTTGAGTTATGGCCCAAAACAGATTTCACTGACCCTGGACTTTGATGTCTGACGACATGATAAAAATTTGATCAGTCCATCATGTAGTCCAAGGGTGTGAAATATGAAGAAATTCCCTCAAGGCTTTCCAGATATAAAACAGAGGGATGAGATGAATGGACAGACAAAACCAGAACAGACACTGCCTCTGGCAATGGGTGTTACCAGCGCTGAGGCTTCAAAAGACAGGAAATATCACAAAACTACGTTTACCACCTCATGCAGAATCGTACAATTATGCACACATTCTTACAGAGTCAAACATTAGCAATCAAACCTTTTAACGCAGACAATAAGGCAAACAATAACACCCTGATGGAAATCTATAAGGTCCACACCTCACTCAACTCTTTGGATTGTTGAGTTTTGAACCTAGACTCATAAATAACACAAACAACTGCCACAGCCCTTGAATAACACAGTTATTAGGGTAAAGGTTTTTGACCTGCGGTGTGATTTAAAGTGGCTGAATAGCATGGTGTACAATGCATCTCAGCCCGTCTGTGTCATACGGTCACACTGTGTGTAAGTGACATCTAATCACTATTAGATGTCACAAATTAGTCAGTATTCTGCAGATTGTAACAAATGGAGAACTCCTCAGCTCACCCCCTTTTTCCCCCCCAAGTGAACTGGGAAAATACTTTGTGGCCTTTGCATACAAAAGAAAATGTTGCACGTCTTTGTGTGCATGGTCTAAAGTAGTGTATTCGCTGTCCAAAGGGAAAAACGAGGCCCGCGTTTAGAGATTTTCTAAAAAAATACACTTTCTGACGGACCCAAACTGTATTTACTGCGTCGGACACACATACACAAGCCACAGAGCCACAGAGCCACAGAGCTGTATAATAGGTTTTGTTTTGTCCTCTCTTTATGTTAAGATTGCTGGTAACACTTATTTACCAGCAATCTAGTTCGTTCACAGATAAGCCCCATCTGGTGAGAATACTAATATATCATGCAGCCCTACAATTGGGGCTAGATTGAACCAGGACTACTGTGCACTTCATGTTGTAGCCTCTCACACTTGAGACCACTGATCAGACAAGTCATCCATAAGGCATTATATTTTGTGGAAGGTAGAAATCAGACAATACATTTTGTTTGCAGCATCACTGATAACTACGCTTTTGTGAAAGTGGGTTCAATCTACAAAAACAGCAGAGCAATTAGTTGATAACCACAAATCTGCAGAGGTAAAACTTCTCTATATTCTTATTAACATTACGTATATAAGCAATATCCCCTTACGCCTGGATAACCTATTTAATTATCTCCAACTCTCCAAGGCCTTTTCCAAACAATTCTGTATTTCTATACTCTGCAGTGCCATGCACCTACCCGTCAGCCTGGCTGTCAGTAGTTTTTGTTCCTCCTCTCTCAGGCTATCTACACTTTATTTATTTCGAGGAAGGATTGTCTACCTGTCCCGTGTTTGGTCTGCATAGCTTGCACTGTGTCTGTCAGATTCACCGTCTTCACCCAGTGTGCTCGACAGCCACACCTGTCTGCTAAGTACGAAGCAGTGTTTTCCCCGTCTGTCTTTATTTGTGTCGTTTGCAGTCTGCGAGTGTGTTAAGGCTGGTCGGCTGTGCTGTTGTACCACATGTCGGATAATCAATCTGACACATACATATAGACCCATCAGTGCCGTGACCTTGTCTGGTGCAGTGAAGTCATCTGGTGCAATGAAGTCATCTCCTGCTACATTCTGCTCTGCCCTTGCCTTGGCCTGCATTCCTTTGCTGCATAATACAAGTTGCACATATAGCCTTGGCAGATAGGAGAGCTAAAAAGTGAGACAAGATTTCCAAAGCATGCGTTTGTCCAAACGATGGGGCTGCATCTGAACATAGTTGATACTTGACTAGTCATGTATTATTGAAACAATTAAAGGAATACTTCACCAATTTGCATGTGGCTTTGTATTGCTAGACTAGCATAAGTATTTTTTAAAAATAGTGCTTCCCTCCCTAAAAAAAGTTCTAAAAAAATCTATTTTCCCCTTTCCAATTTTGCCCTACGCTGAGTCAAATGACACAATGACATACAACGCCAGCTCCATACTTTTTAGACTCACCCATAGGGGGACGAGACTTCTTTCCCAGAATGTAAACACAGTGTCCGCCATCTTTATGCTAACCGGTTCTTGCTCTGTAGAGTAAACTGAGAACGACAATGATCGAATGTAGTTTTCAAACTAATATGGCTGCAAGGGAAAAGACCTGCATTTCGGTGAAAACTAAAAGCCGGCGGGAAATCTCAGCGAGCAACGGTCGCGGGTGGCGAGTATTTTGTTTTGTATTTTTATATTTTTTATATATTTAATTCCTCACAGGGATTTGTGCGTTTACACAACTAGCGTTGTCTACTTCGAAGTTTGAGACAGCAAGACTCTTGTGGGGCAGCGAGCGCAGTGCATGCTGTCGTTCATCTACTTGAGCCAAAATTAATTTTTTCTGCCAAGAAGGTACTTCAACTCAAACATTATTTCACATTTCTACTACATAGATGACCCAGTTTTAATAGACATTCATCTTTCCAACAGTGAAGTATGCGTTTAATCGACTAATTGAATAATGTTAAGAACCCATTCGAGTTTAAAATATGCAGCCTATGTCGTCATGTTCAGCTCCACAGCATGAAAAACATTGATGGTGATGTAAACGGCAATTACAACTGAAATTATTATCTGTGTTAGGGGTGGGCGGTATACCGGTGTCATAGTCAGCACCGGTGTGACATTGCGCCATGATATGGATTTTGCAATACCGTCAATACCGTGATAAATCAATTGAGCGCCAATAATCTCCTAATTCTAAATAATAATGCATTACATTTTCTTCAAACGTTCAGTGGTCTGAATATCTGTCCTTATATACTGTATATCTTGTTGCAAATAAAAAAGATTCGGTGGTAAAGGGGAGTGGCCATTAAATTAGCGTAACGAGCACTTGCCAGAGCTGTACACGGAGGTACGGGACAGAGTAATGAACGAAATTCGCCACCTTGACACCTACTCGGCCACTTCTGATTTATGGTCCAGCCGGACTACTGAGCCATACATTAGCCTCACCATCCACTTCATTGACAGTGACTGGAAGTTGCGCATGCCTCCAGACCGCCTTCTTCGCCGAAGACCACACCGGGTGCACTTTCTGACTGGTGCTTGGATAAAGCGCGTCTGATGTGCATGACAACTGACAGCGGTGCAAACATGGTGCGCGCTCTGGAAATAAATAAATATACGAGACTCGCATGTTTTGGACACAGACTGCACAACGCTATTGGTAAGTTACACTATGTTAACCTAACATTTCATATTCAGAAAATTTGTCAAGTCCTTTTCTGTTTGTATTAAAAAAGAAAACAAAAACAAATTTAAGGCCACCACATTAGTATTGTATTGTTCGTTGTTAGTATTGTTTAGCCGTGATTCCTCTGGGGACCGGATCAGAAAGGAAAAAAAACTACAAATATCAGATTAGAATATTATTAAAAAATATGTACTCCTCAAAAAAAGTAATACCGTGATATTATACCGTCACCGTTCAAAAGACGAAAAATACCGTGATATTAATTTTAGGTCATATCGCCCACCCCTAATCTGTGTCATATATTTTTATCAACAACTGCAGTCATTGCAGCCTAAATTACAAAGCCTAAAAATGCAGGTATGAATGTTCCTCCGACAAACAGAAAGAGGACGGAATTCCAAACCACTAGAATCATTTATATTCTCTACCTTCCACCATAATCTCTGGTAGGGATGCACGATATATCGGCATTAATATTGGTATCGGCCGATGTTCGTCATTTTTTAACATATCGGCATCGGTGCAATGAGTAAAACTGCGCTGATTTTAACAACCGATGTTTATACCCGTCTAATTGCTGTTTGTGTATGTGTGTCGGGAAGGGGACAGCGTCAGTGATGCAAGCGCAGCACAAGGTGTGTGTGTGTGTGTGTGTGTGTGTGTGTGTGGAGGAGAGAGAATGTCAGCGGTGTGGGCGATTTTTCAGGGTGTCAATAGAAGATACGCGAAAAGCATTATGCAACACTTGCAAAGTCGAGGTAATGCGAGGAGGGTTCCGCGTCAAGTCATTCAATACCACAAATTTGATCATGTCATTTGAAAAACCGCCACCCAGAAGTACACAAACAACGGCAGGAAGCTAACGCTAGTAACATTAGGCAGCAGACAAAAAGAAAGCAGCGCAGCTGGGACTCGACCAAAGGAAGACAGTGGCCAGGGCAATAACGATCAAGGTAATGGAAATGATTGCTCTTGACGACCAGCCGAGGTTCCGACGGTTGATAGCGCATATTGAACCCCGCAACAACCTGCCAAGTCGGCGCTACTTTTCCGATGTTTTGCAATTGAATAAATATCTGGTTGCCATGAATACTGGCAAGTTTTTTTTAATTATGGCAGCTCTTAGTAGAGCTTGTCAGGTATTGTTTCTCATATCTGTTGTGTAGTTTTATTGTGAAGGGAAGTGGCGCGGTTGTTGTTGCCGGGAGGAAGGGTTGTTGACTTTATTTACGTACCCAGTATAGACGCCCTTATCTCGGTTACAGTAACTTTGGCAGGGTATTATTTTTATTTATGTTCATGTTTGTAATTTATGATCCAAACTTTCTCACAGGAGTTTAGTGAGTTGAGGGAGTTAAACTGTACTTTAATTTAGTTACACACTTGCTACAAGTGGTAAAGGTTTCTAAAAACCTTTACTTGTAGTTGGTTACTTGTGTCTTATGTGACCTTGTTATTTGGAGGTAAAACATGTTTTGAAAATAAAGAAAGACATTCAAAAATTCAGCTTGCATGATTTTCATTCTGTACAAACTTTTATCATCTCAGAAACTTTTTTTAAAAAACATATATCGATATCGGTAAATATCGGTTATCGGCCATAGCAGCAATATTAATATCGGATATCGGTATCGGTGGAAATAGTCATATCGGTGCATCCCTAATCTCTGGCTTTGACAGGTAACCACAAAAATATGTCCAGTACATAAGATTGATACATTTGTGCTACGTCTAACGGAATAGCTCCCATCTCGTTCACAAGAACGGGGCGGGTTTATGAACAGACAACCCAATAACACGTGGGAAAGACTTTGAAGAAATGTAATGAAAGCAAAGTGATAAGCGGATAGGAGAGGGAAATGCAACACGGAGGTGTAAATTCAAAGAAAATTAATAAAAATTGCCTTTTTAAATGCTTCTATAATCTTAATTCATTTTGTGAAACTGGTTATTTATTTTGAAACAGCACTTTCAAATAGATGTTTTTAAGCCCTGTACTTATTGTAGGGAAATATCCTTTTGATTTCAACCATCTATTGTTGAATTGTAAACTCATTTTTTCAACTGCTTGATTTATTAAGCAGTTTTTTTTTTGTTTTTTGTTTTTATTTTCATATTGCTGCTACAGTTTTCATTCCTGTTTTTCTTTTGCACTACTTTTATATATATATATTTATTACATAAAAACACTTACTTGTTTATTTTTTATTAATCATAGTTAGGATGAAGAGTTGGATACATGTATAGACATTTACAGTAAGATAAAATACATTTCTCATCAAAACTCATAAGTGACAAAATTCAATGCTATGTGTTGGTTTCTTATCTGCCAAGCAACGAAATTTCGTTGCCAGTTTTCACTGCTGTGTTTTCTGTGCAATGACAATAAAAGGAAGTCTAAGTCTAAGTCTATTAAATAATAAAATGAAAACTAAATTAACTTTTCTTATTGTGCAATAAATTTACCCATTAATAAAATGTTAACATGGCAATTCAGGGAGACCTGTGGTTCCCCCCCGTACTTCTCCATGCAAGTCTCAAGTAAAGCATCATTTTTACTCCACCATCGACTACAGTTCTAAGGAACGTTTGTACGCACTTACTTATCACATGTCAGAAGCTGTAAGTCACACAGTGGTACCAAACTGTGGGGAAAACAACATGATTCACTTCTGCACTACCAGCTTTAAGAAAGAAATGGCTCAGGCAGATAATGTGGCACTTTTCAGGATTCCTTTTCAACAATGCAGATGCTTGTACTGTGATGGTTTCACTACCCTTGCTTCAAGCCAAGATTTTTAAAACCCTAACAGAAAATACTGCCCAAGGATTTCAGTCTACCCTTGGGCTTGAAAGGAACTACAAGCTCCCTCTATAAATATACTGTAGCTTTGTGCTTGTCCAAAACATCAAAGTTACCCACAAACCATTTCTAAAATTGACCGACAACCAGCTGTGATGTAATATCACCAGATTTCTAGAGGCAGAAGCCAAAAATTAGGACTACAGGGATTCTAATGACTCATTAAATTATTGTGCTACACATTAGAGCTGCAACTAACAACTCGTTTATTAACCGATTACTCTGTCAATCATTTCTATCAATTTTGTCCACAAACCAAATCTATTCTGTTTTAAAGATTTCTTTGTTATATGGAGCAAGGAACGGAGAAAATGAAAAAAATAAATAAACTTAGAACCATATAACCTTTCACAAAGTGACTTTTGTATGATATAGCACTCTGTTCTTGCAAATAATGATCTCTAAAGAGAGGAGGAAAGTGAGAAAAGGACATGAGGGACATATTAGTTGGAGCACAGAAGAAGAGCTGACTCGGCATTAGATCTCATTAATATTTTCAATTACTCCTATTCATGACACCAAATTGCTTGTGAAAATTGTGGAATTCAAAGAGTTCAGCCTTTTTCCTCAGAAAAAGTAATTCTTCAATTTTCCAGAAAACCTTTTCACACACCAATATTTTAAAAGAAAAAAAGAGAACTGACAAGTTGCAGCTTATCTGCAATCGCTGGCCACTTTATTAGGTACAATTGTTCAACTGCTTGTTGAAATATATCGCAGCGGCAACTCCGAGCATTTAGGCATATAGACGTGGTCAAAATGAGCTGAAATGGTGAAAAAAGGTGATTCAAGGGACTTTGCACATGGCATGGCTGTTGGTATTATTTCAGGAATTACTCATCTACTGGGATTTTCATGCACATCCATCTCGGCAGTTTACAAGGCATGGGCCAAAAGAGAATACATTCAGTCAGCATACTTTCTCTGGTTAAATGTTAATATGTTCTGGTTCATTTGCTCCAAATAACAAAGATAATCATTAAATCATTTTTGGTTTGTGGACAAAAGACATTTGAGAACTGGAACTGCAGATGAGCGTATTCATACTCTAGTTTATGTGATCACTGACTGGATTTTACACGTGTTTGGTGTGGATGTCACCAGAGACCAGTTCTGTGGTTTAAGCAAAATCAGCACTGTGGTTTTATTAACTGTAACCAAGCAAGTGTGTGAGTGAAAGTAACCAGTTCACCACAAATGAATATTGCACTGCAAGATATTGTGGTGTTTGAAGCAGATATTTGACCAGATATTGGTGAGTGAACTTAATTGTGCTTTGAAGCTGTGCCGTGGTAAACTTTGGATACTGTGTGGAATTAGTGTGTAGAATTTCCAGGTTTGAAAAACACTGATCAACATTTTATGGACCAAAATATTACTCGGTTAATCGAGAATTAAAAAAAAAATCAACAGTTTAATCAATGTGACAGTTGTGACAATAATCATTAGTTGTAGCTCAAATAAAGACTGATAAACCCAAAGCATGCAAAAGAACCAGCAGCAGAAGATCACACTTAAACTCATGTCCTGTGTTTCTAATAAGGTAGCTTGAGAGTGTATTTCAAACATTTGGACCCAACTCAATTCTACTGCAAAACAGATGCCTGGTAGAAAGCAGCTGTAATACTCATAGATAAATCTTCACTCACTCACTCACATACATAGTAAATGATTCAACATTACCAACATGTCAGATGAAAAAGTTAGTGCCTTTCAGTGAGTCTTAGTCCATGGAAAATAGCTAAAAAGCAGTAAGCACTGACTGTACGCGCGCGCGCACACACACAGCCTTATAGTCAAATTACTTAGTAAAACAGCCTGTGGCATAACTTTGAAAAAACAGCAATTAACAGCAACAATAACAGCCTCACCTTACATCACGTGGTCTGTGTCCAGAAACGTCCACCGCTGACAAACCGGCGCGCGCCGGTGCGGTTATGCTAGCTGACAGACAGCAGAGCAAGCTAGCACCAGTATAAATCCACTATGATAGAATCATTTTTTTGTTTGTTTGTTTTTACTTCTGTTGCTCTGACTACAGTTATCATCCCTCTGTCCTCGGTAACGCGTGTCGCCCCCTGCGTCTTTTTTTTTTTTTAGTTCCTGTCGCAAACTCCTCCTTTCTGAAGCCTGTTTTTTTTTTCACCACTTGTATTCACTGATTGAGCAACAGCGCCCCCGGAGGCGACGAGACGAAGTGCAAGATCATATTGTCTTCACAAGCAAAGCTAATGGACCTTTGGCACAGCAAAGGTTTTCAAGTGCTTGACAAGGAAACGCAGGTGTTACAGAAAACTTTACTCATCACTTTAAATAAAGACAGTAAGCAGGATTTGGGCATTATTTATCAACAAGTTTAAATAGTTTAAATCAAATGATTAGAGACAAAACTATCCTGTGGGCTCTATTTACAGCCGTGCTGTCGTGATCGCTTCCTTCCATGTTTTGTTGTTAACAAGCTTTTGGGAAAAACTCAAAAGATAACATGTGCATCCTGATTGTGGATTTGAATGGAGTAAGTGTTTTATCAGTAGAACAAATCATTACTAAAAACCCACAGGTAATGGGTCGATACATTATTGATATCTGGTTGTGAACATTCCAACGCGGATTTAAAATAACTAGGGTTTTTTTTTGTTATCTTGAAAATGAAAATAAATAGAAAAAATCTCCACTGAGATGAAAGCAGTGGTGAGTGTGGTCAGAAGGTTACTGAAGTGCATACGAATCACATCGACTTGAACAGTCTGAGTGGCCTGACCTTATCTGTGGCTGTTAAATCAGCTCAGTATGCAGAGAACGTTAGCCCCCTGCTACCCCCTGCTCCATATGGCCTCTGAAACCATAAAGCCTGTAAAAGTGTTTGACAGATTTCTTTTAATAGTACAGAATAACAGTTAAATAAGTCTTGGTGATCCCCCCCCAAAAAAAAAAAAAAAAATAATTAAAAATAAATAAATAAATAAGTGTCTCATAAAACTTTGCAGTTCTTTGACCTTGGCTCTCGCCAGCCTGCATGTGCCACAGGCAGAGACGAGGCGAAACCACAGCACGAACCGGTTGATTCGTGAAATACCTATAAAGTGAAGAAGTTGCTGGTGTGACCTTATGTATCAGAGGAAGCGACACCCTCAGGCAAGAAACTGGGCAGACTTTGGCGCATGCAGAGGAGTGATTAGAATTAAATCGCAAGGGGGTGGGGGGAAAAAAACACTTCTTTTTTTTTTTACCAGAAAGCATCTTGAATGTTTCAATCAGCGTTTCATATTCTATTACACAGTGGCTTGATTTGAGTGTTTTTCTCTGAACATCGATATGAGTCAAAAAGTGATTTGAGTCAGGTAATTTTTATCTATTTTTAATTATAGAGAGACAGACAGACAGACAGACAGACAGACAGACAGACAGATAGATAGATAGATAGATAGATAGATAGATAGATAGATAGATAGATAAATAGATAGATAGATAGATAGATAGATAGATAGATAGATAGACAGATAGATGCCCTCTACTGGGTTACTACCAGTAGAGGGCACTGTATTCAAAATGTTGACCTACTATGATTTATGGCTTGGAGACAGTGGCATTGTTCAACGGTTTGGAAATAAACATGAGAGCGTCAAAGATGAGATGGTTGGGTCACGTGCCAGAGGAGGCATAGTGGTTATTTTGGACAAAGGATGTTGAAGATGGAGCTGCGAGGACAGTTGGTGTAACAGAAGCGGACACGAGGGAGAGGACAAGATGGAGGCAGATCGTCCGCTGTAGCGTCTCCTAAAGGGAGAAGGAAGAAGAAGAAGACTCTCCTCTGGACAAGACATCATTATGTTGGAGCATTCACACTGTGCCTATGGAGACTATAAATGTTGCTGTCAAATGACCACTGTTCACTCCGTGAGTTTATTTTAGTTGCAGCTTCCACTCATATGGGGCTTCGCTCTATTCGTTGTCTGATACAGATGAATTGAAACTTTTGAGCCCCACAGGTCAAATGAAAATGAAACATATTTCAAGTGAAGACTATCTTAAAACCATCCAGGCGTCTTTGTTCTTGATGAATACCATGAATACCACTCTTCCTCGAGGTTCACTTCGGCATCTCTGATATTTCAGGCTGTCTGATGCACGCAGTGATGTTCATGTCAGGAGGACCGTGCACGCTACTCCAAACGCTGTGGCCTGTCTTTTTTCTGAAGACCTTCATGCTGGGTTTTTCAGGTCTGGATTTTACACTTGTTTGGTGTTGATGTCACCAGAGACCAGTTCTGTGGTTTTATTAACTGTAACCAAGCAAGTGTGTGAGTGAAAGTAACCAGTTCACCACAAATGAATATTGCACTGCAAGATATTGTGGTGTTTGAAGCAGATATTTGACCAGATTTTGGTGAGTGAACTTAATTGTGCTTTGAAGCTGTGCCGCGGTAAACTTTGGATACTGTGTGGAATTAGTGTGTCGTCCAACTTCACTCTAAAATCACCAAAGATTAGATTTTAGTTTGCTCAATTATCTCGCGCCCCCCCCCTGAGGCGTCTGAGGCCAAGTGCTCAGCTTTACTGCTTTATCACCTGCTACTCTTTGTAAACCTCTCCAGACCAAAGTGTTAAGATGCTTTTCAGCAGCTGGGCTTAGCCCCGCTTAGTACCAGATGACTCCTCAAGCCTCATGCTGCTTCCAATATCCTAGCACTGCCTGCAGCCAAGCCATAAGTAATACAGAGAGACAAAGCAGGGAGCAGTGGAGAACCAGCAAGAGAGGAAGGGAGTGGATGAGAGGTTGGAGGAGATAAAAGGAAGTTACAGAAGGGATGGAGGGTGAGAGGGAGTGGGCTGGGTGCGAGAAAAAGAGAGAGGGGGAGTTGGTAGGGGGTTCTGAGATGACTAGTTTGTCGAGTCTGGTTTATGTCTCCTCCGTCAGCTCTCTCCCTCCATCCCGCTGGGACAGGAAGAGATGAAAGTGTGTGGATGACTCAGTGGCTAGTGAGAGGAACGGTGAATCGAGCTCCTGCATGGATGACAAGGGGCAAGAACTGGAGCTGAACTGCCACCGGCATTCCTTTTGCCACCTTCCCTGTTTGTCAGAGAAACAACCTCAAGTGTTGGGAAGTGCCTGATAGGTGGTACTCTGGAATTCCCTTATCCAGTGTGGCGAAAGCAGGTTCAGACTCAGAGCAGAGAATAAAATAATAATTTTCTGTCAGTACCTGGTAAAGCAGGCAGAGAGTCAATTGGTAAAACAAACATGTGCGCGCACACACTTTGGGAATCCTGTAGTATGAGTGGGGTTTTATGCACATTTTTGATTTGAGCATGGGAAAAAAACCTGAATCAAAACAAAGAAATGCTGGAGGGAGGTAGAGAAGTTGGCATATCAATAAAAAGTAAATGCAAATGAGTGCAAGGCAAACGGATTCAGTAAATAAAGGATGACGTTTAGAAATCACAGGACTGAGAAAATGGTGGATATCCAGAGGAGGCAAGTGTGGACAGATGAGGAAACCACAGCGTTCCTCCTCACTTTTCTTTTCTTTTGCTTAATTTCTATGAAAATCCTGCTAAAATGTGCGATACATGAACAAGTACGTTTAGCAGCAGTGACAGTACACCCAGTAACTGCTCATATTCCATTATTTCTCTCGGACAGGAAGGTGATTTTACCATGACCTTGCCTGGTCAGTGAATGCGTCATTTTCTCCCTCTCTCCCCGTCATAATTGCGGCCGTGCTTACCAGCTCGCTCAACTGTCGGATTCTCCCGTAATCTGGATCCCATCCAGCATGGTGTCCTCATATTCTAAAGTTGCTGAGTGTATTCTAATGTGGATCTGTCACTTTTTGTTTAGGGCCCTGACTCCGTTGTCCTGATTCTGCACTACCATCTTATTTCCCCTGCTGGTCGTCAGTTATTGGGTTCTTCATAACGATTGAAGGAGTAAGATCCAAGCCATACCGCTCTCCTCCTTTGAGACAAGCTCCATACACTCGTCTCCTCTCCCTATCTCCCTACTTGCCTCCCGTTACTGCATTATCTTTATATTCTCAGCCTCTGCTCTCCTCTCTGGAGAATCACAAGGGTCTCTTTGCAGTTTAATCTCCAGCTGAGAGTATACGTGGTGTTTGGCCCACGATGGTGTGACGTTGTCACTTCTTCTGTGTCGGGGGCATCTTTGGAGGACGGACAAGTGTTTGTGTTGGGACTGGTCGGGTTGATTGAATTGCCAGACAAGCCTCTAGGCAGAAAAAAGACAGAGACACAGAGAGAGAGTGATTTTCCACAACAAGTATGGTAATCAGATGCCCGGAGATTGTCAGAACACAAAGCCAAACAGAGGGGCTGCGGGCGATGAGAGGTGGTCTCTGCTGTCAGTGTCATGGCTTCATCTAAGCACTGCTACACTTTACCTTCTGTGAAAAAAATACTACAGCACAGCAGGGAGTCCTAACAATGTGCAAGAGGCAGATGAAAGGAGCATAAGAGTGGGGAAGAAACTTGTATGGAAACTCTCTGAGTCTGTCTCTCTACAAAGATGACAATCTCCCCATGCAGCAAAAAAAAGAAATAAGAGCTAGTGTCTAAAATTGCTCTGCAGGTGGAGGAGAGTAGAAAATGAAGAGGGAAGAAATCACACTTAAAAAAGCACTTAGGATAATAAAGAGAGGTCAATCACATTCAGAACAGAGACAAGGTGTCTGTGATATCCAGGTCGGATTCTCTCTGGAGGTCTGAATCTCTTCTCATAATGGACTTTTTAATTTGACTGATGGGCTCCCCGTCAAATCCTTGTGCTCCCATGGGGCAGCCGTGGTGTATTTTACGGTCAGAGATGTGAGACGGATGAAAGGACTTCATCAGGCTTCATAACATTTGTTCTAGGAAGGATGAAGACATTCGTCATTTTGTAAAGTCAATGAAATGGGTTATCTGTTGTTGTTGTTGTTGTTGTTGTTTGAAGTTATTTAAATAATTGCTAACACACATCACTGGATTCATTGCTTTTTTTTCATTAGCCCACTGAAACTGTTAAGTATTGAATCAGATGTTGGGCTCAGCCTCTGATCTCCGATGAAGGACAATCTTAACGCTTCTTCAGCATACCAAGACCTTTTGGACAATGCTATGCTTCCAACTTTGTGGCAACAGTTTGAGGAAGGCTTATCTATTCCAACATGACGTGTCCCAGTGACTATACAGACATGTTTTGACGAGTTTGGTGTGGAAGAACTTGACTGGCCTGCACAGAGCCCCTGACCTCAACCCCATCAAGCATCTTGGGGACGAACTGGAACAGAGATTGGGAGCCAGGCCTTCTAGTCCAACATCAGTACCTGACCTCATAAATGCTCTACAGAATGTACCAAAAATTGTATCAAACTCACAAGAAATAAAGATATTTTCTTTATTTTCTTGCGATTTCCATGTCTTTTCCCAAGCCGTGGTGTGTGTGTGTGTGTGTGTGTGTGCTGAGCCTCCTTTACTTAAAGCCTCAGTCTGGTTATTTGCAAGTGTTGGTTCAATGGTGTGGAATGAATCTCTTACCAGCCGGTCTCTCTTCCTTTGTCACTTTCTTTTATCAACATACAGCACTACTTCCTGCAGTACAGTTTGTGCATCAGTCGGTGTACGTTGCACATTTTGCTCCACCACCACTGTAGGAATTCAATGTCAATGGCTTCATCAACATCACTGTGGTAAAACGGAACAGAGGGAGTACATGGAGTACGGCAATATGTCTCATGGGTGCTGCGTTTGATCATTTAAGGTCTAAAAAGACCTAAAACTTTTTCAAATCTGCAACTTAGAGTGTATACAGGGACAGGGAGAGGGGGAATAAAAACATCAGACGAGCCAGCTTTAGCAAAAAAAACATGTTTAATCTCTCCTTGATGCGTGTCTATTTACACGTAATAAATCTGCAAAATAGGAAAGAGCAGAATATTTACACGGGCGTGAAACAGCCAAAACCTGTCACAGCAGCTTCAAGTCTGAAACTCTTAAAAAGGTATCAGAATTCATAAAGTATTAAAACTCTTTTAAGTTTTTTTTTTTTGTTTATTTTTTTTTACCTTTCTACTTCTCTCTCTCTCCCCTTAATCTGTGTCAAGATATTTTCTTTCCTGTACTCCTCTGAAATGTACTTTAATCAAAGCGAACCCAGCAGGTGTGGATGTTGGGGATGGAAGTGAAAAGATGAGAAACATTTGAGCAGTTGAAGGGAGACATGAAGCCGGAAATGGTGGATGAAATGGGGGGGACGTATTACGGTTTGTGCGGTGTCATGTTGGAGGGTGCAGCCCATGTGGGAAACAGAACATTCCTGTTACACTTCGGAATAGATTCAAATCAAAATAAGAGAGAACCAGGCTAGCAGCTCCACGTTAAGTCTAAAACCTAGCTAACTCTCTCCCAGCTTCAAACTTAATGTTATTTAAAGTTAAATTATTGAGAAATAATTTTACACACTTAATGTGTTATGCTGTGTGTGAACGCAGCATTAGAACGTGTCATTATTTCTTTATAAACAGAGCCAGGAAGGCTCTTACATATTGTTTACTAAGCTAGGCTAAAACGTAGGCTAAAGCTAAGCTATTAACCTAAATTCACTCGCGTGAGGGAACGTTTCACAAAAGTCTGCTTTGTTCTTCCAGATAAATAAACTGTTGGCAAGATGTACATTAAAATATATTTCTATGACCAATTTGAACTCCTACTATGTGGAAAAATAAATATTTCATATGGGAAGGGGCTGACAAGGCACGGGGGACAGTTCTGCGTTGGTCAGTCTCTGAGAATGTGTCTCTCTCTCCCTCTCTTTCTTCATCACTGTCTTTTTTTCTGTGTGGAGAAAAGTGAATACCACAGATGCAACAGAATGAAAAATGAAGCGGTAACGTTGCCTTCAAAGCATTTCATCTGCTCTGCCCAAGTCTTTTTTTTTTCTTTTTATCTTCCCCCCCCCCCAACAACAGATGAAGCAGAAAACAAGAAGCAAAGCTAAGAAACAAAAGCACCAGAGACCAAGTGGGCCCTTCTCTCCCACCATCAACATTTCTTTCTCTTTTCACATTCTAGTCATCAACAATGGCTCAATATGCCTTTTTACTCTTCCCAGATCACTGAAATCATCTTCAGAAATCTTCACCAGACATCAAAGATCCACATCCTCAGACTTTCATCCAGTTAAATGGAACAAAATGTGTTAATGAGAGCCTGTACATGCGTTAAAATACATCAACGGAACCTTTATTTTCTTTTGTTCTGTTTTACGACAAAACTGAGTGTGGAAATCCTTGTTGTGGAAGTACTGAAAAGCAGATGAATGGATCAGAGTCAACCTCTCTTCTGATGTGCGTGAAGAAAGCTTTGGTCAGCCGCCCTGTATGTTTCTTTTTACCCTGTGTAGATCAGTGGTTCAAGTATGGAAGCACATACAGTGCGTTTCAGTCTGTCCAAAAACGCAATTACGTTGTCAGATGGAAACACCGTATCTTAGAATAAACGACAATAAAATGTACACTGCACTTTTAAAGGGTTTCATAAAACATCCTGATCCATCAAGATTGAGATACTGTTGTTGGTCTCGGACCTTTTTACTTGTCAGCAGCAATGTGTTTTTGCAGGTTTGGAAGTCATATTTGAAAAAAAACAAAACAAAAACACAAAGAGTTGCCATTCCTTCAAACGGTTATGGATGAAGATGGAGTGGAATTTCCAATAAGAAAATAATAATGTTGCAATGGTAGGGAATATATATATATATATATATATATAATTTTTTAGGAAGCTAAGACATGTCATTTGATTCATTCTATTCTTACTAATCTTTTAAAACGCACGACAGCTAGACCATAATCGTCCTGCAGTAGCTAATATGATATGGTTTGTCGCTATGTGATTACTTCCTGTGACATGAAATGATAGCTCATGTCATTCTCATAACAACTTCATTTTCATTTTCCAGTCACTTCAAACACGAGGTTTGGACTGAAGGAAGTGCTGCTCAAAAGACACAAACCAAAGGGTCTGAAAAAACTGAAATATAAGGCTTATTTTCTGTAAAACAGAGCTGTTTTGTTCTGCTTCTCCTTATAATCGACATTGATTAGTTCATAGATGGGATCTGTTCATTGGACATTGGTGTCTTTTCCAATTTGGTACATTTGGACTTTTCAGTTTGGATAGAAATAACAGAAATTTTAATTAAGTTCCCTCTCCTCCTGTCTCGTGTGCTACCATGGCTGATTTCTACTCTTATAAAAGTTTTTTTTTTTTTTATTCCTCTATTGTTAAATCGGTGTTGAGATTACCTCAATTTTCCGTAATTGGTTTGAAAGTCCAAAAACAGAACGTCACCATTCCATTCACACCCGTATCGGTTTGAAAGTCTGCTGTTGCGGCACGTCAACGTTCGGTCTCATAAAAGAACATGACGTGAACTGATAAAAGTCTTTTTCGATGACCTATTAATCTAAGTAAGCATGTACGTGTTCAGCATCATACCATCAAATGTTTCTTTGAGGTGTAGGCACAGCTCAAGGCAGATGATTTGCTCCAAATTGCTTAGAAATGATGACGAGGCGCTTTCTCTGCTGCGCTGGATTGTACTAAAGAGCAGCACTCACTGCAGTCACAATGCTCCATCACCACCATCAAAGAAGGAAGTTTGTAGTAACTTAGTGTAGAAGGTGGGAGGTCATTTAAAGGTTAAATGGTTTGCAAGGTCTCTGCAGGTCATGTGCTAATCAAACTAATCTCTAAACTAGTCTCTCTACTTGACCACACGGGTGAGCTAATCTGAGGGAAGCACTGTTGATGAGGAAGAATGAAGAATGTCGTAGCTGTTTCCTTAAAAGCAGTAATGTTGTCAAATTTGACCCACTTCCTTATCACCTTATTTCTCTGTAAATAAATAAAAGCAGAGGAGATTTGTTCGAAATTCACCGATGTGGCGGTTACTCTGCTTCTCAATAGATGGACGACAACATACTGTATAGTAAACATTACCCTGGATTGTTTACCATCTATCAGGACCGTCTTTATTAGTCTTTTAACCCTTTTTACAGTCACCGGAGAAAGGAATGTCTTGTTAATGAACGCACGTTGTTTTTTTTGTTTTCGCGTCGCTGCAAGTTTATGTGGAGCAGCTTAACGTACTTAACTATTTTTTTTATACCCCTGTAAAACCACACAAAGAAGAAAAAAAAAGGCCTTCACCTGGTACAAAAACACTCACGTGAATCAAGCTTCATTTCATTATCGCTTCGTAAAGCACATTCACATTTCATAAGTGGAGCCTTGAGCTTTTACCGTATTCACTGCAGACAAAAAGAAACAAAAAAAATCACTGTTTTTTTTTTGTTTCACACAAAAACTAGCCTTCATTTCGGATGGCACGTGTTTGAAACAGGAGGGAAGTGTCTGTAAAACGAGCTTGAGCAGGTTCAGTGTATAGGTGACTGTCTCACGCCTCTAGAGAGCAATGAGGCTGGCCCTCCACAGAAATGATTTCTCTGTTTCACCTAAAAACTGCTGTATTTGGTTTCTTTTAAACAAACGGCTCACCGGCCATTTCATAACATCACTTGTCCTTTTTACTACCTTTAGAGCCACAGATGTAGCACAAAACTGCCCCAAGACTTCATGAAATATAGAAAGTGTTCATCATATTTACTATATATATATATATATATACATATATATATATACCTGTTGTTTTTTTTCGCCGGTTATCTCTTTTTTTAAACTCTCACTTTCAGTCAGTAAGCATGACAACATTTTCATAATAGCACATTTTTATCTAACGAAAAGAAGTCTCTTTGCACTAAACGACATTCAACGGAAAACATGGCACAGGACGACTTTTTCCTCGTGTTTCTCGGAATTTTTCATCTCGGAAATATCAAATCCTATTCTCAAACTTATCTTTTGTACATTAAAATGGAAAAAAAAAAACAAAAAAAAATTCTCAATTGTTTGAAAAAGAAAAAGAAGTTTGTATTTATAGATCTATATATATTCATATATCCTCTTCTCTCTTTTGATTTAACTTTGTTGTGCAAATTCAGCAGTAACACAAGTGGCACAGCACTGGGGAGAGTAGGCAGTTGAAGGGGCAACAGAATTAAATGCAATAATAAAAAAAAATCAAATGCTGTGTAGTAAGAGTGGAGACGTCCTTTGTTAAAGGTGGGAGGAGTCGGGGGGAGAGTTTCCCTGCAAAGTCCCTCCTCCCGGTTGCTCTGCTGTGGCAGCAGTCTTGGCAGTTTTGCCGAGCATCCACCCTGCTGAAGTGCCTTTGAGCAACGCAATGAATCTCTCCCAGCTCCATGGCTGCTGCTCTGTAAGTGTCCCTGACCGCTCACCTCTCTCTGCAGGACAGCGACAGAAGAGAACAAAAAAAAAAAAGGGATCAAGTATCAAGATAATCTATCCTGGATTTTGAGCTGAGCCTTGGCTGTGGAAAGCTCCCAGCTGGTGACCTGACCAGCGAGAAGAGTTTTGGTCACCACTGTGCATGTACCACTCCTGATTGTGGCCTAAGTACCCAGCTGCTGCTCCCTTACGGACTCTAGATGTGATGAGGGCCTTGATGAAAACAACCCCTCTCCTGAGCTGAGGACTATATCTGCTGAGGCTGATGGTGCATTTGATTTTGGTTGTTCATGACAGGGTTGGTGGCTCAGAAGAATAAGAAAAAAAACGACAAAAACAAAAGGTCAACCCAGCCGGCGGGGCCTCAGTTCCAAACTCTGCTGTCTCTCCAGTGTGCTGCTGCTGCTGGGTGCCTGTGTCCTGGCAGTCTTTTTCTGCTGCTGTCGGTAGTTGTTTGGGAGGGCGACAGACTTCAAACATCGAGGGTTAAAATGTCACGGGCGTCAGAAGGTTGTCAGGGAAGGCGTGTCGGTTGGCCGGGTTCTCCGCCGGCCAAGGCGCGGGGATTGGCCGGTCCTCAGCTAGCCAGAGCCATGGTGTCGATCACCTGCTCCAGCTTTCCCCGTAGCCGCTGTCTGCGCGACTGTTCGTCCTTCTGTAACGCCGAAAGGATCTGGAAAAACAAATATGGAGAAAGATGTTGTTAATCTTAGACTCCCTGCTCGTGACCAGGGAGACGCTTGGTGGGAAAGTAGAGTGAGTAGGATGTGAGTATTTTGCAGAAGTGAGGAAGCAGCGGGTACAGTATGTGCAAAAAGACTACATTTACGTGTGCATTTGTCTTCTCTTAGCACGTATGTGTGATAGTATGTGTGTGTGTGTGTGTGTGTGTGTGTGTGTGAGAGAGGTCAGGGCACATGCTCGAGGCAGCAGCGGTTGAGCAGCTGCCTATATGTGGATAATAGGCTGTAATGAAGGGAAGCATTTTGGCTTGAATGAAGACACCTGCAAGCAGCCCGGGTAACGACTGTAATACTGCTGCTGTGATGGAGGGAGGGAGGGAGGGAGGGGAGAGGCTGGCACATCTCATCGTTTGCCACAAAAATGCACGATAAAGTTGGGGAGAGCAGCAGTTGAAAAGGACACGTGGCTGTCCATCAGAAGCTGGAGGAGGAGGAGGAGGGTGAACCGACGTGACTCATGGGAGGAGAAAATAAAGAGATGGAGAGGATGAAGGATAATGAGGCGGGGAAAGAGAGAGAAGAAGCGATATGGCGATGGAGGAAAGATTAAATGGCTGTGGGGGGAGAGGAGTGGGTTGTTTCTTTCAGTCGTTTCAGTCTTAATGGGTTAGATGAGGGTGGACGGCACAGATTTAAGGCTAAATTATCAGCCCTCTTAAAATAGGACATTTAGCGCATGCACACACACACATTCTTGTACAGCATCCTTAGTGAGGACAATAGACAGAATGGATCCACTGGTCTTAAACTTAATCATCATAGTAAATCCCTAACCCTAAAACCGAGTCTTAGCCCTTTAACTCTGTAAAACCTAAGCTTCAAAATGTCTGTCTGCGTCTGGACTTTTCTGCCTATTTTAACCATAAAAGGACCAGAAAATGTCCTGTAATTAAGTGTTTTGCCCATTTTTCCAGAATAACTTTCGATATCTGGCAGTTATTTACAATTTACTGCATGTTAAAATAGTGTATTAACCAACCAACCGTTGGAATTTTTCGCGCGCTTACGGTAATGCAAAGTGCGCTTGTGCAAACGTGTCGTCTGCTATACGCTCTGTGTTTAAGGGTTCAGTTTGTAGGGACGAGCCAAAATGTCCCCACAAAGACACACATGCATGCACGTTCAGCGGTAACAAATAACACACACCATGCAATTTGTAAGTCTACACAAATGACTCAGGTGAGTCTTAATGTACAGCTCAACAACAACAACAAAAAAAGAACATTTTGTACATTTGAAATATTTGCTTTCTTCCCCAGAGTTAAATGAGAAACCACACGTGTGTGTGTGTGTGTGTGCGTGCGTGCGCACTACAATATGATGCCATTGCCAGCAGCAGCAGTGGGTGTTTTTAGCTCAAACACTGAAAACAGTGGGGAATGCCTGAAGTATAAGTATAAGCATTTCTAAATCTCACTAATTAACATGTCATATGTATGTTTCTGTAATCCCTACAAACCCCTCATATTTGGGGGTACATGCAGAGGAGAGAGGCATTGATCTTCTCGTTTAATAACTCAAACCCTTTATCGGATGAACCGCACACTCCTAATCTGTGCAGAAATGTCGAGTTTTAATCAGCTGGCCGAAGCTGTGAGACACTGTACATGTAGGACTTTGGGGGGGGGGGGGGGGGGGGGGGGGGAGAAAAGGAAAATCACATAAATTCAATGAGGCTCCATTAGGTCCTTAATGTGCTGAGCTCATGCCTTAATGTGTATCCTAATGGTGATAATACCTTCCAGCCTGTACCAATGTGGACTGGTTATCACTGTAATTGAATTAAAATGACCTCACGGTATTAGTCAAAGGCAAAGTAGTGAGGAGGGGGAGCGGTGGTGGTGTTGGTGGTGGTGGTGGTGGAGAAGGTAGTGGATGTTGTTAGGTTGAGGGAAACCCACCTCGTCTTTGTATTTGATGATGTAGGAGTAGATCTCGTGCAGCGCCGACATGCTGTTGAACTGACTGAGGTGCAGGCGGGACTGCTCTGCTAGGTAGGCACTCATGTCCTGATCACTGATGGCCGGCATACGGGAGATATCGGAGTAATACCTGGAAGAGACACATTTTCTCATTTATTTATTTATTTATTTCTCTGTTTTTGATATAAATAGCATCACAAATGTGTTTTTATTGTGAAGTATACATCGTTCCATATCAAAACAAGCACTTTTACCTTGAACTTTTGTGAAATGTCATCATGAATATCTTAACATAATAATCATAATCTTAACTGCAGTATCAAGATGGAATATTGTGTTATTTTTATTGTGTACACTTTTTTGTAATGTACTCTATGTTACATTTAAACCACTGTCAAAAGAGTTCACACAATCCATGATTTTCTTTGTATTTCCCAGTACAGCGGTGTTTGGATGTCTTGTGTCACTTTGCAGCAGGACACAGGAAGTGATTTATTTTAAGTCGGTTTAGTAAAGTGAGACAGCCGCAAACAGGTTGGCTGAAAATTACAGTCATTCTGCAGTTTTATGAGATAAATGTTTCTTTGACCAATCATAAGGCAGTTCAGTGAGAGAGAGAGAGAGAGAGAGAGGGAGAGAGAGAAACACTGTGGTTGATCAATACACTTTATTAATCCGCCTATTATTACAAATTATAATCTCAGAACCTTCATAAATGTTGCTTAATGTCATTAAAGACCATTAGTGTTGTTCTGGTTACTGTAGTTAAGTTTTTTTTTATTATTTCTCAGAATTTCGTTAGATGGAGGAAAAAGAAAATTATGTATACACACATATATATATATATATATATATATATCAAGTCTGCCTGATTTCTAACACATGTCAGCAATAGTGGAGCGTTTCAAAGAGGGAGATATTGCTTCACATCATGCTGCATATGAAACGTGAGAGACGTAAAAAAAATAAACTATTTCCTCAGCCTTCTTTCCTCCCGCAGCGTTACATTTACAAGTGTGGAAAGTGATATGGTTCAAAAAACTGAAGATAGGAGGGGCAAGAGGGGGTCAGAAAGGCTTAGTATTTCTTTCTTCCCTAAATGAAAGACAGACTAAAATTTGCAGGCATCAAAGAGAGAGTCCTCTCTCCTCAAAGCTGTCATAATGAAAACAAACGCGGAGAATAAACTTCATCCATTCACGGCAGTTGACGCCTGGACCACAGCGGCAGTCCTGACACCGGGTAAACAAAAGGAAATGAATGGATGGATTATTTATTGATTCACTAATTTCCTTTCAGTGAAACCTTTCGTTAGATGATGGTCACAGTGTCACAGTCCCCTCTGGATCTCCGTCATCCACGTCTTTTTGTGTGTGTGTGTGTGTGTGTAATTATTGGAGGCAGCGTGAGTTTTCCAGATGGCCTCCTGTAATATTTTTTTTTTACAGAGCGCTGCTGCTGCTGCACTTTGTCTGTAGATTTTTCATCTGTCGTGGCAGGGACGTTTGGACTGGCTTCAGACAGATGCTCCAGCACAAAGAAAATACATTTAGCCCATGTTTAAAGCAGCAGCACAAGCCTGGTTCTGACAAGAGTGAAGTTTTCGTGACTCACTTCCTGTCGTTTTTAACTACAAACTCACTGGATTCACGCTCGGCATAACGTCTGGCAAGAAAATGACTTTCAAATATACGGAAATTGTGAATCTTGCAAAGGAAGGATGATACTCTCACCTAAACGAAATAGAAAACAAATCAATTTGCCTCTGAACTGTGTCCTACAGTGAGGTTCACGAAGAGGAAGCATTGACAGTGTTTCCCATTAGTTGTTGCCAGATGAAGGACTTTCGTCTAGCTGCGTTTTCATTATTCTCTTGTTTACCATATTATTTTGAGGTGATGGGCACAGTTGGAGGTAAAAAGAAAATCAAAAACACTACTGAGAGAACTTCCTTTACACACATAAAAATAATAATAAAAGATTAACCCCCCCCTCCCCTTCCCTTCCTACACTTACACTTTCCCTACCAGCCCGAATGTTGACTGTTGGAACAACAGCCTTCACATTATCGACTGAGTGGTGTTGTTGTTGTTGACTGCAGCAGCAGAGGAGCAAAAACACCAGTAAAAGCGAGGCATGCAGGGAATAGCACAGCATATTAAGATTATATCCCAATATTGAGCTGCACCTGAACCTGTTGGCAGGATCCGTATCTGAACTATCTGGAGGTTTACTGCAGCAGGGCAGGCTGAGGTTGCGTTTGGGGTTAGGAGGCACCAAGAGAGACGAGCTTTAACTGCACCCAATTAACCTTCACCTATGAATCTGTATCTCACGCCGCCTCCAGATGCTCTCAGTGAGACTTAGGACTTACTGTAGCACATTCAAGGATGCGGCTGTCAAAGTGCACGAGTGCCACGGCAGCAGGAGGGAAAAAGAGGAATGCACTTTGGACACTTTTTCAGCTAACACTTGTTTCACTCGTAATTATTCCCATTGGCAGTTGGCGTTTTCTGCCCCGTAAGCGTGATATCTTGGCAAGCGGAGTATCATTACATGATGTGGGAGAAACGGCGAGTGGAAAATGTGAAAAGAGTCTGGGGAGTATCAGTCCAGAAAAGCTATTTAGAGACTATGGGACTTATCTCAGGGAGCAGAAGCGATGACTGCGGAAAGAGTTGCAACACTCGGGCACTGCATAAAAGATGCAACATGAGGCGGCGAATCCTTTATTCACCTGTTTGTTTTCCTTCCCTGAACCTCATGTAACAAAAAGAATAAAAAATTAAAAAATCACAGTATATTTGTCTTAGACCTGAATTTATAAGGTCAAGTTTAACATGAGCTGACATTAGCGATGATTTCACACACCGTGCATGTACGACACCAATCAGACGCAACATTAACACCGGTAACTGGTTTTAATGTTGCGTCTGATTGGTGTACATTTTATTTTTAGACGCCTGGGGCAAGGTTACCGTAATCACGGAACAGGATTGCTTTACACTAATTTAATCTAACTGCATCTTCAGTGACATTCTTCAAGTGTTGCTACCAGATGCATTTCAGCTCGTTATGTTCCATGTTCCACTTGTTTTGATTAACTTAAGACATGTTGAGTCTCAACTTAAGAATGTGTGTGTGCTTGCATTAACTCAGCGGGTTCGGCTGATAAAACTCTGACTTACCTCTCCACCCAGTTCTTGTAGTTGGGGATGTCTTTAGCATAGAGAAGCTTATTCGAAGGCGAGTCTTTTCCCAGTTTGTGTTCTGACGTCGAACAGGAGTCCATGAAGGTCTGGGCCACCACGGACAGACACGCGTCTGTGATGCTGTTCTTGTGGATGTCGAATACAAACTGGGGGTTCTTGATCACGTTCACCCAGAACCGCAGAGGAAGACTGGACACGGGAAAAGAAAAACACATTTTTATTAAAAGCCATATTAATCCTCTCCTTCATTTTTATTGGTACTGGTGCTTTTTTTTAACAAACTCCTATCAATTCCTTTGATGACTTACCAGACAGTAGCAGATGGGATGTATAACACTAGCATTATCACCACATCCTGTGACATAACTTACTTGTTTACAAGGCCGTTTAAATGCACCTTGACCGCATATTTACCACTGTAAACGTTCATTCCTGAGCCCCCAAAGAAACAAAGTTATTTCAAGGTGCACTATCCACGATCCAAAGTCATTTAGCTGACGCTTTTGACCGGATATGTTTATTACAGAAGTGGATGTCAATTTCTAAACGATCACAATATGTGCCGAGAATAAGAATAAGAGAGAAAATAATGAACAACTGTCCATCAGACTTGTCTAAAGCCCAGCGTGTTGTTGTGAAATTGCTTGTTTTGTCTGACCCACAATCCATCAGTTATGTGAAAAACTCTTAAGTGATATTAAATCAATTCATGAAAGAATCAACAAATCATCACGTCTTTCTAGGTATAAAGAGATGAATTTACCAGTTGCTCTTCCAAGTGTGTCGCACGTCGTAGTCGTTGATCGAGTGTTTGTCGGCCTGTTCGTCCAGGAAGTCGAACATGTACTTAATGGCCAGTGGCAGCGCGCTGCCTCTGTGGGCCGTGCTGAAGATGGTCTCGAAAAGGTCGTCCACAAACTTCTGTAACGTACCCTGAGTGGCAAACGAAGAGGAAATGGTTAGTGATCACTGCAGGTTCACAACAGTGATGGAACTGCACACGTCATGTTGTTTGTGGAGCTCGAAACTCAACTCTTTCAACTGATTACACACAGCAAATGTATTCTATAGGCAGTTTCTTTATGATTTCTTTTTGAATACAGACTGTAATAATGTCTTACTATGAGAATTTCCATGCTGTTATTTACAATGAATTCACCTACCGCCAACCTCAAAAAACACACCAATATTAGTCTGATAAGTGAAAGTGTGAAATGTAGGGTCTTGGATTCAATCCAGTGATTTTTACCGGTATCGTATCCCCTCGTCCCTGTCCAATACTACATTTGCTTTGCTTTTAAATTTTTAAGGAGGGGTAGATCTTGTGAACTCGTACACAGACGGTAGAGAATGATAAATAGCAGTTTCATAGCGCCGTGTGACAGGCTGTAGTGGGCCATTTCCAGCTGCTTGTATCCACAGCCCCTGAATGGGCCATATGTGCGTGTACTATTTTCAGTATGAATGGCCCCAATGTGAAGGAGAGTGATAACTTCAGCTCTGTGACTGCCAGGGTCTGGAAACACAAGCAGGAAGCTCCGCTCTCTGGTTGGGATGCTGTACCCGGGTGACAATGCTTCACCATAAATGTGAAGAGAATTTCCCTAACAGCACATTTTGTTTCGCTGACTTCTCCATCTGGCAGCATCTATTACTGCGGAAATGTTTGGGAATTGTGTTTAGTTGTGAAATGGAACAGCAATAAATAAATTCGGTCCCAGTGACGGATCAAAGCCCTGAGATCTGCATGGATGAGACGTCTAGGCAGGCGGGGGGGGGGGGGGACGGGGCAGGACATAGACAGCCATGGACAGACAAGGACAAGATGAGCTACTCAATTGCATTTGCCTCTCAGTTTTATTTCACCATGCATGGCCAAATCTTCAATCCCTCAACAAATTACCCCTCTCCTGACACCGCCTGTATCTGCCTCCCTGCTCTCGACACCACAAACCCCACCTTCTATTAATCTGTTTTCTCTTTCTGATTACGAGTGTAAATTGAATCGCCGACTCGCTTGTAACTGCTCCGTTTTCCTCTGTCCCCCTAAAATTAGGGAGACAATTAACTGAGAGACACGCAGGGAAAGACAGCTGAATTGTCTCAGTTTTTCAGATGATGGATACACAGTATTATATTTGCTGGTGTGTGTGTTGTTCAGGCTAGAATTAGATTAAGGTTATGTGAGGGCATCTATCTATCTATCTATCTATCTATCTATCTATCTATCTATCTATCTCCCTCCATCCACATACATACAGAATGTACTGTATATAAACAAGCAAACAGTTTGATTTACAAATTGAGGAGAAGATAGTGATCAAAACAAGGTACAGAAAAATAAGATGTAATAATATGAAGAAGGTACTCAAGGTCTAATTTTTCTTTCTCTCTCTCTCTCTCTCTCGAAACAAAACTACTTCACGTTTAAGAGCAGTCACTCAGCTGAAATCAGACCAAATTGCCATCGTTTCGACCTCCAATTTGGATGATTTTTAAAATGTCTATACTTGAAGCTTCTAATATCACCCAGACACTTTTCATGTGGCCTCACGAAGCTCTTGTTTGCTGTCTACTTCAGTGTGGCCACTGAGAGACAATGATTGGACAAAAGTATCTGACAAATTAAAATGTGGAAATGTCAAATGCAGAATACACTCAAGGATCTACATGTACGGTCGGATGGACCTTGAATGTGGAGGTAACAAAGGGTCCAAATTCATATTTGTTCATATTTCCTCCGTGTATCTGTGAACGGAGCAAGTCTGCTTTCCCGCAAACACTCTTAACTATTGACAAATAGGAAAAGGTTAATTCCACATCAGTGCAACAGGGATGTGCGATATTAAGACTTTCTGTCGATAGCGATACATATACAATTTTCCCTGCCCCAACTGCAGCGGTCAGTTAGTCTCTCCTGAAGTGAAACGAACATAATATTTTAATACTAACTAAACAGTTGGACAGAGTGCAAGGATAATATATTTTAAAGCCAATATCTGACGATACTGATATTGTGCTGATAGCATTGTGCATCCCTAACGTGTAATATTACGGAGTGGGAGGATGACACGTAGAAGGGACCTCATATAACGTATTTTCTTTTTATCATTTTGCTATTCCGTCACTCGGTGTGGACGGTTGAATGAATGAACAAAATTAAATAATGATTTCATAAAAGTCAGTAAGGTTTTTAATGACACAGGTGTATCAACTGTTACTTGGGACACCAACTCAACTTAATTCAAATAAGCTGTGGTTTTACCCGCGGCCTCTGACGTCGCCATGGAAGCTTTACCAAGCTATTTCTACGATACTGGATGATCTTCTGTAGGTTTATACTCAACAAATAAAAAGACATAAGGACGCTTTGGTGGATTCTTCAAATGTAGGGTTTCCTTATTCCTCAGAGAAGGAAGACGTTTTTATTGCATCTTGTTTAATGATCAAAACATTTCATTCAGGACGGACGGAATGACCGTAATGACGGACGTCTATTTACGCGTTTCACCATAATTAAGGTCCACATAGCATAAAACTTCACTAGTACGTAGTTCTTTCCATCCCTGTGTCTTACCTTCGTTGCGAGCAGCCTGGTCAGGTAGATCTCCGAGACCATCTTGCTGCCCCGGTCGCCCTCCCTCTGGTCAGAGTGGTCGTGGTTCTTCACCAGATGCCACAGCTTGGTGCCACTCTCCAGGTCAGGAGTGATCATCGGTGTTCGGGATCGCAGGCTGTCTGGACTGCTGGCCGTCCTCAGCATACTCTCTACATGCAAACACACGTGAGAGAATGATTACGTCAGGCTCCTGTAGAAACCAGGACAAAATATCTCGCTCGCCCCCACTGGTTTCTCTGTTATCTGTGTCAGTTTTTATTATTCATGGTGTGGGTGTCAAAGTTGATTAGAGTGAAGCAAAGAGATGCATATCTGTGAGTGTTCCATTTAGGACTAAAAGGGGGAAGAAGGGAGCAACGGGAGCAGGGAGGTGAGGTGCACAGGGGGAGATGACTATCTGCTGAGTGGCTCCTGCTCTTGGGATAAAGAGAGGATGCGGAATGGATGGAAGAGAGATAAAAGAGAGAGAGAGAGATGCTGATGCATGTTGCAGCTCTTTTATGTTTGGTGAAATGATGGAGAGGTGAGAAGAGGAGAGAGTGAATGTGGTGGGGTTTGCTAAATGGACAGAAAGACAAAACATCTGGGGAGAGGAGAGGACAAGGAGAACATAGAGTAGACACATGAATGAGGCTGAGTGGGATGGTGTGTAGTGTTGTTGCTCTTTTCAGCAGGGTGCTGAGTGGCTTTGATTCCAAACCTATCATTGCTTCTGGTGGTCTGACATTAAGGCTTGTTCATGAGCACGAGCCACTGTCACTCACACACACAAAGAGCGAAAATAAACACACAGCCAACAAACCATTCAAAGAAAAAATGTATTCAGTGTAAGGCGACGAGTTTTAGCCGCTTGAGAGTTATAATCAAGAGGTTTCAGAAACTGGATCGACCTTAAATACGATTCTTCTGTTCATATTCAAGTCAACAACTTCCCAAATTGAAAAATACCATTATATACTTCAATAATTACAATCTAAAAAAAAAACAGAATCACACAACGACTTAGCGTTTAGTTTTAATGCTAAAGAAACACGCAGTTCAAAACCCCATTTACAAAATGAATGGATAGATCAAATCTAATCATTTGTTTGGTTGTTATTGGCCTGATATCTGTGTATTATTGCAAAACAGCTATTTCTTTTCCACTGCTACGTATATTTCCATAAACTCTGTAATAAGGCTTGGCAGGGCAGTAGCAGACCCAAGTCTCAAAGATAGTGTGTTGCATAGCAACGGTATCACACTCCGTGCTGCGCGACTGCAAAGAGAAACTTTATTTCTTTATTTATTTTCATTTTTTTAAATGCTTTAAAATACTTCGCTTCATTAAAATGTGTCTCTGTAACAAATGACCAGACTTGTTCACCATTTTGGGGAGAATAGTTCACTCCAGGGCCATAATATATTGTGTTTATGTCACTGCCATAACAGTGGCCCTCATTAGTGATACAATCACAACATTTCACAGTCTTGCGTGACCTGTTGCTTAAGTACATCATACACTGGTACAGGTAGCTGTTTGTTTAAGGTAATTATAAGATATGCCACTTATTTCCACTGCCCCCAAGTGCTCAGAAAAGAAAACCATCAGCATAAGCACATTGGTTATTTTTTTTCTCGGCCGATCTTCAGAATAACCTCTCAAAACTTATCTACCATCTCTGTTGAGTCCAGTAGACATGGCGGATAGATTAGAAGCCGTTTTGCTGACAATTTCCACTTCTACATTTATCTCCATTGGTTTCACTCTCAGGTGATATCACCAGTATCTGAAAATCACTATTATTGCAAAGTCTCATGTTGCATTTCATCCAATGGACGAACGCACGTTCACATTTTATGTAAAGAAAAAGAAGAATTCGACTCTAAATGTCTCATTTTTCTTGTCATAAGTGGTTTCTAGTAAACCCAGGTTGAGACAACAGCAGCTCTGGAGGCAATTATAGCAGAAATAAACTGCATGCGTGAGGGTTATCACCTGCTTAGTATCAGACAAGTGTTTGGTTTTTTTTTCCTACACATTTATCTTCGACATAGTCTAATTTTCTGGTGAAGAATAGTAAATTGATGTAGGGGCCTCAGTCTATCTGTTTATCTGACTGCCAGCTATTCTCTTTCTCCCTCTCTGTGTATGTGTGTATGTGTGTGTGTGTGTGTGTGTGTGTGTCAGCTGGGGATCGAGGCATCCACTCTAATGCCTGTCATTTATGGACTGCTTGGAAATAGGTGTGGAATAGCCTTGGCCTGGGCTGATAGCAGCGGATAAAAAGAATTGCCATTCACTCAGAGGGAGGTGAAGAAGAAGAAAAAAGAAGAAGGAATGGAGCCCAATCATGGCCGTGAAAAACAAAAAAGAAAGAGCAAATGAAAGTGATAGAGGGTGCTGGAAGGAGGCGGGCGGTCAGAGAGATGGGAATCATTGACAGAATGATTTAAATAGGATCGGGTGAAGAGGAGAGGGGGGAGTTGTACCGTATCTACTGAGGCTCTTGGTGAAGGTGGACGAGTTGGAGATGTTGTAGGCAGAGTTCTGCTTTGGCACCAAGGCGATCACTGAGCCGTCTGTCACCTGCGCCGCAAAACACACACACACACACCACATCATTGCAATGTGGAAGCCACTCAGCTGTCAACTGTAGTTTGTTCCTGTCGTGAGTGCACGTCAGTGATACCTGATAGTGAGCCAGCGTGTTGAGTCTTTTCCAGTCATTGTCAATCTTGGTGGTGACGTCTTCATCTTGCAGGATGATTCTGGCCATCCGACCTTGACGCCATTCTTCAAAAACAAGGATTTGAAATTTAAAAACAAACAAACACTGAAGCATTTGTTGGACTTCATCATTAACCAAGTACCAATATTAAAGGAATACTTCACCCTATTCTAGTAATACAAAGCTAAATGCAAAATTGGTGAAGTATTCCTTTAACCTCTAAAAAAAACCCAAACTTCTGTATATACAATTGTTCACAACGTACAGACTTTTAGCCCATTAAGACCATGATCCGAGTACATACGATAACGTCTATGTAAAAGTGTGATCACATCAAATCCTCAAAAAACACCATGTTTTGCTCTTGCATACAGAAATGACGTCTGCGCGTGTTCCCATACAGCCTGTGGATGTGAGTACCGATCACATGAGGTCAGAGAAGATGCGATAAGAAGGGATCGGAAGACTCGTGATAATAATAATAATAATAATAATAATGAAAAGTTCTGTGCTCTGTTTGTAAAGTTATTTTGAGCAGTTGTAGTCTCACTTGTCAGCCCCCTAAAAACTTTACGGAGCACTTTTGAGGAGAGCTTCTCTTGACTCACTGTTTTGTTTTTAAAGCCTGCAATGTTAACTGCTTTTGCAGGTTACTGTTTTCTGTAAAAAGGTTGCACAAACCCACTATAAATACATATTGTAGAGTGGGTTTATAAAGCAAACCCCCCATTGTGGGACAATAAAGCTCTGAACTGAACTGGACTACTACTATAATAGTGTACAGAACAAATAAACAAGACATAAAAAAAAATAAACACATGACTTTCAGTTTGGTCGGCATGGTCCTCTTGTGATCTTATCAAGAGTTTGATACAAAGCAATCACCACGGCCACACAAACGTCTTACCCAGGTCCATGTCGGAAGCCTTTGACCGTTGTGAATATGGGCTGCCCTTATAAACGGCATCCAGCAGCTTCTCTTTGACCTGAGTGATGGTGTCACAGTTCAGACACTTCACCGTCACCTCGGAGGTGTGGTCATTTTCTGGGTTTACACAGTGCAACGTCTGGCGGAGAGAAAAAACAAAAACAAAGCAAAAGAATGAGGTTTGAGTAGAGACTGAGTTCTGCCATGAATGAATGATCCTGAGAGCATATTCAACACCTAGTTTGTTTGCAGCAGCTATTTTATAACCTGGATGTTTTCCTAGTCTATTTACACTGTTTGGGGAAATGATAACTCAGGGCTCACACTTGGGT
This sequence comes from Solea solea, assembly GCF_958295425.1. Classification (NCBI taxonomy): domain Eukaryota; kingdom Metazoa; phylum Chordata; class Actinopteri; order Pleuronectiformes; family Soleidae; genus Solea; species Solea solea. The sequence continues at coordinate 20,926,010 of NC_081144.1, read as the reverse complement.
GCTGACCAAAAACAACTCCAGGTTTGACTGTATGTGTCCAATCCAAGCTTGAAGTGCTTTGTTTGGACAAACAGTGTGATTAACAGTGAGCAGTAGTTGGCCTGGTTCACGGCCAGATCACATCCTCACTTCAAACATTACCGGCGCCGAAGCTTCATGTTTATCCAGGACAAAATCCTTCACCTGAGGTGAGTCGGCAGATCGATTGAGGGAGAGGATTCTACCACATTTCTACTGCGGAACTGCTTTAAATTTGTTTTTGTTTTTTTTAAGATTATCATCACAGTCAAGTGTGACGCAAAACTCAACTGCTCACGCAGTGATTCAGAGCAAAGCAGACAGACACGAGCCTTCAAGATGCTGCAAGTTTACTGACCAGGGTTTTGTAGTCAATCTGTTGCCTGATGAGCTTGTCCTCACTGAGGGAGTAGCGGGCTTCTCCTGTGATGGCATCGATGGGTCCCTTCTCCATCTGCTGCTTGATGGCACAGTACAGCATGAACAGAGGCTCCCCGGCGCACTCCTTTTTCGAGAGAAGGCAGAGAGAGAGAGAGAGAGACGAGTTAGCAGCAGATCAACCAAATAGTGGGGTCTCTTTCTGCGATGTCTTTCATTTAAGTCGTTGCTCGAGGACAAAAAAAAAGTGTCCGACAGTTCACAACTCACAGGAAAGATGAGAGAACCAACTGACTGCTGTGGCCCTCCGGTTGTGTAAAATATAAAAAATGTGTTAAAACAAAGTATTTATATGATAAAATGTGATTCCATTAGAAGACAGTTTATGAAAACGTTTGCAAAAGACTATGGGGATGATAGCGAGTCACTGTCAGAAGTACACATTTCTAGACTAGACGGAAATCAGTGTCAATAATCCAGCAAGAGAAGGCTATATTTTAATATTAATATTAAAGCTGCAGAATCAGAAGAGGAAAAAGTTCATTGTGAAGTATTAATTGCCACCTTTTGAAAATAGTTCAATGATTAAATGGGACAAATGGAAGTTTGGCTGGGTGGGAGTTTGTTGCATTGCTGTTGTATTCTGTGTGTTTTTGTTCTGCTTACTTCTTGTGCCAGAGCGGTGGCAAACCAACTTTCTGCATCTTTTTAATTTGCATTTTTCTTTCTTTCCTCCTCTTACGCCCGCTTTCCCCAGGTGTAAAAGTTTCTAAATCAAATCTCTCACTTAAATTTCAATTTCCTCTCCCCTGCTCTCTATTCATTTCCAATCCTTCCACCCAAACGTTTTGCCTCTGAGCAGGAAATCACCCTGCCAAAGTCTGAACCTCAATTTGACTGTTTGATGCCTTCAGAATTTACACCATATCTTTGGTAAACTTCATTGTCTACTTGTGAAATTTCCCCAAACACTTCAAACGAGTCTTTCATTTATCGTAATGTGCGTCATAAAACGTCATAAAAATAAAACCTTTTCCTGCAGCCATATGTAGGTTTAAACCATTTTTTCTTGACATCTGCAGAGTTGTGACTTAATAATAATGTGCATTCCAGGTCAAAGAGGACACAGGTTTATACTCCATTAAAACATTAAAACCATCGTCTAATGGAGGCTAATGAGTGAAATGAGCACATTAAAATTAAAGCCTTTCATGTGTGCTGTAATATGCTCAAAATCCTTCCCCACCTCTTTATTTGCATTTCCCATCTCTTCTAAGGGAAGGATTATTAAAAGCGTACCATCCGCTGACTCCTTACACAAGCTGGAATTCAATAAGATGCAGATGAGACAAAATCTAGATGTTAAGGAATACTTCACCGATTTCTATTACTAGAATAGTAGTATTTTTGAAAAAAAATTTGAAAAATTGTGCTTCCCAACCGCAGTTTCCCCCGAGTCGAGAAATATGCCCACCAGTGACACTTGGTCTTGAAACTGCAACACTAATTCCGCACTTTTTAGACCCACTCGTAGGGGGACGGGACCTCATTCCCAGAATGTAAACGGTTACACAAACAGGACCAAGTGTCACTGGTGGTCACGTAACAAAAAAGGAATGAAGATATTTCTCGACTCAGGGGAAACTGACTTTGGGAAGCACAATTTTTCAAAAACACTAGCCCTATTCTAGTAATACAAAGCTAAATGCAAATCGGTGAAGTACTTCTTTAATATTGGCAGGAATTTAATAAGCTACTCATAAGCATGTTTATATAGATGTATATCGACTTTATGATACAAATGGTTTGGTTTTTGCAGCCTTAAAATAAGCCTCTTAAGTGCACCTTAGGTAAGGGCCTTGCTTGACAGAGGCTACTTTGTGCCACCATGTTGGACAGTGGACCTTTAAATATACTGTTTCCAGCAAAGTCTGTCGTTCAGCAGTTTAGTACAGACCTGGATTTTTAAAGATAAACTGGAACATGAACCTTTTTCTTTTTGTTTACAGTACATGTGAGGGCTTATGCAACCGCCGGACACAGATGTTGTAAATATGGATCCCGCTCTCTCTCGCCGCCTCTGTCAAAGACACTCGCCAGTCAATAGTGTCTTTAGTCATCGCTCGTGACTAAGGAAAAACTCTCCTGGCCGCAGGAGCAGCAGTTTCGAGAGGGGGGGGGCCGAGAAGACACATCACAGCCTATACTCATCCAGATGAGAGTTTAATGATCGACCATGCAGCGCTCAGGGAGATACTTCAGGATGTGTGTGTGTGTGCGTTGGAGATGCGTGAGGTCCAAATGAGAAGAGGGGATAAAGTACCAATTCATCTATTTCAACCTTCAAGCACACTCAACGACACACTTCCCCCGCCCCCCCTTTCTTACACAAATTCCATCCTTTTCCCCTCCCTCTCCACAGTTTTCTCCCTGCTATTTCATCTCTCTCCTTATTGTCTCGATCCCCTCTCTTACATTCATTCATTCACGTTGTGTTTCCTCCATGTAATTAGTGCTGATCTGACGCAAACTTGTGGGATTTACATGAAGACATGTTTATCAGGAGAGAGCCGTCGTCATGGCAATACTAAAACCTTTGCTTCAAGTTGTAAAGGTCATAATTTAGTGATGCTGTACTTTTTTTTCTTCTGAGTGATTTAAACTTTTTTTGAAACAATGACAAAGTGTCATTTTGAGACCCATTTTTACATGATTAAGCAGCATTCTTAAGGATGACTGTCAAGGAAATAGTCCACAAATTTCCCCGAAGAAGATTTAGGAGATCTCTGTATTTATGTTAGGATGTGCATAACGTACTCTGGTGCATTATTGTGAAATAGGAAATGAAGTGTACAAATCACTCCCACAGGGTTGTAAATACAGAAAGTGTGAATGGGTGGGACACGAAGAACCCATTAAATGTATCTTCATCTGTTTACTTCGCTCCACATCTCTGTGCTCACATATAATGTGTTTTAATCACTCATGTGCCATCAGGGCCTGCAGTGCTTGACCTGTTAAACCCCTAAAATAGACTTCAGTTAGATGATAGCACACTGGAAGTGACATCTTCTCATCTACATGTGACCTGTCCACATAAAGGATTTGATAAGACCTGCGGTAATAATGTATAATTTACATTCTTTCTTCATTAGTCCCTCCTCGTCTCTTCCTATTCAATTAAAAAACCTTCCAGCTATGTCAACATCCTTGACATGATGATGTTTATACACAGGTAGACCATTGGAAACATAATCACTAGTGGGATTTCTTTTGTTTAACACTTTCTTTTGAATAAGTCAAAGATGATCAGGGTGAAAAAAAAGCAAGACTGAGACACCAGAGGCCAGAGTTTCACTAAAGGTATTTTAGGTCTTTTGCTCCTCTCTTTTATTTCATTCCTTAATACCGTTTTTCTTATTATCACCTTCATTTCGTTCCTTTAAATAATATATACTTTTTTTTTTTACATTTCTATATCACATTTATTCTCGATTGAACATTAACGGTTTGTATTTTTGTACATGCAGAAACAAATACAATTCAAAGTGTGAACTATTAGTTTTCTCTGTATTGAACCAGACTAGGATTTGCTATCTGATCTTTACCATGAGCTGTGTGAGCATGAATTAGAAATGTGGTCATAACCACGTCATCTGAACATTTTAATCCCACAATCCTTATCTTTATGTTTACAAATAAATAAACGTAACCTCTGTAATCTGGTCATAATTGGGCATTTTTTTAGGAGACATCTTTTCTTTCACACTATTTTCTTGAATTAGTTTCCCTCCTCTTTTATTGCTCCCTTCGCTACATCAACCATTTCCTTTTTAAATTCTGCGTCCTTCCATTTCCTTTTAACTCCTAATTGTCAAGTCCACCCCTCTCCTTCCCCCCCTCTCTCCTAACAACACTAACCCCCTTCCTCTTCCTCCCTCCTGCCTTCCTCATTCCAATGGCATATGCTTTAAGAACCTTGTTAGCAACTGGGCCAATTAGGTGTGGAGCCGCTAACTAGACAGAGCGAGCATACATCACACTGTTCTGCCTTCACTGGGGCTTTCTGCCTTCCCCATTCAGCCGCTGCATGTTAGTTTACAAAGTGTGCCTTCCGCCTTCATTAAGGCTCCCTAATTGTAGGCTGATATTTACATTCTGAGGATATAATGATGGCTATTGCTGTGCGGGGAGATGAAAAGGCTCAAAATGCCTGGAAACTATAATTGAGTGTAAAACGATTGTCTGTGTAAATAAACGGAAACGTAAGTAACACTTTAGGTGAATTTTGATGTAGATTCTGCACAAAAAAACACAACACAAGAGACATAAATTCACACTTTTATCACTTTTACCTGACCATTATTTTTTTATTTAAATTCTTTTTAGTTCCTTTCAGGACCCCACACAAATGATGTTATTCTACCCTCTTGTCTCCTTTAACCTATTCTTTTATCATGTTCTAGTTTATCTTATCCTTCTTTGCTTACAGTACTTTATTTATTTCATACTTTTATGTATGGTTTTACTTATCTATTTTATTTCATCTGTTACTATTTAGGTTTTTTCTTTTTTCTTTTCTTTTACCTCCTGCTTTTAGTCATATTTTAGTCTCCAGTGTTTTCCCGTTGAGAATTCCATGATAGTGTTTCCTCACTTCACTTCCTTTCATCACCCTTACTGTTGCAATCCATAATAGCAGCCATATGCCGGCTATATATATATGATATATAAATAAAGTTTGATTGATTTAAGCAAACACTGGACTATAAACATACTCGGTATACGACATAAACATGAAAATGAGAGAATAGTGACATTTTAATTAATATATGGCTATAATTATGACGTTGAGAATTATAATGCCATATAAGGACAACATCAAACCCTCCAATTTGTCATGAGGAGGAGACGCCAAACTACTGCGAGAAAGAGAGAGAGAGAGAGAGAGAGAAAGAGCAGATATATATTTTTTGGAATGGACTGTCTTTCTTTCTTTAAGAAGCCAGTGACAGGTAGAGGGGAATAAGGGACGGCGAGGATGAGGGAAGAAGAGAGGGCGCGGGGCGACAGCATGAGCGACGTCTCACCCCCTGGTGATGAGAATGACCTTAAGGCAGAGAGGAGACTGACTGCAGAATAATGACAACAGAAATGCGGCTGATGAAAGAGACATCAGAGGAAGAGGAGCAAAAAAAAAAAGAGGACGGTTAAGACGACGTGTCAGCGTCAAGAGTGAAATTACGAGAGTTAAAAAAAAATGAACATTAAAACAAGTGAGGGAGATTAAAGTAGCGTGCTGCTGGCAGGATTGGATTTTCCACCGCACAGTATTTGCACTGTATTAGTGAGGGAGGAAAACAGGGAAATTCCTTTTAATAACCACACAGAGATTAATGCAACAGAGAAATAAAATAAGCTGGGGGGGATTTAATAAAACTCTCTCTAACACAACAGCAGTGAACATGCATTGAACATCTTTACTTTAATCCCACTTAAATCGTGACTGTTATTAAGCATTTATATGACGAGCATGATCGATTGTTTTAGCTGAATTACCTTGAGGAACTTGTACAGGAGGAACGTGAACCAGTTGGTCAGCATTTTCTCGGCGACAGACTCCGTCCTGGAAACACAAAGACTGTGTCAAAATCACAGATCACTTACATCTATGACATTTCCTTGCAAGATCTACATCTTTTGGCAGTAATTACACGAACGGAGGAGATAAGGTTCATTAGTGTTTCATTACGCTGAGGTGAAACGTCAGACGCTTTATCTCACGACCTCGTGAGATAAAAAAACCTCTTACATGCATGATTTTGTCTCTAATCATACAAGCCCTCAACATATGTGCCCTCTGATCCTCCGGCAGGCTACCACTGACTAAGACCAAAAGGATATATTAAGAAATTATTTATTAATTATGAGAACAGAAGAGGACACAAGGGACAGGGAAAGACGGAGGGTATATGACCCGCTGTGGCGACCCCTAAAATGGAGAAGCCGAAAGATTCATTAATGATCAGAAATTGTATTCTCCATCTCTCTCTCTCTCACCGCCGCAGCAGCAGTTTGGGATGGTTTTTGCTCTCCAGGTTTCGGTCTATCAGGTCAGAAAGCAGCTGCTTCAGGACGCCGGTGGCGTACTCCATCTCCCCCTGCAGGGCGGTCATGATCAGAGACGCCACGTTGCCCCTGTCCCGCATAGAAAATGACCTGGAGGGACATTGAAACTCGGGTCAGTTGAGTGTGATAGAACTACGTCACAGAGGTCAGCTTCTAACGAGTCACATTTGAACCTGCAAATCAAAAAAACCCTATCAACTTAACCTTAATTAGATGATGCTATAACTGCTGCTTATTCAAAACAACAACTACAACATATACAGATATATACAGATCTAGCACGACTCGGCTCAGCTTGAGTCTGCTATTCTTTTTTTTATGCTTTTACACTTTTCAACTGTAGATCAGTTAAACATCCTAAAAAACATGCATTAATCGCCAACATTTAGCAATGTCTAAAATCTCAAGTCGAGTGTTTTCAGAGACAGCACTGCCAAAAGCCGGCGATTGTGAGTCTGCGCTCCGGTCAAACAGGATGTACTTAACTAATCTTTTTAATGAACTTATTCTAATGAAAAGAACTGCTGTACTTGTGACATCACAGCAGATCACATCACGTGCTATGGCGACCCTACCCGAGGAGCCGAGTAGTGCCGTGTCGTGCTAGAACTGTATAATGGAAATGGGCCGATAGAGTTCCCAGGGAACTTCAGCTGTCACAGTTCTCAACCTTAAACTTGCAGGTGTAATGTTTTTTTTTTCTTTTCAAAAGCAACAGAAAACTGGGCCTGCAAACACTAGTGTAAAAAACAAATCTGAAAAGAAACATAAAATACATAAGAAATGGTCACCTCTGAGCCTCCAGGGTCCGTATGAACGTCAACAGGAAGTGTTTCTTGGTCAGCAGCTGGCCGAACAGCGTGAGTGCCTTTTCAACATTGGCTGGGACCTGGAGAAAGACACAGAGACAGACACGTTACAGCAGAAAGTTCTCTAAGGTACAGAGCATGTACTAGGTTCTTTACTTATTAAGGAGGCAGGAAACTTATAAACCTCCCTCAGTTGTAAATAATGCATTTTCTGTATCTTAATACATGTATAGAAATGCCTGAGCCACCAAAAAATGGCAGTGCACTTGTAAATCTGAACACAAATGTCTGCACAAACTTATCAGTATGCATTTCAATGTTATTATACTCAAATAATGACTGTGGCAAAACTGGCAACTGTGTCTCCTGCCGCGTGTTATTTAGATGTGACATAATCATTGTCTTGACCTCAGGGTTGGACGTATCAGAGTCATTTGTCCTGAACAATGACCGTGCATTTTAGCAGTCTGGCGACTCAGACTGTCTATTTTTAAATCCTGATCCTAGACTTTTGCAGTGTAATGATTTATGTAAATACCCTTTTTTTTTGATGGCTCAGGTCTTCTTCTACCTTTTTTTTTTTTTTGGACTACTTTGCTGAGTCATCTATTACTTCAGATAATTGAAAGCCTGTAAGTGAATCATTTAATAACCCACTGTCACCAGGAACTCTGGCTATTTATCAGTTCAATCACACTGGCCTGAACCAGCCTGACGTGTGAGCGATTCCTCTGTCACGCAGAGGAGGGAGGAGGAGATAGAGAGGAGGAAAGAGAAGAGAAGAGGGCATGGCAGGACAGTGTGTGCGTGTGTGTGTGTGTGTGTGTGTGTGTGTGTCAGGGTTGGTGTCGGAGGTGCACCCCGCTTGTTCCAGTGGCTGGCACCTGTCACTACTCATCAACAACACGCTAAACCCCCCGAAGACGCATCGCTGTCTCTCACTCACTCCGTCTTCCTCACCGCTCCAATTCTCTCCCTCGCATTTATTGTTGACTGTTTCACATCACTGGTCTTTCATCCATTTTAATTTCTCCTCCACTTTGTCATTGTGTGTCTCTGTCACACGTGCGCGCACACACACACACACACACACACACGCAATTTCCACTTCCCTCTTCCTCTCACTCTATTGTCATCCTTTTGTACCACTATAACATCTATTCTTTTTTTTCTTTGGTCCTTCGATATGCCATTATAAAGTGTCTGGGCCTTTCTGGAAAGTGCAAAGTGAGATTGTCAGGGCTCCAGGGTGCATTGTGTGTGTGTGTGTGTGTGTGTGTTTTTATGTGGGTTTCAAGAGAGTCAGAACCAAGACAGAAAGAAAGAGAGCGACAGGGCAGAGATATGCTGTATGCATGGACAGTAAAGAAGGCCATGTGTGTGAAACAGGGACACAGTCAAGCGCAACACAGCATTTTAAATGAACTTGAATCCTCTAAACCGTAGCTATGTTGACATGGACACAAGTGATTGGAATAAAAATAATCCAATAAATCAGATACAGCCCATTCGGAAACGAGAGGGCTGGCATATCGTGACATATTTCCGTTTTGTGACTGCTGTATTTCTGATCCAAAAAAAGAATAGAGAATGGACTCAAAAGTCACAGAACAGACGTGGTAGAGGAGGAAAAAGAGACACGGGAAGCGGACAACGAGGGGGACGAGCAGACAGAAGTGAAGCATCTTCTTCTGCTTCTACTTCCGGACAATATTAGACAACACTTTGTATGTGGGTCCATTTCAACTGAACTGAACCACATCATTTCATTTTGCGTCCATGTAAACGATGGAATCATGTAAACATAGCTACTGAATCAACGTGGCAGCGCTGGTCCTGTGTGGACACATCTGTGTGAGCGCGACGCTTAGGAGAGCAATTGTTTGGCACGCTTTTCTTTTGGTCACAAGACACAACGAAGAAGGATGGTTCGTAGTTCCTCCCAAACTCACTCAGCGCTCAAAGAAAATAAGGAACATAAATGAAGGTGATTTCCTGCAGAGAAATGGTTGCTACTTAAGCGGAACGTGAGATCGAGAGCGCATTTGTGCAACACTAGATTGACACGGACGCTCGTTTCAGTATGAACGGAACCATGGGCTTGTTCACGTGTGGAATGAATAAAAATATTCAATGTATATAGTTTTTTCTTACTATTCTTGTCATAGTAACATAGTTTTAATGGTCCACTGATCCTGTTATTTATTTACTTTTATGTCTTTTAAGTCCTGATTAATGAAGCCTGAAGCACTTTTATTTTGACTCTTTTTTTTTTTACTTTACTTTTATAATATGATATCGTTTTTTAAATCTCTTTTATCATATCATGTCTGAAAGATGCTTGTGAACGGACGCCGCTGTCTTAAAACTGCAAATCAAATCTAACTGCGGGTACAAATAAAGTGACTTGACATAGAGAGAGAGAGGAAGAAGGAGAGAGAGAGAGAGAGGAAGAAGAGAGAGAAAGAGGGCATAATTGGTGTGTAGTATGGCTGTCCAGATTAGGGAGGAGAGCAGTCACACAGAGCAATAAAGCTAAGAGCATTGGTTAGCCGGACCATTGGATTACACCGGCAATCCCTGAGGGAAATATAAAGAGAAGGGGAAGGAAGTCTAGACATAACTATAAAATACTTCTATGGCGGCAAACAATAACTTCAAAGCACTGCCGGAGAACCAGATAGTAAAATGGACTTAACCACAACATGCAGTACTTATTCACGACAGCAGCAACAGCAACACATATTTTACTTTGAATTAAGTTTGTGTGTGTCTGTGTCCTGTCCTATCATATCCTGTCCTGTCCTGTCTCTCCTAATAATTTTGAACTAGGACAAGGAGTGTTTAATAAAAAGACGAGACATAAAAAGTAGGCTAGACTCGCTATTTTAATACACTTAATCAACATTTGACAATTTCATTTGGAACATCTTGTGTTTCAGACTGTAAAAGGTGATCGCAGAGCCGAATTTAGTGTTTGACTCTATCTAGTGTTAAAAAGCTAAATCTGAATAAGTCTAAGTGGGAATTTTGCAGAACTGAGATGTGATCAGCATCAAAAAACGCTGTTGAACGCAAACCCTTAAGTGGATTATGTCACCGAGCTTTATACGAGGCTGCAACAGCAGTGAACTGAGGACGATAAAGTAGATTTAACCCACTGCTACATCCCTGCTGGGAAACACTCTTTAATTACTCTGTGTTCTTTCTTATGTTGTAGTTTTCAGTTACAGCTGGGAACCATAATTAGCTGTTTTTTTCTCTCTCTCTCTCTCTGTGTCCAAGGATGATGATTCTTGGTGTTTAATCACCACTGTCCCTTCCAGCCAAAAATAACAGAGGATAAATCACTGACTGTTTTTCATACAAATATAAATCCACTCTCCGGATTAGAGCGATTAAATGAAGCTGTAAAAGGTCAAAAGAATTATTCCTTTCGACTTCAAAAAGTCAGCGCTCCAATCAAAGTCAGTGGAGCAGCGCCACATTCTACATCTTAATGATACTGCTGATTACAAGCTTGGCTCCTCTTCTTCTTTTTTTTGGGGGCTTTGGAGGAAACCGGATTCCGTTGACACACAATTAATTCCACTTCAAAGATAAAAAACGTCGGCGTAAATCTGCGACATCTCTTCTAAATGTAGTGAGTTGATTAATAAATTAAGAGTGACATAGAGTACACTCTTTGGCCACTTTATAAGGTACACTGGTTCCCCTGCACAGTGACACAAATATCTAGCCGGCCCATCACATGGCAGCAACTCATTTGCATTTAGAAATGTCAAGATGAACTTTTATGTTTTATTTTATTATTCTGCATTTTGCATTGTCAAGCAATACTATCAGACCCGACTGAGGGAGTGTTTGTGTGTATACACCAGCAGTACAGGGGTGGGTGGGGGCTGCTGAAGCACTGGGTTTTAAGAGAAGTAGAACTTCTCTTCACTTCTGAAAATGTTTGTAGTTTAAATCTCAGTTTACTCGTGCAATGTAATCATATTATTAAACTTAAGTGTGGCATGGGTATCAGACAGACATAAAAACTCCTAATTTAGTGGGATTTTCCCCCACAATAACCATCTGAAGAGTTTGCAGAGAATGGTACGAGGGCTGTTCCACTGCTTAAAAATGCCTCGTCAAAGCCAGAGGTCAGAGGAGAATGGTGGGAGTGGTTTGAGATGATAGAAAGTAACTAATAATAACTCAATAGCAACTTGATATAACTAGTGTATGCAGAAGGGCGACAGGAGCACTCCTGCCACTTAAATGTCCTCTATACCTAATAAAGTGGCTGAGTGTACAATGCGGGCAACAATCTCAGCAACTCCGCACCTTTTCCCTCTTTCTCTCCCCTAAACCTTGTGTTACCTCCGCCCCCACCTTTAGCTTCATCTGTGCTCCCATTTTCCATTTCCATTTTACCTCTCTTTATTCTCCTATATCCCGTCTATGAAACTTCAATTTCAGGCAGTTCTTACTTTAAAACTCTGCCTCGCGACATCATGAGAATACGACACGGCTCTGCCCCAGGAGAGCAGACTAACGATGTCACCGAGGCTCTTGAAGAGTCGTTTCACTTGCAATGAGACGAGCTGAATATGAGGGAGGTGAAATATAGGCTAAAAGATTATGTTAAGGTGAATCACGTGTCGACTCCTGCAGATTTGTTTTGCCTGATTTTGCTGAAACCTATCATGGCCTAATGGTTTAAAAGACATTTCTATACTATTATATCCAAAGTACTTCTAGAATATACTTCTCTGGATGTAGGTGAATGAGTTTTTGAAGTTTAAGCAGCCAATGTAATGTTAGTTTGTCAGTGCGGCAGCCGGAGACTCGTTTTTTTGCTGTTAAGGTTAGTTTGTTTGAGTTTTTAAGTCAGATTGGTGGTGTACTGACCCGTACCTCCATCTCCTTGAGCACGGGGTGGTCCTCGATCCCAGGGAACAGGACCCTCATCGCATACGTCCGATAGTCCAGGAAGGGAATCCCGGCCCCGTCCAGCTCCTGAGTCAGCTCATGGATGTCTGTCTGAAGCTCAGCAAAGGCTGCAGGAAAAAGGAGAAAGATGGAGAGAACGTTAGCAAAAAGGGCAAAGGTGAATGATTTTGCACGACTCTTGCATTTCACCTTATTTTTTGACGCTATTTGACGAATAGCAAACAATATGACATTTGGTGTTAGGTGGTTACATCATCCACTTCCTAACCTCGTCTGTCAGAGAACATCTTAAATGACTGCAGCACAGAAGCTGAGCTGGATACGACGTCTCTGCTTTCCGTCTATTTTTGTAGCTTCCTCTTACTTGCATTTAAACTTTTTTATAGAATGTTGCAGCACTTTTCCGTTTGTTTTGTCTCTGGCCTTAATCAGCAGTGCAACCAAACAACAAGAATACATCTGAGAAGACACTGATTAGATTTACAGTCACTACAGTGTGGTACTACATTCTTATTATATAGAAGTTATCTTTTCATCGGCGTGGGATTATCTGTAAATTTGTCTGCCCTGTACAGTTTTTGGCAGATCAATCTGGACATTTTGTGATGAGTAGGAGATCACCCAAGAAATCCCTATTTCTTACAATGGAAAAACTCAAAACTCTCATTGGATCTGAATGAAATTTGTATGTGTATGCAGGATCAGACATGCATTTGACTTTAGTTGTGTTTCTATCATGGCATGGTTCAGTTTGGTACAGGACAGTATGGTTTGGAAAGGTAAAGCCCCGGGTCAGGCTTGCATTTCGACTGAGAACAGTACCACAAATGATCGGACTTGGCACAACATGACAACGTCATCTTTTCGTTCTTCTTTATTTACATCTGATTACTCGTAGCATGCTTTTTTTAAATAATCTCAGCTTCCATCAAATATTTACACCACATTTTTCTTTCGCCCAATCAGCTGACTGACGGTCAAGCTCGACCCTGACTGTACCATACCATTTTACTCTGGTACCCCAAGGGAAGGGTGCCAAAAAATGGAACGGTAGGAGCTGGTAATAAAAAAAATGTACTGTACCAAGCAAACTGTTCCAGTTGATAGAAACACGGCACATGGTTCATGTGGATTGGATCCAGAAGGTCTTCTGGATCCAGTGGATACAAATGCAAAAATGCAGGTTTGTGCTCTCTGAGTGCTCTTGTCATTACTATTATTATTAAAAATGTATTTAGTGCACAATGAAGTCGTTCCAGAACCTTCTAAAGAGCAATCCTTGTAAGACGGTGACAGTAAGTGCCACTGACTCCACAATACCCACTGGGCTATGAAGAGCCCAAACTCACCAAGATGGCTGAATTATACAGTGACAGTGTCTACTATGTTGATGCTATCGCCCTGTAACACCACAAACCCGTTTTCATTATGTTATGAAAAGCAGAGGTTGCAAGGTTACTCTGTAATTACATTGTCCTTCCACATTTTGGAACAGATTACAGAGATAAAGACAGCGAACACAGGAATAAAAATGCAAGATTACACTGAAAGTGTACGACAGCGCCATAAACAGGATATATGGGTCGGATGAGGAGGCGGCCAGACACAAATTTCGGGACGGCAACAGCGACAGTCAGAGAAAACTGTGTATAATTTTAGGGACAGCATTTAAGGCTTTTACTGAGGACTCGACAGCGAGACTTAAAATTAAACTCTATGATGATGAAAGAAGCCCACAAAGGCAATAAATGTGAACTAAAATGCAGACCAGACACAAATGCAAGGGGAATAAGAGGAAAGGCTGACATTAGAGCACAACAACAAATCCCAAATCAACAGTTCAGTTACACAACTTCATATGCAAGTAACATCACGACAGTGTTGTATCTTTCTGAGAGTCTTATGTGACTCAGGGAAAACACATTTCAGTGAAAGTTACGACGGAAACTTGGCATGGAATTAAAATTCTTTGTGTCTTAACCATTGCTAATTCAATCTTCCTTTGTCCAACAGAAGACCCAAGCACAGTGGAATGAGAAGTGGACCCCAGCCCGAGGTGAGAAAAGCAGAACCAGGAAACAGAAAACAAAGTTCCTGGAAAGGAAAGACAATTAATTGCATGAGTGGATAATTATTAAGAGAGCGACGGATGAGTTTTCATGCATAATTTCCCCCAGCTGTTATTGGCCTGCTTAGTCCACAAGAGGGATGGATAGGGGAGGAAGCAGAGTAGATAAAGGGAAGAAGGGGGGGGGGAAAGAGGAAAGGTGAAGAAAGAAATATGAGGAGGTGAAGAAAGGAGGATGTTAAAACTCCAGGGGAGAGAGGGCAAAGATGATTAGGACTAAGAGGAAGAAGAAGTGGACAGAGGAGGAGATAAGTGAGAAGAAAAGACAGTAAGGCAGAGGGAAAATAAAACAACATGAAGTAGAAATGATAAGAGGAAAAAATGTACAGCATAAAAAAACAATGAGGGAAAAAATAGAGTTAAAGAGGGGGATTTAAAGTCAGAAAACTGCTTAAAACATTGATTTGATTTCCTTTCCTCCAGTCCGTTATCTTCTCCACCTTCTGTCACACTCTTCTATTGTTTAATCACTCCTTTATTTATTACTCAAATGGGAAATGGTTAGGCTTAAAAAAAAGAGAACAAATACTGCAACAAACACTATCAGGACACATAAAACTTGGTTTATAGCCAGACTATATGATGACACTGTGACCTCTGTGGCAATTTCCCCAAATTTCTGTTTCATTTTTTTATGTCTTTTTTATGTCTTCAAAACATGAACTCAGTGGAAGAAAATAAATATAAACCAGCAGAAAATACTGTAGCAAATGGTCCTGCTGTGTTTTACTAGTGTCACACATTTGTAAAGGATATTTGAAATAAACTGAGACAGGAAACTGAGCTTGGGAAGCACAATTTTTCAAAATACTACCCCTATTCTAGTAATACAAAGCTAAATACAAATTGGTCAAGTATTCCTTTAAGTAAAATCAAGTAATTTTCTAAAGACGAAAGAAGGAATTGCTTTGACTTGCATTCCTTTAGACGGCCTAAACAATGCTTTAGTCCTAACCTTAACATAACATAACCAGTTCCTCAGAAATTAGGTTTGGCCTCATTAAGACCAGGTTTTGGTCTCCATGAGGACTACTGGTCCTGGGAAGGTCAGTGTTTATGCCAGAAAAGTACACACACACACACACACACATTTGTACAGTATTCTTAGTGAGGACCATCACAACTAAACAGCTAATCTTAACCCTTAACATAACCTTGACCTAAACCTAACTCTATGCCTAACCCTAAAACCAGGTCTTAACGTATAAGCAGCCACTTTTAAAGTGTGAGAAAATGCCCAAATGTCCTCACTTCCTGTGGTTGATACATTTATGTAATTCTCACAAAGACACACACACGTGCACAGACAAAGAGAGGTGAGAAGTGAAGTGTAAAAAAATGACACCTCGCTGATCTTAAATTGGCATGAAAACAAAGCCCTGCTCATGAATTCATTAAAAGCCCATTTGCATTTGTTTGGTCATAGAGCATCTGAAAGACATCTGTGTTTTCTCTGCAGAATGACAACGTGTCACTTGCCAGTCAGCAGGTGTCACTTCTAATGTGTAAGTAATAAACCATGACTGATGAGATACTAGTTCACATCATTGTCTCCCTCTCGGTCGACCGACCCAAACGACACCGGTCTCTCTCGCCGAAAAACTCTTAATACGAAAGCAGCTGACCACACACACAGTGGACCGCCCACTTCGTCTGTTCCTCCGCCCACACATACTGTCTCATCTCTTTGGGCCAGCTGGGAGTCGTGCAGTCGGTGGGTTGTGGGATTGAAAAAAGAAAAGAAAGGAAAAAAACAAAAGAGGCCGTGCTTAACATCCTGGAAAACTGAATGGTTTAATTGTATCAGACTCCTACGCTGTCTGGCTTGTGATTTTCTTTGCTGTGTTTCGTGAATAAAAACATAGAAACATCTTAAAACTACATGGTAAAAAGTAGAATAACTGAAAAGGCCACTTTGGAAAAAAAATGAATAAATTAGGTTCAAGTAGACACCCAAACTATTCACAAACACATGAATTCTGCTCCAGATACACCTGTCATTCACACTACCTCCACATTTAAGAGCCTCAAAAATGGAGATCTTTGGAAACTCACTTCCTGATTCCATTCCCCCGACTGTCTGTCAGTGGAAAACCAGCCTTGCAAGATCTTTAGACCTCAGAATCAGGAGGTCTTGCCAAGTCTCAGGTCTAGTGAGAAACACGCACACACCCTTCAGCCAGGTACCAGCTATAAGATCAAGGCAGCGATAGCTTTATTTTAGACGTCCATCATGACAGAGCCAGCGAAAATGAAGCAGAGAAAACCGCGTTGTTGGAGGAAGAAAGGAAGATGAAGGAAATGACTGTCTTACCAAGCGAGGGTCCACGCACGAGTGAACATCAGAGCGACTTTTTGTGAATGGGGAGAAGCATGTGATGGATATGGCTCCACGGCTTGTTTTCACCGACTCCATTGAAAACAAATGCACATGGCCAGGAGAGGGGAAGGGATCAGCAGTGAGTTTACGAATGAAGCATTTACTCCAAAACTGTAGGGGGAGCTCCATAGAGTTAAAGGCCTCACATCAGTTTATCAAAAGTCCTTCTTCTACTTTTCATGATTGTTGTATCACTTTTATAACAATCTCTGAAACACACAACCGCAGAGGGCCAAATTTACTTCTTGTTTACACTGATAATATTCACATGAATGGTAACATTTTACTTCTCATGTTGAGAAAATGCTGTTTATAAAAAATCCCACTGTAACCTTGTACCATCACTGTGTGTGTCCGTGTCACTGTCTTGCGTGTAAACTCCCGGGCTGTCCGTACATCAGTCATGCAGAGTGTTAGTGAAAGTGCGACCTCACATAAGGCCCCTCTCGCTCGTCGTCAGCCTCGTCATCCTCTCCCATTTACCTTCTCCTCTTATTTTCCCTCTCATTTCTCTGCAAACAATCCCTTTATGTCATTCTGACCTCACACCCCTCTACCTCGCTGTCACCCTCACAGCACTTCAAACTCACTTTCCTCTGACACCGACTATTCTGTGACATGTTGGACAGCTCTGTTACATCAATAGATCTTTTAGTAAAAAAAACGCCAGTCCATCGAAGCAGGGCAGTTCTCTGGCAAATCTATATCAAGAAACACTGGAGCTTTTCTACTGGAACAACAGCTCACTAAGTGACGTTGTTCCAGTATTTCATACATGTGGTGAAAACACGTCAGGCTCTGCATGAAGCACCATATGGTTTGATGGACGGTAACTGTGGTGATGTTATTATGATATTATGCCTCTAACTATTATTTCTGTCATGTAGAGAATTCATATTAAACTTATATTATTGCAAGTAAAGCAGCTTTCGTTTAGTATTACTCACATACGACACAGTCACAAAGCTACACTCTCACAGTCTATTCAGACTGGTTCTCTGTCTCTATCTTCCGTCACAAGAGCACAGCAGCAGCAGTTTATTCGTACACGGCTGCAGAACGTTCCTTCGCTGCAGACAACTGTTCTTTAACACCGTTCAGCCGGCAGATTCACATCATGGCACTTCATCACTGTGCCGTAGTGCACTTATTCGACAGAGCAGACTCACACAGAGTAAACAGTGTCATTGTCAGTGGCTTATCTTGTATCTTATAACTTTTACAAATAAAGTTTCTTCTTGTTAATGTTATTATTCATCTTTATTGTTTTTGGGTACATTTGTATATGCATATGTATATTTACATTTAACCCTTTAACGCTGTGCATTTTTTGGCCTGTTTTTGGACATTGAGATGAAGAAATTTTTTTATTTTAAATATGTTTTATACTGTTCAAATTTCAAATCAGATGTTCAGGTATAACTAGAGTATTTTTTCCCAAGTAAAACGTTTCATTTTTCATAATTTTAAATTGTTTATACACTATTGTAACATGCAGTAAATTGCAAATAACTGCCAGATATTGAAAAGTTATTCTGGAAAAATGGGCAAAAGCACTTATTGTTGCCCTTTCATGGTTAAAATAAGCAATAATAAAAAAAAAAGGCTTAGATGTCATTTAGCAGGCGCTTTTATCCAAAGTGACTTACAAAAGAGGAATAGGCTACACAGAAGAAGACTGGAAAGTCTTCTGGAAAGAAGACAGGAACAGTGGACTGACAGAGGGTGAGAGTGCAGAAGTGGATCAGTGCTAGGACAGAAGATGCTCTTGGAAGAGCTGGGTCTTCAAGAGCTTCTTGAAGATTACGGATAGACAGTATCTGCACAAGCTACTAGATAAATAAAGTCTCTGGCCAGCTACTGCATGACAATTTTGCCATTGGCTTTCTTTTAATTGCCTACCTTCTTTACACTCCAGGGCCACTCTGGACTCCAGGTTGTCCATCTGAAGCTGCAGCCGTTTGAGCGTGCGGTCGGCGTCCCTCGACTTCCTCTTATAGGCTATCAGCACGGCGATGATGACCAAGAGAAGAAGGCCTCCACCCCCTCCGATGCCGATGATGGCGGGAAGTGTCAGGAGGCTGTCGGAGTATATGTGTAGAGTCCCGGGGGAATACTCAAAACCTCCAGCACGGATCTGAACACACAAACACATCTAATGTTAAATTGCCAAGAAACAAACTCTTTAAAGCAACACTATGATATTTTTCTGTGGGCTCTATAAGGGATATATTCAAGCTGAATGGACATGCTAGTAAGTAACATCTGGTGCCTCTTTCATTCATTATACAGTGATTGGGATAGGAACCCTTGTGAAAAGTGTGTAACTTAAAATGGTAGTACATAACAAATATGAACAAATATGAATAAATGTCTGTCAGATTTAAACTATTGTCAAATCACACAATGCTGAGTCAGCTCTGCACGACCCCGTCAGTGTTTCTCAGTACAGTGGTGTTTAGAGCGTGTGTCTCCGGGTGACATTCCCACACCGCGCACAGGAGGTGATTTGCTTGATGTCAACATAGTGGTAGTAAATTGGCGGCAAACATGTTGTTGTAAGACTGAAAACACAACAAAGTGCACACAAAAGGTTTCAAAAGTGAATTCTACTGGTCAAAAAAGCTTGACCATTCAACATTTGGAAAGGATGAACGGCTCTTGCCCCTGAACTACTGCTGTATAAACACAAACGCCCCCTTAGTCAGGTCTGATAGTATTGCGTGACCATTTTTTTTAGATGAAGAATGCAAATACATTGTTTCTGTTCACACAGACTAAACAGAAGCAAACTGGAGCTTTTACCAGCAATTTGTAGAGTACACAGAGGATCAGTTCAGAGGCTCAACTCAGTCCAACAATTACATAGAGTTGACATAATTACAGTAAATGAATGACTTTGCTCACAAGAGAGTTTCTGTTGGTGGCTGACGAGCAGAATTTGAAGGTTCAGTGCTTTGCTCAAAAGCAGCTCGACCACATTCATCAATGGAGAGGAAATCACTACTTATTTACTTTGCCCTCTTTCTTCAGCCAGCCCGAGAGTTTGAACTAGCAGCGTCAAGAAAAACCAGGCAACGGTCAATGGAAAATAGATGAGATGGTCTGAAGAGATCAAAGTCGGTGGTCCGATGAAAGAGAAGTCGGTTGACCCAATTTCAACCTCAGGCATCATTACATGTATATCTGTTCTGTGCCGCTCGCGCTAAACAGGTCGATCTTAGACAGGCTCACGCTGGGGAGGCTCGCGTCCACGTGGCTGTGAACACTACTTGTCGGAAAGCTTTTTGATTCTTGGCTTTAGGGGAGCAGCTCCAGAGTCCTTTGATAATGAAGATCTCACAACTTTATCTTGCTCGGGCCTTTTTAATGATTTACATTCCTTTGTAGCGTCCGCACAACTTTAACAAAGGGAGGGAGAATGTTGTGGCTGAACCTCGTTAAAGCAGCACGCACGCACACACACGCACACACACACACACACACACACACTCAGACACAGTGTAAGTAATCAAACAATGTAATCACCAGCATTTAAATCTCTCCCCATGGGAGCCTTGCTAATTATGGGAAGTCAACACATGTAATGTCTTTTTTTTTCTGACTAACTACATTTACATAAGTGCAATGTGTCTCCGAGACAAGAAACAAGCACACACACACACACAGAGCGCGTACGTACGCACACAGCCCTGGAATCCATCAAATCAAGCTATCCCGCGGGGGGTGGG
Source organism: Solea solea (assembly GCF_958295425.1). Classification (NCBI taxonomy): domain Eukaryota; kingdom Metazoa; phylum Chordata; class Actinopteri; order Pleuronectiformes; family Soleidae; genus Solea; species Solea solea. Next base: position 20,905,496 of record NC_081144.1, on the reverse strand, counting down.
GGGGGGGGTTGATAAATGATTCAAATGAGGTGTGATTATGTACTTTGAAGTTTTTATATAAGTGCACTTTCATGTTAACGTTAGAGGATGGACAAAAAAACAAAAACAAAACAGAAGCTGTTCTGTTGTTGTATCAACGTGCTCATACCCACAAATAATCTTCTTTTTTTTTTAACGGCACATACAATTACACAGGTTTAATTAGAGTATAAATTTGGATTAATTTACGTAATAGAAGTCAATTTAATCATTTCAAGAGAGAGTCTTGTGATAATTATGCAGTTTAAAATGATGCAGCTCTGTGTCTCAACAGTATAACAGATGAAATATTATATTATAGCCTATAATGGCATAACTGTCAACAGGCTATTTTCATATTTTTTCATTGTGTGACGTCGAGATATGGTTAACTTGTAGTTTTCAGCTCATTGCTTCCAGTTCTGCATTCTGCTTTCATTCTGAAGATGTCGTCAGAAACTCCATATTTTTAGGCTACATCCCGATATTACGAGATATATCGGGATATAAAACTGCACACAAAGTTCTAGTTTCAGATGTTTGTGTTTCCATTGCTGATGACCTCTATTACATCCTTAAAATACAGTTATTACCTTTCATTTCAGATAATACCTGGTTCATTTCTTTGGCTTTTTTAATGTTAAACGAAGGATAATAACGTGCGTTAGAGACAAAATAATAATGCTAAAAATCAAATAAATAGTCTAAATACTAAATATGAGGATTATCAAATTTTAAAACCAGGAAAAAGTCATCACAGATGTCGTATCACAATATAACGATATAGGAAAAGAAAAGCTCAGGTAAACCAACTGTGAGCGAGGATTTATATTTGCAATTTAATGATATGATTAAATAGATATCCACCCCCACAACTCGCCAGCAAGTCATACTCTATACGCAATCTATAATGTGTAATCTGCTGAGCTTCAAGAGTTGATTTGTTTTGAGTTTGAACGAGCGAGGACATTTTCCTCCCACGCCTTCTTCACGCAAGACATTTTTGACACAGTCAGAAAAAGCAAAGGTTTACATGTTTGAGCTAATGATCGCTTAATTACACTGAGCTGCTTGATTTGTCGGAGTCGCTGGTTTTATTCCTGCTGCGTTCACCGTCACACACTGTCATCGCTTCCTGGGAGACTTGAGACTGAGAATGAGTGCCCCATTAACAGAGCAGAACAGAACTGAGATGTTATCTGTGTTATTAGGAACATTTGCACTTTTCTTTTCGTCCCCCCCCCCCGTGATAAGGGACAAAAAAAACAACAATTACAATAATCCATTTTCCAAGTTCCTGTTTTGACTTTGGTTTATTCATCTGCAAATGTGATTTAATATTTTCAAAATTAACCTTTCTACTGCAAAAGCTCTGTATGCATAATATCAAAAGTTGATATGATATTCCAAGTTGTTCTGACAAGGTGGTATTTGTGTGAATTTGACCTATAGTTGAAACCTATTTTAACTAATACACCATGTACAGTATAGTCACTATTCAACTCATTTAATATAACAGTTAGTATTTTACTTAAATGTCCAGTGTGTAAAATGTAAGGTGAAATTTGGCAGAAACCGACGATAAAGAAGTGTACAATCACCTGGTTGTATGAATTGTTGTTTTTCATGACTTCAGAATAAGGCTTTTATTGTCAGCTATGGAGGCCTCTATTTTGGACCCCCGTGCTACATAGATTCTCAAACACAGTTGGAAGGGTGAGGGGAAGGATATCCAGCTGCAACATGCAACTTCACCAATCAATGTTACATTTTACACACTGTATGTTTAAATACAAAATAAACGTTTCACTCTATAGGTGAAAGTGATGTTTTATCAGTGACATTTTATACAAGGTTCAACTGCTATCCCTCACATAACAAATAAGTACTTATTATGTAATCAAGGCTAAGTGACATATATGCGGCATTTGACCAGAGGGGAAGTAATCCTCTGATGACTTGAACGTGGCATAAGTAGAAGTTGGTGACACATTTTCTGGGCAGTATTCTATTTTCACTCTGTTGACAGACTGAAGAACTGACAGAGGAACTTAAAAAGCTGAAGGCCAAAACAACAAACAAGTTTCTTCGAAGAACTCAAGGGAGGCTGCACGACTGCCAGCGCACTGCTGAGCATCTGTGGGGACACACAAAGGCAAACGCACACACTCAGCCACTGCTTCTTACTGTACAGCAACACACAAAACACACACCAGACCAGTTGGGACACGCTTTGGGGTCCCCCAGTATGTAGGTCATTTTACATGGACTTTTTTTTTCTTTATTCACAGCTGTGCTTTACACACACAAACATATCAGCGCATGTAGTGACACAGACACACGCACACTCACGCTAAAAGCAGAAGAGATTAGAACAGACAGCTCTATTTTTTCCTTGGCTAATGCCAGACGAAGGACTAACTCCACCACCCCTGCCAACACATCCCATCGTCCCGATATTCAACATGACATTTCATTCGAAAAAGAGAGAGAGAGAGAGAGAGAGAGAGAGAGAGAGAGAGAGAGAGAGAGAGAGAGAGAGAGAGAGAGAGAGAGAGAGAGAGAGAGAGAGAGAAGGGATAAAAAGAAAAAAATCAAGAGAGTTCCACATTGGAGCTGGCTGTATCCACTGAGAGCCATCATACTGAATTACATGGATGTGCTGTCAGTGGCTTTCTAGGTATATTGGCTGTAGTTTGCAGCGAGTAAATGTCATAAAGATGTAGTGAAATGACAGTGAAAGGACGTTGATGATAAGTTTAAAGGGGGCAGGCAGTTGAGGGGAGGAGACGGGATGAGTGGGCGTACCAGCGGGAAATTTAGACAAACACCCAAACGTATTCATCGCGAGCGCTAAGTCGGCTGAATGAGGTCTGACCTTCCCTCATGCAGATGTGCCAGGAGCTGTGTGGTGATTTCGAAAGTCTGCTCCAGTCAGAGTGAATCAGGGATGTCACTCTGTTGACAGCTCAACACTGTGGACAAGTCAATCTCGATGGTCGCCACGGGACGTACTCAGAAGCTTGTTGTTTGACTCTTCCCTGCACTGCATTTCCTGATGTATTGTAATGTTGGGTAAAATGCGGCACAGCAGCGAAGGCGACATTGGCAGCCTTCGCGCTGTGGGTGGTGGTACAAAAGATAGCTGCGGCATGCATGTGACACTTCACACAGCAAACAGGAAGTATAACTCAGCGTCAATGCAATGATGCTTTAGCAACGGATTTGCCGAGAGTTGGACGAAATTTGCACATCAGAGAGGTTTATACAGGGAATCAGTTCATGGATTAAAGCTCGCAGAACGAGCTTAGTGTCTGCATCTCAGTGGCATCCTGGAGAAACAATTCCATTCTTAATGCCACCTTTTATGTTTCCGCATAACTCTGGGACACAGCTCCGCAGGTGACAGTGAGACAGTGCCTTGTCATGGACATAAACAGTAGCAAAAGGGGGATACTCATACACTGCTCTTATCTCTTACCTTAGATGACATCCATAATTTAGCTCTCTCTGGTGACCAAATGCAGTGTAAATAGAAAGTTTCAAGTTTGCAGGGTCAGGAATTTCTTTTATTAGTCTGTTTATTTATGCGGAGTGGGTGTAGCCTTAATGACCCTTTGCTGGCATTATTGTTGAAATGTGGCACCAATGGCAGTCGGTGACGATATCCACACTTGTAAACTCAAGTGGAGTTCAAATGTTTCACCTGATAATGATTCAGTTGTAATTTAAAAAAAGAAGTGATACAATTGGATTTTTGACTCAAAGCGATCGATTTGAACTGAGGGCTCAGTGAAAGCATGGAGGACCTTTTCCTAGAACTGACATTTTATAGACTGCACAATCAAAAGCATTGGCAAATATAATCGTTGATTGAAGCCTCGGTCATTTCCGTTATTTGGCCTGTGCAAAGATGTAAAGTGCTCGTTGTTCCTGCCTGGCATTGTGCTGCTTTCGTCCCGTTTCACCCGTTGTGTGATTCATTGATGCTAATAATGCACACAGAACCTAGGGATGCATTAAAGGAGTTACTATAAAACATCCACGGACACATCATCCTGGCAAAAGTTGCACTAATGATGCAGTAGCATTGATCGGTTGATCTCTGGAGTCAATGTAATGTCCCAGTATGCTGCTGCTTCACTGGACGCTGGTTAAAAAAAAAAATGGGTGGCATTTCATACAGGAAACTACAGGCTTTTGTACTGTGACGCACATGAAATGAACGGATTCACGTCTAATTACATTCAAAGGCACGCGACTGTCGTATGACGCATGCGATCAATTATTCTCTGTTTACCTCCATATGATTTTAAAACGTGCTGCAACAACATCGAGCCTTAATGAGGCTTCATGCCACTTACTTTCTGCCAAAAGTGTCATTATGTGTTCATAATTTCAAGATCGAGACGGCGGTGGGTGAAATTTTGTTACACTGAATAAATTAGTGTCAGGCGTTCAATGTGTAGGAGCAGAAAATGAGTTGGGTGTCAATTCAAAGTGAACAACAGGTAGTTTGTTAGCACACAGGCTTCTGTCTGAACTGTAAATGCACGAACGGCAGATATAAAAGATCAGTTTTATTTTGCGGTGTGGCATTATGTGTTTTGGGATGACTGGTGTGTTCTGGGTTAATGCTTTGCCCGAGGCCCCCGAGTCCCTTGAAACACCTCTGATTTCGAGCTGCTTGCTGAAGTGTGAATGGAATTAATCAAAGGTGTAAAAATGATTCTGTTCTTTGCAGTGGCAGGCCTGGAAGCAGCCTCAGACCATACTAAATATGACCACGTTCAGAGAGCAACGCTGGGCTGAGTGTGGATGCATGGAGAGATGAGTAAGGCACAGCAGTGACGAGTGTGCCTTTGATTTAAGTGGAGTGTGGGTGGAGGATTGGCTTGTGGATTCACTGAGGGTTAGGTACATAACATTCTGTGTACTATTAAATGTCGACGCCTTCAAAGTAGAAGGGAAGCTAATAAAAATACATGAAAAATGGAGATGGCACTGAGGGACATGAAAAGCTCTCAAAGAAAAATAATAGTAACCTGTGACAGAGAAGTGCTGACTCTTGCAGAGCTGCTGGTGTTTATGCGCTTCAGTCCACAGACAGGAAACACAGTTTTATTTTTTTATTTTATCAGCAGACATGTTGAAAATTTCACTGTGGTCATATTGTGTAGCTATGATTTAAAATAAGACACTGGATACTTAACTAAAAAATATTTTTTCTTTGTATTTTTAAAGCTGCAGTATGTAACATTTGACGATTTTTGTTGATGATGATGATGATCTCTGCAAGGTCTGTGTGAACAGATATTATGCAACATTTTTTGCACAGTGCATCCTTCATTTGGTAACAGACTATGCCAGACAATACTATTAGACTTAACTGAGGGAGCACTGGTGTGTATGCAGTGGTAGCACACTGTAACCAGCAATTGTTTTGCTTTACTAACGGTATTATGCTATTTTGCTATTGTGGCCATGGGAGTTATTATGCACTTGAAGTAAAGTGAGCACATGTCAGAAAACATCTACAACAGTCATGTCAACGTCAAATACACGGGGGGCCAAAATAAAAAAAATGGTACAAGTGGAGGGCCGGGCTGGTTCAATGTTTATTAAAACTCGCAATTATTATTATTATTATTTTATATATATATATATATATATATTATTGCACATATTGAACCAATACCAACCAATAACACAGCCTATATTGCACTTAACATTAATCATTAAATTAAATTAAATTAAATTAAATTAAATTAAATTAAATTAAATTAAATTAAATTAAATTAAATTAAATTAAATTAAGCAAAACATAAATAAAATCAGTTGCAATATTTTCTCAAGGCTCTTTCAGTAACAAATTGAAAACGTTTTTTCTTCTTTTTTTTAACAGGTAAACAGCAAAATGTAATTTTCCTTCAAAGCTCAAAGATTTCTTTTTAACTCTTCTACCTTCTGTAGCCTTTGTTCTGTGTTCATATTCTTGTATTTGTCTTTATGTGCATCTGTGTGTTTCGTTGTTTCATAGTGCCTTCTTAAGTTATATTATTTCATAACAGACACGCTGTCTCCACACACAAGACACACAGGCTTTCCTTTTACTTAGGTAAACATGTATTCTGCCTCCCACCTGTCTTGAAACCCCCTGTTTTCAGCGTCTACCTTTCTTTTTTCCATTTTGGGGGAGAGGTAGATGAAAATTGACGGCGATGTTTAGTCCTCCACTGTAACTGTGCTGCTGCTCATGAAGAGACGACACGGGATCACGCTCGCTTGCGGGCACTCGGTACGCGGCAATGCACTCGCAGTGCATCTTGGGATTTGTAGTATTATGGTGCTGCGGGCACATAATACTGCGGGCCGGTTTTAATAATAATTAAATATCATCCCGCGGGCCAGAGACAACTCATTCACGGGCCGGATCCGGCCCGCGGGCCTTGACTCTGACATATGTGATCTACAACATGTGGTTACTGTATCAGCACAACTTGCAAACAAGCATTAGTTTTATGAGGGTAACATTTGGCTAATCCTTGGATTTGGTTAGCCTCATTTTTGAAAGTTGCACTTAACTAGGGTATAACAAAGGTATACAAGGACAAGTACAAGGACACCCTATACGCCTATATATGAATGCACAAAATTGCGCTATAAAACTAATCGCTTTCTGTGTGCAGCATGGAAATGTCCCTGGCCTCACAAGTACTCGTACTAAGCTATACTGAGTTGTGTGCGTGTGTGAACTCATCTGACAATGGTTCGAATGTAACAGAAATCTGTTGTAAAAAATAACAGTTTTAAAGAACAGTGGCACATTTATCAGAGGTCTGGTTCTGTCTCGCAGACTGAACAGGCTGAAGGCCTACGAAGGAGCAACATGTTAATTGTGTGTTACATATTTAACAGCGGTGTGAAGGCTCAGTGGAGCATATCCTCAATCTGTCGGTGGAAATCGTTTAGAAAAGACACAAGGGGGTCATTCACATAACTCAGCAACAAGGTTAGAGTGACATTATGGGCTGAGATTGTCAGGATACAATGTTTTCATATTCATTAGCAAGAGTCACTGGGTTCGTGTGGATGTACCGGCTGCTATTTTGTTTTTGTCCTCTCATAAACGGCTATTTAAAATAAACTATCCAAACTAAAATTTGACTGAGTGATTTAATGACCAAGAAAGACATGAATTTATGTAGAGTTGGAAGGAGTAGCTCATAGTAAAGAGATGTCAGTAAAGTGCGACGTTCAAGTCAAGTCAAGTCAAAGTCACGAGAGGTCAAAGAGTCACTGAGGGAGACGGCGACATAGAGGCTGAGGACACAGAGTGGCAATCTCACCGTGACTTTGTGTTGTCCAGTGAGGTTGGGCCATTCACACAGCAGCTGGCTCTCAGACAGGGTGAGTACACAGGGAGTTTCCCCAATCAGCACCGTGTAGTTCAGACGACTGTTACCTGGCGCCGCTGGGATCAAGTTACGACCCTAAACACAGAGCAGGGGAAAAAAGCGTGAGGACACAGAAGGCTTGAACTCCTTTCTACATGGTTTATCTTCATTCAGATGTTTGTAAGAGGTGAACATCATGGATGCATGTTTGTGAAGGTTCTCATTCATCCAGGTCATGGTTATCTTCAGGAGTTAGTTGTAGGCAATTGGACAATGTCTCACTTATCCAATAGGCTTCCCCAATTCTGATCATTTATGCAACTAAGATGCTAATATGAGTGAGATACAAGATGGGAGGAATGGAAGGAAGCTGGAGTACCGAGAGAGAACCCATGCACACATGGGGAGAACATGCACAGACAGAACCTCGGTCAAACTGGGATTCAGACTTTCTTGCTGTGAGGCAACAGTTTTAGCCACTACTTTGCTGTGTGACCCTGAAAAAAAGTAATTGTAAATTTGGCCTGTCTCTTCTCTGTGTTGCTCTGACCTGCTATTACATATTATCTACCTCACTAACTTGCATCATAGCCTATGATTTAATAGGTGCCATCTTCATCGTGTAGTCTACATACATCATACTGGATGTCGTAGCCAAGTTTATTAGATTTGTGTCGCACAGTGTAATAATGATCTTATAAGCTTGTTGAAACTGCACAGTTTGTAGGAGGGTTGTTTTATTTCCTTAATAACTCTTAGCACTTTACTACAGGAGCTAGGTAAGTATCATTTTTAACAAATTCCTCAAACAGGGGTCAATCACTTTCAGCTGTGGACTTAAACACTTTTGGTGCTCTTACAGCAGGGGGACAGATCTGACGGACTAACCACAATGTTGGTATGCTGCCATAACGCATGAATTATGGTTTTCTAGCATCATATATTACAATTCCTGTGTTTTGTGCTTTGAAGGTATCGTAAACCAAGCCAGAAACCACAGAAGAAAAACAAAAGTATACTCTTGATTGTTATGTAGAATATAAAGCAACTGAAGGTACACAGTCCACTAAACTGAACACCATGTGAGTCCCCACAGTGGTTGTGAAAATGTGTCATTTTCTATCCCACTTTCTTTCAATTTCAATATTCAAGTTCAGTATTCAACTTGAGACACACTTTGTAATGAAAGGGAGGCAATTTTGTGGGGTGAAAAGAGCGAACTGAAGTAACAGCAAGAAAACATAAAAGCAACAGGAGGAAAATGAATACAAAGAAAACAAGATGGATAGAAAATGTGGCAGGAACACATCAGGAGAGCAGGCACGAGGAGTGCAGAGTAGAGAAAAGATTATGAGAGAGGTAAAGGAAGATATAAGGAGTATAGCCGGTGAGTGAGCGAGGTTGACGGAGAGAGGGAGAGAGAGAGAAGAGATAGCTGCCGCGTGTCCTGCTGGCTTAGCTGTGGGACGCAGAGACAGACTCCGTTTTCCAATCCCATCGTCTCTGCAGGCTGCCAACCAGCCGTGCTCTGCAACCCTGTAAACACGCATCCCATTCCATCTCACAGTCGCACACACACACACGCATGCAGAGTTCAAACCACACATGTACTCCAGTTTCAGCCACACACGGAGCTGTTGCCACACATATACACAACAGGCAAGAAGCTTCATGCCGGGATATACGCTCAGAGACACACAAACACCCACAGTAAAGCACTCCAGAAACACCAAGACCAGATAAATATTTTTTCTCCTGCTAACACACCTCACTAAAAACACACCCGACACTTCAGATGAGAAATTAATTGCGTGGCGAGCACAGTGCATGCATCTGAGACACGCTATACCCTCACATCCCATCTTGCCAAATTGCATTTTTGTCCATCTCATCAGTGCTTCCACTATGTAGGCAGTTTTACCAACAAGCCAAGCAGGAGATTTGGCAATTACTGAGAGGTTCTTTGCTAATAAATTATCATTTAAGAAATAAATTACGATGGTTACGCTGCTTTCAATTCTGTCATGGACATAGACACCGTCACACATTTTGTGGTAACACAGAAAATAGTCTGTGATAAAGATAAAAACACTGTGCTACTACAGTATGCGCAATTTAACAGGGAAATAAGAGACTTTGTATAATGTCACATTTTTGTGTAGAGCTTAAATAAATTAAAGAAATTATCTTACAACCAATAAATGAGTGGCACTGTTCAAGCTTCCTTCAGTTATTTCTTTTTATTATGCTTCATTTCAAATTTGTAACGGCATATACTGCATATTCCCTTTGCCACATTAATTCCTTTCCAGTCAGTCTGACTAAACATTTCAGATGAGCTCAGTGTGATGGCATAAACCACATACAAAACTAAGAAATTGGCAATTAATTTCATACACCTACATGTCCAGTCACTGTTGATGAAAATTAAAGCCAATATAATCCACGTCCCCTGGACTCTGGGTCTACGTGCTTCCACACTTGCCCTTCCAGCATCAGAAATTAATTACACAAATTGAAAGCGCTGCTTGAGAATGCAGAAGAGGACGGCAGTCAGAGAAACTGCTGTTAGGTAGTTACAGGAGAGAAATAGGTCTTGGAAAGTGTGGATGTTTGCTGTTAGCTTTCAATTAGGAATTTGTAAGAACCTTCATTTTCTACCCGTGTGAGAGACCTTGTAAGCATATTTGAGCGATTAAGCAAGCCTTTATGGAAAATAGAAAAAAAAAATGTGTGCATCAGTGTATGTGTACTTGCCAATTGCCATTTATCACACAATTGTCTACATGTATTGATATGATGTTTTGATTCTATTTTATTCTGTCAATTTTTGTTATTTACAGATTCATTTTACACCATAAATATGTTTCTTTTGTTGTAAACTGTATATCAAAACAAACACTTTTATACTGAAATAGTGTGCAATATCAAAAATATATCATAAATATTTTTTTATTTGAAACATCATGATGGATTATCAAGATATATTTTCAAATTTGTCAACCACTTTCTTTTGTATACACAAACAGCTTGCTACCCACGCAGGTAGCCCATAGTAAACATTCTTCTGTAGCCAAAATGCCTATTTGAAGGTTTCTCTGCTGCCAAATATTATACATTAAGTTATAATAAGTCTTTTGAGCAGATAAGTACAGGGCTGACTTCAAGCTAGTATGATTTAAATAAATCACAAGACATGTTAGCTAGGACGAGGCTAGCTGTTTAGCATGCTAATTATTTAGCTCGCTGCTGAACTTGTAACATTTCTGCTTTAAAGGTGTATAAACAGTGTTAATGCTAACCCTGGCTACGTAACAATGGTGAAAACACTAACTTAGAATCACATTAAGAGGAAAGTCTAGTACAGGAATTATCTCTTCTGTTGGACACAAATCCAAGATGCTGAGAGTGTTTAGGCTAATGTTAGACTACAAAATCAAGGTTAATTTAAAACCTTACCCCTAACTCCTGACACCATGTTTCACTGTATGTTGTCATGAGCACAAAACAATCCTTTCAACACTTGTGAATGTCTGACCTTAAGAATGAGAGGGGATGTGGGTTTTAGCTCCAGTATTCCAGAGGGACTCAGTGGTTCAAAGACGGGGTCGGGGTAGTAGCTGAACGTCTCATTCACCACAACCAGAGCGTTCACGTTGTCCATGTAGAACCCGATCTCATCCGGGCCAGTGCCGGTCTCCAAAAAACTGAGCTCTGAATCGGCCACCGATGGAGCGAGGCACACCATGACGGAGTTGTTATACACCGTACAGTTCTGGAAATGGGAGAGACATACACAGGTTTATGGCTTGGAATTTAAAGGAGCGGTGATAAAGAAAGTTTCATCACTCACTAGAGTTCAACTATACAGTATGATGTATGTGGGCACAATTGAAAATAAATCTATAATAATACACTACTGTTGTTTTTATAAGAGAACAGTTGAAACAGGCAACACAATCTCCTTTGAAAAGTGTGAAAATCACCCTCGGGTTATACTTTTCCTGATATTGATTTGGTGGGTATAATAACCCATCCTTTTTGAGAGTTGATGCCCTGTGAAACTGCAATGCTGTTATAGCTATTGGAAATGTAAATTGGTTTTAAATTTATGACCAACTGCTAATAATCATCAATGTGCTGCGTTGTTGACATCATTGCTTTGGAGAATATGTGAATAAACAACGTCATGGCAATGTTTGCTGCAGTTTATATGACTGCATGGAGGACAGTACTTTCAGCTTGTTTTACACCAATTATTACAATTGCACTTTACATTACATGTCAACTGAATAATATGAATATAATTTTTTTATTATCTTTTTGCCTGAATGTAATGCTTTTAAGCCAACAGCTATTGGAAGTTACAACATCCCATCAGAATATGATTTGGCAAATAATCTTCACATTCAGTTTCACTCTAACGCTAAATAATGCCACCGTGACAAAACTTAAGCTAATAAGATGAGATACACATAATCCTTAATAAGTCCCTAAATGGGAAATTTTGCAATACAACGTTACACAGATAGTACTCTTAACATCAAAATAAAATAAATAGGAAATAATAAGTATTAGAAATTATAAAGGATAGAATAATATATATAATGTAAACAGCATTGAATGGTCATATGTTCAGAGATGAAGGGTGAAGGATTGCACATCTACAATGATCAAGACAGTGACCCATCTCAAACAGATCTCTGCAAATTGACCGTTTCATTGAATCACAAGTGAGGAAATGAATTAAAATGTACAAATAATGTTTACGTTTTAAAAAATAGCTGTCATTTGTGCCATGGTCCGTAGAAAATGAAACATCAGCATGGTCCTTTAAGTGCAAAGTGGTGATTTGACAGAGGACTGTGAGGGACACGTTGTGTAGACTGTTGGCCTCCCGAAGCTTTAACTTCATCTGCAGGCTGAAGTGCCTTAGTATTAGTTTGAAGTTTAATTTGAGCTTCAAATCACACTGACAATCATCAAACTGCTTTTGTGCAACGATGAAACCAATAAAACTTTTCAATGGGACACTTTTGAGTGGATTGTGTTTTTCTTTATTCTTTACTTTTCGTCATTCTATCTTTCGCTCTTTCTCCCTCACACAATGCACACACAGTCTTGTGGGACACAAGCACTCATGTGGCGTGCTGACATTTGAAAAGCTATGCAGCCTGAAGTAGTGTTAGATGTCTGAAAGAGATGTGAGCAAAACACAGACGGACCATCCTGCCACCTCCATAAGTGCCATAGAAGCAGGTGATGTGCTTGAGATGAGCTTGTGTGCACTCTGTGTGACACCATATGCATATAGCATATAAATAACTCGGAAATATATACAGTACACGCCCGCTGGCTATGCGGGGTTCCACACTGGCTGCCTGTCACAATGTGAACTTGTTCATTAGTGTGTGTACTTACATGAAAGGATTCTGCCTGTCCATACTTGGCCCTGATCTTTGGTTCTCGGATGGTTGCGAGGTTGGTCCCGCTTACTGTCAGCAGAGTCCCGCCACTGTAGAAACAGGAAAACATGATGGTGGGCAGTGTATTAAAAGAAATGACCACTGTACTGGACACAAGCATTTCGGACGCCTGACCATTACAGTAACAGGGACTGTAATGAAGTATTCAAATACATACACATGTACCTTATGTAGATATAATAGCTGCCTCACTTCCTGGAAGACTTTCTTTATGAGGTCAAGCACTGATGTTGGACAAGAGGTTCTGGCTCACAATCTCTGTTCCAGTTCATGCCAGAAGTTCTTCCACACCAGACTCACCATAACATGCCTTGTTTTGTGCACTGGTTAACAGTCATGTTGGAATAGAAAAGCCTTCCCCAAACTGGAAGCATAGCATTGTCCAAAATGTCTTGGTATGCTGAAGCATTAAGATTGCCCTTCATTGGAGATAAGGGGCCTAGTTAAAAAAGCCTGATTGAAGCACCTGAATTCAATACTTAACATGTATGGCCAGATACTTTTGGCCATATAGTGTTTCTTTGATTAGTCAAGTTTGAATGCTCCAAACTGGAGACGATGAAAAACATTCTCCAATACCTTGATGGACTAGAACGTCACTTAAAACATTTGCTAAAACACAAGCCAATTCCTTGGATTTTGTGAGGTGACGTTAAGATTTAATAGGGCCTAAAATGAAAAAGACGTTTATTTCAGCGTTGTGAGGGGACAAATGCCTCTCCGCTATACTTTCTCGCTAAATATTCTTGTACCTTCTGTAGACCTTCTCTTCATTCATTGTCTATCACTTTATCCTCCACATAAGGGGCACGGGGAGCTGGAGTCATTCCCAGCTGACAAACGGCGAAAGATGGCATACACGCTAGAGAGGTCACTAGTCCATTGCACGGCCAACCATTTACTCTCACTTTCACACCTACAGTCAATTTAGAGTGTCCAATTAACCTGTTTTGGGAATTTGTGATGATAGCATAATTTAATTCAATCAGGCAGAAGGTAAGTCGTCACATCTGGCTTTTAATTACAGCTCCATGTCTACTATCTCTAACTCTCAACACCATTGGGAATATTAGGCACATTCTTTTTTGGTAAGTTAGCAAAGTGATTCCTGCAACATGCAGGTGCCGCCTTTCATAGTAGACATTAATCCGACAGAGAATGACTCGTGTGCATAAAATGAAAGGGCAGAAGCAGCAGAGTAAATGATATGGTGACACGAGGCAGAGCTTAAGCCTCTCAACATCTAGAGCTGGCTAACTAAAGACATTCATCTCCCACTCTTACCGAGTAACACAATACCAGCAAATAGTAATGATAGGGAAGGACAGGGTGCAAATGACAAAGGTAGTTGTAACGTTTCAGACATTTTGGATGGCAACACGATTTGAGATTGGTATTCTCAGTTGTTCTCTCCTTTTCCTATGACAGTCTGCAAGTCCTTAGCTCGATTAAACATGTAAGCGTACTGATTGTTTGATCTTCTTCCTCTTGGCTTCTCCCTTAGGGGTCGCAACAGCAGATCATCTGCCTCCATCTTGTCCTCTCCCCTGTCTCCTCTTCTGTTACACCAACTATCCTCCTTCACAACATCCATGGACCTTCTCTGTGGTCTTTCTTTTTCCCTCCCGCCCAACAGCTCCATCTTCAACATCCTCAGCCCAATATAATCACTAACCCTCTTATGCACGTGACCAAATCATCTGAACCTTGCCTCTCTTACTTTATCTCTAAACCTGAGCCGTCCCTCAGATATGCTCATTTCTACAGCGCTATTCCAATTGTTCTTCTTTTGTTTAATTGTTTGCTAAGAACTTTCTACTGCTAATCCGGTCTGCATTTTCATCGAGGAATGACATTGTCGTGAGTGTGTTTTTTGTGTTTACATTCTGCTACGCTACAGTTATGCAGCATCTCCATTGTCACATTGTTTACACCAGGGAGGGGCTAGTTGCATTGAAGCTGACTGGCATAGTGTTCAGAACAGTGGACTTTTCCTGCATAACAAAAAATACCCACAGAGGACGCATGTGAGGAGGAATGGAAAGATGAGACCCGGGTCCAGACGACAGAGCATGACGGAGAAGGTGACAAGCTTGTCGCTTTCATAAACAACAGATGGCGTCACCCTGGTCATGTTACAGTATGTTTCTGCACCTCGGACGTCAAAACTGTAAGCTGCGTGTGTTTATACCGATTGTATAAACACACGCAGGGAGTTCACATACACCATCTTGGTTGTTGTTTACATCCCACCCCCCGCAAACTGACATCAGCTGCTCTGTTGTTGACATTGCTATCGTATTTCTCAGTTCAACTTCATGATCTTCAGTCGCAAACACACAAAAATGATAAATTACCATTTGTTCATTTCCAATTACTGCTTTCATACCTTTTATTTCCTCTTTTCCTTTATTATTGTGATTAAGCTTAAGCATCTTGAAGTGAGAGTGAGTTTGTTACAGAACTGTGTAAACATTGTGTACAAATTTAGTCTGATCAGTTGAGCAAATTACAACTTTTAATATGAATAAAAATTCAATCTAAAATGTTTCAATGACAAAATTATAATATTATATATTATTATAATATATTATAATCCAGTTTTAATATTTTAACTATTTTAAACTACAGGAATGCAGCTATACTGATATATATGCTGCACTTGTACACATACATACACACACAAACATTATTGCACTATTATGTGCAGAATTACATAAAATCATATATATTGATATGATCTAAGCTTGTTTTTTGTATACTTATATATTAATTTTGCTTATTAAACATGTGTTGTTTTCCACTGTAAAGGAATAATGAAGTGCTTGTCTGGTCTGAAAAAGTTAACTTTCTGTCAAAGCTTGTAACATATCCCTAAATTTGCCATCTTTATGTTTGGCTTCTAGCAGGAAAAGATTTTGTTAAAGTTAAGTTAAATATTAATAATAAATACCGTATACTCGTATCTCTTAAAGTTTTATGACTGTAATAAAACACAATATAATCTCTTCCAGAAAAGCACATTGTTGCAGGAGTAATGCTTCAATACCCATTACGTTACATATTGTATACTGTGTTTGCTAATATACTGTAAAGATGTTAATAAAAGAAAAACAGTGGCCGAGCGTAATGTGATGAAGGCAGCTGATTAACATGGAGCAGTGGAGCTGAGGCCACATTCAAATGTACTCAGTTTTAATTAGACATTTATGTCATTGCCACAAATGCACCATGGGACAAAGCAGGCTGCACTTATAATACCACATGTCCTTCCATTTCCTTCTCCACTCTCCTCCTCAGGTGGATGAATATTTGTGTCGAGTTGCTCTGTCCCTGTCCTCCTCTCTTTGTCTGAGTCTCTTTAGCTCAGCTACATGCTTTAGGGAAGAGACAACAAGGCAGTCGGGATGAACTCTCAGGAATAGCTGCATGGGGAAATACAACCACTGTTGTTAGTGTTTCACTCTATATGCTCTCCAAGCCTCTCTTACCATCTGTCCCCTATTTCTCTTGTACTACTATCTCTTTTTTTGCCCATTTTCATCTCACGTTTACATGCAAAGTCCAATTTTAGTCATGTAAACACATTAGCCCGACTAAAATTGAGCTAGTCTTAGTCAGACTAAGAAACCTGGATAGTTACATGCATGCGCTTAGTTGGAGTGGAGTCAGACTTAGCGTTCTACGTGGTATAAACTGCAGCAATGTTGCCGGAAAAGAATAATAAATAACATGATGGCGTGGCGAGAGCCAAAGCTACAGAGTATGACTTACTTTTGGACTGCTGTACAGCAGGTACGAAACATACAGAACCCAACACTCTTCTGACAGACAGCTTGAGGGAGGAGTCAGTAGTACAGGACTAAATGGGGTTGTCATAGCTCAGTGGTAGAGCAGGTCGTGTTCCTAGCAAGGTCAATGTTTGATCCCCAACCCTGCAAGTCTACATAGTGATGTGTCCCTGGGCAAGACAATTAACCCCGAGTTTCTCCTGACAGCTTTGTCAGCAGTGTATGAGGTACAGACCATTTTCAATTTAAATTGAATGACAAGTTTAAGGGCCACACGGCTGAGTAGTGGCGAGCACTGTTACAAGAAGGTCACTGGTTAAATCCCCGGCTTGACTGAGGGCCTTTCTGTGTGGAGTTTGCATGTTCTCCTCGTGTGGGTTCTCCCTGGGTACCCCGGTTTCCTCACACAGTGCAAAAACATGCAGAAGTGTTGGTGTGAATGCGAGAGTGAATGGTTGTTCATGCTTTTGTCCTGCGATGTCCAGTGACCTGTCCAGGGAGTACCCTGCCTATGTCATCTGGGATTGGCTCCAGTCAACCCGGTGACCCTCATGTGAAGGATAAAGCAGCAGGCAATGAATGAGTGAGAGTGACCAGTTTGGTCAGTTTGGTTTCTTTCTGCCTCTCCAATAAGACAACAGAATAACAACATGATGGAAAATAATGGGCTGATGTGGCTGAGGTGTTGCCATTGGCTTTCTGGTGTATCAGGAACATCACTTCGCCAACAGCCTGATGTCCTTACACGACTAAGCTTGTACCTTCTTTGGGAGGTTTATTCAACTCACTACTGTGACCTTTATGCTTATAATAAAATTAATACTTTGGTTAATTAATTTCACTTTCGGGATTCTGTGCCAACTACCTGCTTCTTGCCTGAACACCTATAATAAGCACAACCAATTTTTCAGTGATTATGCAGATTAGGCAGCTGAAGTATTCGACAGATTCAGTCCCTTGCCTACAGGTACCTTGGCAGTACTTGGCAAAAGGAGTGACAAGTCGCACACCCATGTTTGGGAGAATATTTTAATATTGTGGTCTAAAATTGCTTTTCTAACCTCTGGTGCAACCCAAATACTTTCCTCGCTGTCCCTGATGAGAACTCCGTGTTGATTTATTTCTGAAGTTCTGAAGTGTTCTTTCTAAATGGAAAATCATCAGCCAAGCACAATGATAATGCACTTTCTCTCCGCGTACCCACTTCTTGTTTTGTGTCCTAACCGTCTTTCATCTGCTCTTGCCATAAACGCTAAAGCACAATGATAGGGCTTTGGTGGCGTGTGTGTGTGTGTGTGTGTTCATGTGTTCACACAATAACCTGAGAATGAAGCAGACAACAAAGATGAACAGCTGCTTCTGTGAAGGTTATATACAGAGGTTGTGTGCGCGTGGACCGGTCAGTGGAAGTACATTTTTGATTGCTGACAAGTTTTTTTTTTTATACTTTCTACCTGAGCCGACATGTGACAAAGGGGGAAATTGCTGAAAAACATCCACTAAAGTAAAGCCTCTTTTATGTTCCCACGTACACACACACACACACACACACTTTGTGTCCCTATTTTGCAGGTGTGCTGTTTTGGGGTTTTCTCAGCCAGATGGAGGAGCAATCTAGGGCCAAACATTAGGGAATCAGTGGGGTGTGTGTGTGTGTGTGTGTGTCTGCTTCATGTGGGTTCACGACCCCTGAGTGAGTTTCCAGAAGTGGAACCCAAGTTCTGAGCTTCACTCATGCACACACACACACGCACGCTCGAGCACATGTGGGAGTGCAGGGCATTGATTTGGCCTCAGCTGTTTCTGGGGCCAGTCCTACTGAGAAACAAGGAACGGTGGAGGATTCATCAACACTCCAATCTGACAGACTCTGCATCTATCTGCTGCAATCTACTGATGAATCTCCACAGGGAAGGAAGCAACACACACTAGGAAATAAGAATCAGGAAGGAAATGGCAGGACACAAGGTTGGCATCTTTCAAATCTTTACATTAAAATAAATAAATGAAACAACAATATACCCTTAGGAATGTGAAATTAAAGAATTGGCAAGTGGGTTATAACATTATCCTGGACAACAGTTTAGATATTGCCAGATCATAGAACATGTAATCTGCAAACTAGTCTGCAGGGGCTTCCTTAGTCTCAGATTCAGAATCCAGACAGGACTTAAATCATGCGAGGAGCATCAGGTTCCAGTAATCAGTGGAGGTTGTAATAAATAGTGGGTGGAAAATCAAGCGCATACTCTATGTGCCCCAGAAAGGATTGAAATCAATAAATCAACTTAAATGCTGAACCTTTGCTTGTATGTGTCCTCCCCAGTGATGTTGCACTCGCATTCGGTGCCGAGTAGTGCAAGGTCTTAATTTATCGAGCTGAGGATATACTGTGCAGGGCACTGCATAACACAGTGTGGTGAGCTGAGTATCAAACTGAGAGGCAGAGAACATGAGCTCCGACTATAAACTATAAACGGCTATTTAATCCAACGTGATCTCACGCCACAGTTTTGGATCAACCGAGCTGTTGCAGCAGCTGATTTCCTTTGTTTAAAACCTTTTACATGAGCCAGATAAAACATGTCCAGCACTGTCAATTCACCTTGTTTACCATGTAGTTTTTCATTTTAATTTTGAAAATGCAAACCCCTCTCATCTGCAGCTAACTCCGCCCAATGCCTGATTATGAAAAATACCAAGAAGTAGGGTGAGACGTGTGGGGGAGTGCAGAGCAGTGAGGGGGCGTGGTCTGGAAGAGAAATCTGACACCGATTTGTTTCACGTGGTGGAGAGAGAAAAGTGAGGGGAGGAGTCTGGGACCTGGTGTTTGACAAGAGAGAGAGGCAACAGGTAAGCTGATTTTTATCACATAACGTATCATTTCAATACTTAACACTAAATTGCTAATATTTGCACCTGGATCAGTAACATTACCAGATATCCATATGTTATCCTAGGTTTGTTAAGAGGGTGCAGTTAAATCTTCTTTAACTCAGAAAGGGACACTTGTGTGGGCACTACCCTCACTGCCTTTTCCCAATCACAACAATGTAAAACAAGGTGTTCCATCCAAAAGAGTTCCTGATCCATCCCATAGAACAAAACAACCACTTACAAAAAACATTCATGTGTAACCATGTCAACATTTTGAATTGGCCCTTGAAAATAAATCCACAAAACATGTATTACACATACTGGGTTCCACCTGAAAAGGGGGATTTGGGGGTCTAAACTCCTTAAAATCACTTTGTCTAGCTGTCCTTGTTCAACATATGGGAATAGTGAAGCTAAATGGAGTGTGTGTGTACAGTAGGAGGAGTAAATAAATGATTTGACATCCCAGTGGCTTACCTGGCAATACTCCAGTCAGGTTCGATCCTCAGAACGGTGGGGTCGTCAGTGTAGTTAAACTTGACTTCAGGGTTTCTCAGCTCAGCGTCGTCAATGTCCACCAGCACCGATGACGTGCCTGGCGTCAAACCAGCCGGCGTGACACACACGATCTCACGGGCATTTCTCCTGGGTGGGCAAAGGGAAAGCAAGTAGGAAATGTTTGTTTGCAGTCTGAGACGCAGGAGCGTGAAACTATTTCGACAAAACCACAGTAAACTGAGGAGCCATCAAACATGAAGTTGAGCCTGATCGCTCAAAAAAGAATTAGAATAATAGAAAGTCAATGACTCCTTCCTTATGCCAGGACGCACTTTACACGCTGAGGTCAAATCTGAAGAGTCAATATATTTAATGACTTGCTCATTAAGCTTGTAATTATCGATGTCTAGCCCGAGAAGCAAATTAATCTGATTCTCTTAAAATCATATGCCGCTAATTTCATTAAATAATTCTGCTTGTGATAAATCAGCCTGTAGAGCTCGTCAAGCAGAGAGAGCGATAAAGAACTTTAAACGAGTGGAAGGGAAACGGCAGCTTGTATTTCCTTTATATGAAAAGGAAATGAGACGAACGCGGCTGCAGAGAGGAACAGAAAGTACGGGGCGACTGAAGTCATGTTTAATAAAGTTCATACCTGCTATGATTTCTGCTCTAAAAACGACGAGCACCAGCAGTCACAGAGAGAAGGATAGAAAGAGGTTGTGTATCTGCAGTGCACGTGTGTAAATACTGTATGTGTGTGTGTGTGTGTGTGTGTGTCCCAAAGGCAAAATAACATTTTCAATTGCAGTCTTGTGCTCAGTCCCCAGAAGCTACATTATCTAATATGTATTTAGCACAGTTGAGTGGTGGCTGCTTTTCTGGGGCATGACTTCACAGGAACAGTGCACGAGTTAGTGCATGTGTCTTATGTGTGTGTGTGTGTCAGTGCTTTAATGTAACACTGTACACTCTGTTGTGTCTCTACACATGACACTCGCACAGAGGAGAGTGTGTGTGAGAGAGAGGGGGAAAAAAGAGAGAAAATCCACAATATCCTTCCTCCCATGTCCCCTGATCTGTAACCATAGCAACCCCATTCACCAAGAACACATGCCCGGCAAGCTCCACAAAGATGCCACAAACACATTGGCGCAGCGAGGGTGTGACCGATAAAGACAGAGTAGAGGTGAGGGAACAGCCGTGGCGGTGGCGCTGTATCTGTGGATTACTGCGAGGTGGCGACGGCTCAGAAATGACTGCTGTGACAGCAAAGCTAGCATATAGTTGCTTCAATGGAGATTAGCCATGAGAGGCTAATCCATGTATTTGACATGCGAGCGACTGTGGTGATAGTTCAGATTTCTTCAAGCGCTAGATTAGGAAAAGCAGTGCAGACAAAGGGGTCCTGTGTGTTTGTGTGTCTGCGTGCAACTGTCACACACACACACACACACACACACACACACACACACACACACACACAAAGCTTCCTGAACCTCACACACTGATTACATGCCTCCCAGTACATATACAACTCTTTAGACGGTTACACAATGGATGGATTAATAATCGATTACTAATTTAATCTGCAACTGTTTTGATAATTGATGAATGGGTTTGAGCAGAGGTGGGTGGTAACGCACTACATTTACTCCGTTACCAATACTTTTACCGTGCCGATGTATCTGAATTGGATAATCCTAATTTATTGTACTTTTAGTTAAAGGGTGATGTATTTAATTTCCCAAAGAATTACTGTATTATTGTTTTAGTTCAAGGGTTATTTATTTTATTATAAAGACCGTATTTATTGTTTTATTTAAAATATTATTTAACATATCTTAATTTGAACATTGCAGTTTTATATTATGTTGTGTCTATTTTGTACCATTTGTGTTGCTCTGAATATTTCAAAGATAAATCTGGAGAAACTCTTGAGTACTCTTTCACTGCATACTTTTTTACTCTTTTGACTCTTGGACACTTGTTGTTGATGATGTTATTTTTCTGCCTCTGGTGTAGGTGAGCAAAAATGATTTGTATGTTGTTTCCTTCAACTGAAAAAACTGTCAAGCAAAACTTTCAGGTCTAACTGAGAGGGAGTGTTTGTGTGTATACAGCAGCTCTGCAGAGGTGGGCGGGGCATGAAGCGTTTTTGTTTGTTAAACTGCTGAACGATCTTGATTTCCGAGCAGTTAAATTCCCTCGTGATACTTGTCGTGAGCGCATCTTTGCATTTTCAGTCATACGACAGTCTATTTGCAGCCGTCTCACTTTACTAGCCCAATGCTGTTGTTGACCCTAGCTGTCTTGACATAATCACTACCTGTGTGCAGCATGGAAATGTCACTGAGGAACACAAGACCGAACAATAGCAGTTATTCATTTGACAAAAGTTTGAATGTAACAGACATTTGTTTAAATTTAAAAGCTGCACACAACAGTTTTAAGTAGTCTAATTTTTTCCCATTCTTATCTTAATCCTAATATCCTCTACTGTGTTGCTCTCACTTGCCCACAAGATAATTAAAATTCAATTTAGGTTTAAGAGGAAAAAAAAAAAGTGCTTCTCACCTTTTGAAGTAGCAGGGCTGTGGTCCAATGCTGACAGACACGTAGCTGCCTGCGTTGAGGTTGCTTCCCTCGATGGTGACCCGGGTGCCGCCAGAAATGGGCCCTTGAGAAGGCTGGATACGGGTGAAGTATGGAGTCTGGATAACAAACAGTTTGAGTTTAAATAATTTACTCTGCTCCTAGAGATTTTCTAACGAAAAAAAAATAAAAAATAGAAACGGTTCCACAAAAAAACACCCTTTGAAAAAAAGTTCTTGCTTTCATGTTCCTTACCACAAAGGTGAATGGCCTTGGGGACAGGGCTCTATAGTCACTGGCGCAGTCTCTCACACACACCTCCACCTGGGCCTCTTGAACCCTGTAGCCTGTCGCATCGTTCAGCAGACACACTATTCTGTAGATGGAAAGAGTGAATATTCGTAAATAAGGTTTTGAATTTTTTATAAATGTTAAATTCACATGAATGTTTAACAAAACTGTACCCAAAATGATAGCATAAGCAGGCGCACACATTATCCACAAAGAAAAGACAATCACATCTCAGGAACGGTGAGAAAAGGTAACATAAAAAAATAATGCATGTAAAAAGGAGGAGGAACCATGACAAATATGTCATGTCTGGTGTTGTGCAGGGATGTCAGGAATAATGTGATGAATAAGTGATGTGTGTGTAATATTTGAATAGAGATGCCCTCTATCTCAACATGCTTCATTTCCTAACTAACTGTACTACAGAGGGATTGTTTGATCTGCATGAACTCAATTCCTCCGCCGTGCAGGTCCCTGCAGAGGAGTAAATGTCAGGATGGAGGGACGAGAAGAATGAAGGAATGAGCATATGTCGGGGGTTATGGAGAGAGACGAGGCTGCATTTCTACAGAAGCTTGCCCTGATTGACTTTCTCCTGATGTAAGATTAGTCAGGATGAGAGAGGTATTGGATGTGTCTTCACATGCGCGGGTGTGTACTTCAGTGTGTGGGCATATGCACGGCTGTGTATGTGCAGGTTTGTGTAACTTACCTCTCTGCACTCACGTATTCCTCCTCGATCGGCACACAGGGCACTTTGCCCAACCTGACGCCCGGCTGAATGTCTCTGAACTGCAGACCCAGGTTCTCCCCCAGGATGGTCACCCTGGTTCCTCCTTGGCGAGGCCCCGTCTCAGGAAACAACTGGACCGGACAGAATTGGAATGGAAGAAAAAAAGGGACAAAGGATTCAACAATTTTACGAGCACTTTCCAACAAATAAATAAACAGAAATCAAAGGTTCAGTGTGTAATAATTGCGTAATAAACTACCATTTCAAAATGCAAAAGCAACATGGCATCATACGATGGTATCCTCCATAAAGCAAGGCCCTTGCCTTAAGTCAAGTTAGGTTTATTTTTAAAGCACTTACTGCCAATAAACCCTTCTAATCTTTACACACTGGACCTTTAACGACACTGAATGAATTAATTGTCTGTCTCCCTTCAACCATATTAAAGGCTGAAACAAACATGACATTGCATGAACACCCTCAAACAAACACACACGAAGACACGCAGGCACACTCCATACAGAATTGCCCTGATCAGGTGATTCAAGTTTTAACAAAGAAAAATGACCCTCTTAGTTTTTAAAAAAACACAGAATATGAGGTAAGGCTGAGACACAGAACTACACCAGCATCGTTTCAGCGGTTTAATTGAAACTTATTATGTCGGCATGGCTTCATCACCGAGGCTGTGGCGGTGTAGCGCGCGGTCACACTGCTGACCCATAATGTGATTTATCTAGCCAGATTATGGCGCATAGCAGGGACAGGTGTGGTGTGACAAAACAAATATGATGACTGATGGACGGTGGCTGTCACAAACACACACACACACAAACCTAATCCCTAACAAGCATCACAAGGTAATTATGTATAATCTGTCCACCGCCCTGTTCTTCCACAGCGCTTGGCTGAGCAGACAGCTCAGTGTGGAAATGCAAAGTCAGCCACTGACAGTTTGGAGGCATGCTGCTATTATTATAGAGCAGACAGTAACGAACAACAGATCTTGACAAATGGTGATTTCAACGGTGTGGACTAGTTTGGGGGGGGATGAACGATTTGTCTTGCCAGAAAGAGGAGATGTAATTCTAAACTTTTATATGGAGCAAGTCAGTGGAGATCCAAACCCTTTTCTGCAGGTTGTACCTGCTGGCACACACACAGAGCTACTACTACTCAGGTGTAAGGTTTGGCAAATGCCTCAGGCAAGGAAACCTCTGAGTGTTATTCAGTGTCTTTCCCCACCTTACATTTGAAAAGAGGGGAACAAAACAAATCTGCATATCAGTATGAAATTGCTCAAAGCATAATGGAAGCAACACAACTAACAAAACAAAAATGGCATTAGGGAAATAATCAAGAAAATCAGTTGGCTGAAAGTCAGTAAAAGAAAAAACACCAACACTGGAATCATATCATTTTTTCGACAACCAAAAACCAAGTCATGATAATTTAATTAAACAAAACAAAATTAACATATGGATAATTGCTCATTTTGAAATGAAATGCAACTACCCAATGATTCTTTTAGATTAACCTTATCTTCATCGTTCCAAACATATGACTACAACAGATTGCCAGACGAATCACAAATCTTGGATGCTCTTGCATGTTAAGGGCAAAATTTGGCAGCGTTGTTCTTTATCAGACATTGTTATTATGGAGAAAGACACAACTTCAGCAGCAGCCACATAGCTCCTGGCAGACATATGTTATGGGTTTAAGAATGAAACATCATTTGTTGGAGTAAAAAAAAAACACTGTTACCTTGCACTAACAAATAATGTGTATAACAACATAATAACGGGAGAGACCAAAGGGGGAGACCCTGATGGAGCAATCTAGGCGGGGATTATGCTGCCTGCTATTTGGAAGCTGACTCACGATGCTTGCCAATGGAGCCTCTGCACTTTGGCTCCACAAACACAATTGCTGGCAAACACTGACCAGAGTGAGTAGCCATCAAGCTCTAGGGTATGGTACGGACAACAGATGTCGGGGTGTGGAAATGGGGATTCAGATGTTTCGGGGAGAATGGAGCTATGATACCGCAGAACACAATATCAGCAAACCACCAAGGCCTGGCATGTAAACACTGGCAGAGCCGCAGACAGGCAGGCAACAGAGAAAGACGGAGAGAGCAGTGCTACTAAAAGTGATTACCGACATCATCTGCGGAGGGGGCTTTTCACAGAGGGACCTGTGGATACTATGGAAATGTATAGTGTCACATCAAAATAATCAACAAAGCATGGGGAAAATGCACATGTGGCTCTTATATGGGAGAGCAGTCTGTCCACAGACAGTCCTCTATCCAGATCCACATCACCACCACAGTCTAATCCTTTCTTCCTTGTACCATTACAGACCTACCAATAAGTGGTCGCCCAAATCCTCAGAGTCAAACAGACAGACAAACGTTAAAGCACTCAGATAGACTCTTCTTTAACTGCTCGCATTTTATATCTCGTTCTTATCCAAGGCCGGTCAAACCGTACAAGGTGTCCTTCCTCGTCTGAAAGAGATGCACCGGGCTTTCAGTTGACTTGGCGGCACATTTAGATGCTCAGAGGAGCGCGGGGGTAGAAATAAAAGTTAGAGATGGAGGTTACGGTTAGGGCCAAGAAAAGGACTGAGGTTAGGGTTAGGATAAATATCCAGGTTACGCTGTGTGAATATCCGCTGTTGGCTCACACTCTGACACTCTCCAGTGTGCCTCTTTCAGACGTGGACATATACTGTAAGGGACAGACAATGACAGAGCAGCGACATATGACGCTCTCAGAATGACAAGGGGCTGCATCCCCCCCCCCCCCCCGAGTTGTCTCAGGACTGTTTGAATCCCGACCGATAACTACAGTTAAGAGAGCACTAAAGTTAACAACAATCATACAGGCAATTGGGAACCGGGCCTAGAGACTGAGTCAACCACAGAAGTGGCCCACTTAGCCGGTGCACCCCCCTCCGAACAATTCGTTTAAAAGGTTTCCAACCCCACAAAGTAAAGTTTCATATGACATATGGATGGATGAAAGACAGACTGCAATTTTGAGCTGTATCGAAGCACTTAGCCCTACCCCTCCACTCTGCGTGCTCATGTGTAAGTGTAGCATGTCCACATTCTTGTTGAGGTAAAAGAGGTAGGGTGAAATAAGCTAAGTGCCAAACGAAAGGACATTTTTCAGGGGCACACTTCAAACAGATTGTTATTTCCCCGAATAATAGAATCCAAAGAAACGAATGGCGCTGACGTTAAACAAACAGAGTTCAGCAGGTTGTGTAGCGATACGCTAACCACAGCACAACTTGTTTCTTGTCTATTGTGCATTTTTTTCTTCTATCCAGGAAAAACACACAACATCTGCTTACGCAAAAGCCACCGGAGACCACTGATGACGCATTGTCCCACTCCCGTAGCAGCAGGTTTTAACCACTGGCCCTTTTAACTCAGTTCCAAGGGGTAGGAGAAGAGGTGGGGGCAGAAAATGAGAAATGGAATCATGCCCAGATTTTTAATACCACTTGAACCAAATATTTACTCTGTTACATGAGCCTCACTACTTGTGGTGGCATCATGTGTCACTCCTAATTTGTACCCAGACAGGTGAGGCTGTGAAACCTGACGCATATATAGTACATCACTCACTCAGCATGACGGGCGCGAAACAAGCACGATTTAAGCGTTGAATGCGAGACGCCTCACGACAGTGAGTTGGGCTGCAGACCAAACTCAAATGCCATTTACACTGCACGGGAAAAAGGAGACTTAATGTCAGCAATAACGTCACTGTCCATTAACCTCACTATGACCTCCAGCTATGTATCTAAAATATAATAGCTGTGGTATAAAAGATGGAGCCAGAGAGAAAGAACCCACTTTACCTACAAACTAAATGAAAGCAATTAAGTTCCTCTGACATCTCGGAGTGGATTTCCACAGGAACCTCAGAAACTCTTGGAAGTATAAAAGTATGGCACCACATAACAAGATAACTAGCGCTTACGGAGCCTGTGGGCATTCAAGCAGATGCCACAGTGTGGAAATGGGACCTCAAGCAGGCTTTGGACTCATGTTACAGCCATTTGACACAACACTACTACATTCAGACACAAAACCACCAGTCTCTGGGGAATGCAAGTACAAACACCCTACAGCTGAAAATGTTTTTGGAGGAAGAGTGATCTGATACAACAGTAAGAACTAACTAACAAGCCTTAGGATAAAACTGTTATAGGATAACAGATATAATTGTTCCGCATGAGATCTAAAACTCAACACAACACAACACAGAGGACTAGAAATGCCTGGCCCCTGCCAGATACTAGCCACTGACCAGTGAAGCCTGGAAGCACTGACCAGATATTCAGACTGAGCGGCAACATCTTTACTGCGCCATCATTCAGGGTGACACTGCACGGCTTATTAGCTGATCCTTTTAGACCGAGCGTTTGATTTATATCTGACAAAGGACTGCTTTGACTCCACCATAACCGATCCCCTTTATTGGGTACAGAGGACACCCTAATTAAACATCCAGTTCAGAGTGATCATTCAAAGATGGTGCTCTTCATACCTTGGCTCTAACACTTTGTTATTTAACTTGCTGTTGATAGATTCTCTTTTTCTGAGCTTTCTCTTGTTGACATGGTTGTGCACGGGAACATCAGCCAATTATTACTGCTGTGATTGCAGCGCGTATTATTCCTTAAGCGTGTGTTTGATTCTCTGTCTTGCACTGTGAGCACCTGGGGTGGTATGGAATGACATTTTATTCAAGGAGTGTAAGTGTGTCTAAATGCCATGCGACTGTCTGATTAAACATTTGTGTTGACAAGCAGCTCAAAAAGTGTCCCTCCGCTGTTTTCCACTTGTTATTCACCTCACAACTTAAAGAACTTTGGCTTTGAGGTTACCTACAGCGACCCACAGAGGAAACAACAAATCCAATTTTTTTCTTTGGACATTCTTTTCACTCTGTGTCTCACCAGGAACCACAGAGCAGGAATCCAGTACAAGTAATGAACTATGACGTCTCTCTGTGGAGGGGAGAATACTCAGAAGTCATTCGAAGCAAATGGGGAGGACGGGAAATTCAATTAACAGGGGTTGCTGTTTGCTTTCATGGGAATACCGATTCAAAAATACTCTATATGCCTGGTTATTATCTTCAAACGTTTGGGGACTGGGAATATCATTTTTCACAAAAGTGGACTTGTATTGTTTGTTTTCAATCAAATCAAATCAGGATATTCTAATGCGTTGTGAGGCTCGCGCTGATGATACACTGAGGTTACTGCAGCAGAACGTATATGATTGACCAGAACACCTATTGAATACAGCATCAGTCAGTCACTAACAGGGCTGTGTGGAAAACATGTCAAGGAATCACATCCAAAACCTAAATACAACCCCCTGCAATGATAGAAGTAGAAGTAATACTCACGCTTCTACGTATGTATTATCTAAATGACATCCTTTGAGGGTCATGAAGGGAGGCGGAGCCAATCTCAGCTCACACTGGGCAAGCGGCAGAGTACATCAACCAATGTTGACTTGGGGGGGGGGGGGGGGGGGAATGGAAACTCCACAAAGAAAGTCTCTGGCCAAACCACGGTTTAAAATAAGAACCTTCTCTGAGGCGACATTGATTACCAGTGGGTTACTGAACCACATGGTTGATTGACAAATATACTGGAAGTACTAAAGGTAATGAGTTTCTTCTCGGGAATATGAACTTGATTGAAAAATAAGTCGATGAATCAAGAGAAAATGGGCAGCCAGTGCTGTCCTCATATCAATACGTCTTTTACTTCTATCTTTTTACAACTCTTTAGACATTTATTACTTCACTTTCACTTTTCCCCCACTATTTCCAAACTATAAAAACATCACTCTTGCGTTTTCTGCTCCTTCTCATTCTCTCGAGCACATTTAGGCACAGATTTACAGAAGCGTGGACACGGAATTTCAAAGAGGTCTGCAGGTCTCCTGTGTTCTTCGATGTAGATATTTATATTTGCATGAAAGAAAAAAAAAGAAAAGCTCCACACAAGCACATTTACTGTGTATATATTAGACGGTTAGTGTGTTTTTACCAAACCACCACCACCATCATCATCAACTACACATGGCATACGCAGCATTATGTTACACTTTTTACTAACTCTACCTTCTACACGTAAAGCTTTAAAGTAAAAGTCGTGAGTTGACCCTTAATGATGATTTGACTGGTGACAAGATCTAAAATCTCCATAAACCCGGGAAAAATAACAGAACCTGACACATGGGCCTCTTTGTCCTCAATATGTGTCATTACAGCCTTTAAATATTTGAGCAAATCATTCAAAATCAACTACTTTTCTTTGAATTGTCTTTGTGTTGATACTTTTCAAAAACTATGGGCTGTTTCCTTTTGAAGGGAAACTTATAAAACCCCCTCATCTGAGGCAAAAACCCTGTCCAGTGCCTGATTTTGAAAAAGGCCTAAAAGTGGTGGAGGAAGGTGAGATATTGAGGTGTGGTCTGGTAGTGAAATCTCCTTTGCTCATTCGCTCACACCAAGCTTCAAGCAGAGGAGAGAGAAAGTCGACAAAGCAACAGCTCTGGCGCTTATAAAAAGGGGGAGGAGTCGGAGGCAACAAGCCTCGAGCTGGTTGGACAGGGAGGTCTAAGGAAGCCAATGGCCAAAGTTTGAATGCAGTAGCTGTTGTTTGTTAGTGAAGGAGTCGATACACTGATTTAATCACAGCAACATGTATAATTATTTAATACTACGACTAAAAACTGTGAATATTTGGATCAAGGCATAACATTACTACAGTATATACCCATATACACTGGTTACAGACATTAATGAAAAGAATAAGCATTATTACAAAAATCTCTGTTGCTTCAGTACCAGTTTGATGTAACGCTGAGTAATAATACAATTACTGTGCCAAGGGCGGGCACAAGGTCCCAACATGTGTGTGTGTGTGTGTGTGTGTTTTAATAGCAACACACGTAAGTAGAGCAGCTTTCATTCTGGGTTCAGGACACGTAGGGCTTTCGTGACCACAGGGGCTTCAACAAAGAGAGCTGACGCAACGGCCTATCAAGGTTTCCGAGTACTTGAATCTCCGCAGGCGACATTTACACTCCTCAAGAGTTGACGAGATTATAATGTGTAGCTCAAAGAAGCTGTGCCACTTTTTTTTTTTTTTCGCAGGTGATTTTTGAACTGTAACACTGGAGCGAGCTTGATTAAAAGACTTTGGGTTTGAGCGATACAGACTGAATTTCAATGCCGATTCCCCCCCTCTCCTCAGTTTAAGCTGCCTCCACTTGATACTCCCTCTCTCTCCGTCTATATATATATATATAATATATATTTATATACACACACAAGCAAGATGCAATAGTGACTCAACTGCGTGCGTTGAAACAATTAAGCAGTTTAAGGGAGTTTATTTCGTACACGTAGGTTATTCTTCTCGACAGCAAAATGAAGAGTGAGAAAATATAATTGCTCTTGTTTTTGTTGAACGTGATTTAAAAAAAACAGAAACAAATAAACGTTTTTTTTAACGTGCAGTTTCAGAGGAGCGCAATCTGTGTGCTGTAATATAATATCTGTGAGTGAGTGTTCAGCAACAGAGGCCTGAAATACTGGACAATCTTTCTGGACGGCAGAATGTCCTATTTATTCCACTTAATTACTAAATATAAAAATACTGGTGTTAATTCAATAATTTGTAATATTAATACCAATATATGTGTGCTGCTTAAACCCGAAACAGCATCTTCTTTATTGCCTTTTTTTATTATTATTAAGCACTAAAAAACATTTATATTCTTCATGAATAATACATTGACACAATAGCATTTACACTTTCATATTTTACATTTATCCAAACACAAGAAAGGCACTGTTGAAACACTGTGATTGAAACATCTGTGAAACTGCTGTGTTTTCTGTGCAATGACAATAAAAGGAAGTCTAAGTCTAAGTCTAATCAAGCAAAACATTTCACCACAGAGGCTTAAAACTTGGCCTTGATTAAACTAAAAAAAAGAAAAACCAGGCCTTTAATCTTACAGTTGAAACCAAACAAGTCAATATTTCAGCGACTGTGCGGCTTGGTTTTGGACTGCAGCGTCTGGTTTCAGAGTTCAGGGGTCAGCAAAAATGCTCTCTAAATCATCCGTCCTCTCATCTACAGGGATGAGACTTCATTGTGCGACAGAACTTACTTGGGTGAGTGTGAAAGGAAGCCCGGCTCAGTGAGCTTGTGTCGGTCCAGTCCAGTCTCACAGATGGCACTGGTCCTGCTCCAGTTCAGACAGATTTTCAGCCATGCTGAGACATGCGGTGCCAATCACAACCTTTTAGAGGCAGGTTTGATACAAACCAAAAAGACTATGTTTTCTTTAAGAGAAGAACAAATAACTGCACTTATTTATATGTGTTGATACACCCATTTTGACGATTGGTCGTACTTTTATTCAGATTTGTCCACGGGGCCTTTTTTTTTTTTTCATAGGTTTCCGATCCAGAATGAACTGCAGGCTTCCAGACTCATTTGTAACATGCAGAACTCTGTTTACCAGGCAGCTGCTCCCATTAACACTGAACATTACAGGGAAGGCACTGAGTGAATTTGTGCCATATTCTTTCTGCTTAGGTGCACTACATGTCTGAGACAGACTTTTGAAACTGCACAGTACCAAAACATTCGCACACAAAAGAACATAGAACGGATGCATTTGAGCAGCCCAGTGAACCAGCCATGCATCTTCAAAATATCACTGTTCCACACTGGTCTCACATACAGAATAGACACTTACCTTTGTGATCTTTGGATGGGTGCAGCGGCTGTTTCCAAGCGTGGCATGCATCCATCCTCCACCTTCTGCCAGCGCGAGTGGGAGGTGGGAATTTCCTCCGCTGGTGCACTCCTGCCGGAGGGAGCACTTCCTGTCCTGGACACACCAGCCACATTCAAACCTGGGGTCAGCCTTCAGGCACATGCCACAGCTGTCCCGCAGTGCTCTGCACTTGTACAGATGAGCTGGTGAGACAGACAGACAGACAGACAGGAGGAGAGAGAAAGATGTAAGGATCGAGTAAAGCAATCATCGACCATGATCAATGAATTCAACACTCAAAAAATTCAAATGTGTCTGTTGGAAGATTAACATCTTGAAAAAACTGCGTGACTTCAGAAGGAATCGCAAGCAAAAGAGATCAATTAGCATGCATTTTTTTAATTTAAGACAATGTCACAGAACAATTCCACTCAAGAGATTCTTTCATCATTATTTCATGTTTCAGTTTCACACACACACACAGAGGAGCGAATAAAATCAAGCCAGTCTGAGAGAATGCAATGAAACCGAACAGCCGGCAAACAAAAAGAAAGAAAGGATAAACTGGAGTACTGGACGTACTGGTGCCTCCAAATGAGCTTGTGTGCACCATATGTTACTTCTCAAGTTGTGACATTTTTGTTCCCAAAAAGGATGGAGCCCGTGTACTTTTGGAGGAAAAGAGTGAGAAATTGATCAGTCTATCTTCCCCAGTGGGAGAAAGATTTCCAACTGGATTATTTTCTCCTCTGTCTGTTTGCATTGCGTTACGTCAGTGTTACACACACACACGAGATAGCATGGCATTGCCATTTCCTAACACAGGAAGTATGTTCTGCATTCACCCGCTGTATCTCCAGGCAAACCTGAACATAGCACTGGACAGTCTAGATTTTAAATACCTGTCCGGCGCTGTTGCACAGGAACGCCGCATTAACTTCTAATGCCATAAGATCTATGGGCAATCAAATATGATTGGTTAAAAATGTAAACAAGGCTTCCATGTGTTGGCTGAAATGCCAAAACAGAAAACATCTTTGAATTCTGAATGGTCAAAAGAGCACGAGTTTATCAGCAGCAGCAGTAGTAAGGACAACGTTTGTGGGTTTTTGCACGATGTAAGTAGAAAAACATTGGAAGACACGTTCCACAGATAAACATAAGAACAACAGACGCTCCGCCAGAGCCTCTTCTATAATGTTGATATAGATTTGATATCATTTCCATATGCTTGTACATGTATCACAGGAAAGTTCCTTGGCAACAACAAACTTTGCTGCATGCTGCCAGGAAAGAGCAGAAATATTACAGATAGACATTCAGCTATGCATTTATTGGATTTAAACGATGCTGCTTTATTTGTTTGTTACCTTTAATTATAGTTCTAGTCCTATTTTCTTCCCAAACGTTTTATTCCACAACTGTTGTGTAACAAGTTAAGACTATGCACTTGGCGAGGTATTGTTCTCAGATCTCAGTCAGTTTTTGAAACGGATGTTTCCTGTTCTGTTACAAACACATCATGACATATCATGCATTAAATTGTCTTGCAGTGAATAGAGCGTCTCACTGTGTCATCATTATCATGGACAAAAATGCATTGTAGTGCAGTTGTGTGTCCTCCTTCTCGGTGCTACGGAAATGAACGCCCTAACTCAGAGTGTTAGTGGATTTTTATTCTCTGTAGCTAGAGCTCTACTATTTATAATTCCCTCTTTTTTTTTTAATTCCACCTGAGAATTGTCCTTTTTGATGAACATATTTTATGTAAATTGCCAAATGAAAAAGTTATCAGGCTCGTGCGTGTCTGTGAGTGTGAGACATCAAGAAGAACCTGCATAAATGACTATGAATCACCTACATAACACCTAAAGCTCCTCTCTCTCTCTCTCTCTCTCTCTCTCTCTCGCTGTGACAACGACAGAGCAAATGTATGAATAAATAGAGGGGGGAAAAACAAGCGACCTAGAGGGATATTACAGATATCAATTCAACAGGTAATGTCTTCCGACGCCAACAGGGAAATGATAATTTGTTGTGTGTAAAAACATTCCCTTACCTCTGCAGAGTGGGGAAAAAAAGTCATTAAAAATGAAAACACACACATATATGTATTTATATTTATATATATATATATATATATATATATATATATACATATATATATATATGTATATATAATAATTAAAAACTCAAACATCAGAGAAATGAGAGGAGAGGGAGATGAAAGAAAACAGGGAAGAGGGGGAGGATCATTTTTAGCTGTGCTTGTTAACAAAACAGCAACACGAATTGTTCTGAATTTAAAGATGGTGAATGAAGCCCCGCGAGGGCGAGAGAATCAGAGGAAACAGAGAGGAGGAGAAGAACAATCTGGAAAACAAACAGAGGAGAGGAAAGCATATGCAAACGAGATAGCAAACTGAAACGGTGAATGTTAAACTTCTTTTGATTTTTGTTTTGATACCGTTTGTCGTCTGTTAATCTGCATCATAATTGTCCCCCGTTGAATCTCTGTTGCCTAAACTGCAGGCAGGTGTTTTTTTCTTTTTTCCTTTTCCGCCGTCACACCAGTAAAACAAATTTGAAATTAACCAAAGTGGAAAAACCAAGGTAAAAAAAAAAAAAATCCATCAGTGCAACAGGGCATACAAGGTTTCCCTCCTCCCCGGCAGACATACGGCGGCTGGACTTCAAAGCCAGCTTTTTTCGGATCCGTCTGCCCGCCGCGGCCCTTCGCTCGCCCTAATCTGATTAGCCGCAGCTCAGCTTAAAAGTAGCGCAATGCTAATTAATCTGAACCAAATGAATGATTTAATTAACATTAACATCTCCACTTTACACCGGGGCGAGACTGGGTGAGCGGCGCTGAGCGGCTCTCGCCTCAGACGGATAATGCAGCTCCAATCGAGGGAGAAAAGGAGGAAGACGGAGCTTGGAGGGATTAAAAGAGGCTGGAGACAAAAGGGAGGAGAAAAGGAGGAGAGGGTCTTTATGAGATTTATGAGTGCGGACGGTTGTATAATGCATGTTTTCTAAAGAGTTTTAGACCTTCAACACTAAGCAGTCCATTGAATACACCATCTTAATGGGTGTTCTGCCAGACTGAAGAACAGAGATATACTGTATGTCTATAGTGCTAATGTTTTTGATCCATGCACCTGTTCCACAAACCTGTCTTTGGGTACTTTTGATGAACACTCACCACATAGGAAGTCAAATATACTAGACTATACACCCGTTCAGCTGCTTGTTAACACAAATATCGAATCAGCCAATCACATGACGGCAACTCGTGTAGATGTGGTCAACGCAAGCTGTTTTAAGTTCAAACCATGTATCGGAACGGGGAGGTTGGTCCAAAAAAGACAAGGGAAGAGAGAGATGGGGGGGGGAAGCAGAGGTCAGAGGGGGAATGGCCAGGCTGGTTAGTAATAATAAAAAGGCAACTGCACCTCAAATAACTACTTGTTACAACCGAAAAGTGGAAAGAAAAAAATCTTCTCTGTACGCACACAACCAACAGGTGCCATGTTATTAGGCGTTGTGTGTACCTAATAAAGTGGCTGGTGCCTCCACAACCACTGGATTACACAAAGCCATCTTTTCATCAACAGCTTGTGTTGACCACGTCTCCAGGCGTTAATGCACTGAGTTGCCGCCGTGTGATTGGCTGTTGAGATATTTGTGTTAACGAGCAGTTGAGCAGGTGAATCTAATGGTCCCTGTTATTATGAATATTAATAAGGGAGCAGTATTTGACTTTCTCGGTGGCGAGTGTTCCCAGGCAGCGTCGCAGACGAGCCGAGTTAACACCACCCTGTCAGATGTGAAGCCCTCAATATTACCTTTACTGTAGAAATCTGGGGAATTATAGACTATGCACATATTATATTCGGCTTATTATAAGAGATAGTTGGGAAGAATTCCGCTATTTTGGATCATCAGTATTTCTGGTTTATGTATAACCAATAATATAATCAAACCTATAGTCTGTTTCATACGGCATCATGTGACTGCAGTTTCTATAGCTGTGATAAAATACAGCGAGGCACTTCCCTAAAGTAGAGTCTCATGTAAGTAAAGGCTCATTTTAAGCACTTCTACACATATACAAATATACATATACAGAAGCATATTTAATTTCTGTCAGTAAAAACTCAAAACCAAAGCACCAGACAGGATTTAACAGATCGGCCAAATGATAATGCATAAAGTTAGATGCTCACTGCACTCGAGAGAAGTCGATACGAAACGATCTTTGAGATACTGAAGTCTGGTGTGGTAAATGGACATTCTGCACCGTCAGTTTAAAGAAGCTATAAACAAGTTGCACGGAAATAAGAGACTTGCCGTGATTTCCGCTCACTCGTTCTAAAGTTTAAAGAAACTTTTTTTATGCTGGGTGAATGTGAGGCAAATGCACTGAACCGTTAGCAATTTAACCTCATTAACGCAAAAGTATCATTATATCTGAATATGTTTCTGGCTTCAAATGTTCCATTAAACACATAAATGTTAAAGCGCGTCCTGCATAATTACATGACTCATTAAATAAACACAGATAAAAAGTGCCGAATAAATGACTCACTCGAGATCAGCCTTTGTTGAACAGTGAATACTGATTCACTGAACAGTCATCAAACCCACAGAAAGTGATCAATTGACTTGATTAATTGAAATGGGATTATTTATTTGGCTGTGACAGCGGCAGAAGGTAATGAGAGAAAAAGCCTAAAGGAGCACATTTAAAATAAAAAATGACACCGGCAGAAGAATTAGGTCGTGACCGATAAGCAACTCATTTCCCGGTGCAATCTGCAAAACGAACCG
The DNA here is from genome assembly GCF_958295425.1 of Solea solea. Classification (NCBI taxonomy): domain Eukaryota; kingdom Metazoa; phylum Chordata; class Actinopteri; order Pleuronectiformes; family Soleidae; genus Solea; species Solea solea. The sequence goes on along the minus strand of NC_081144.1, from coordinate 20,868,129 downwards.
CTTGAGTGACATTTATCAAAATTAGGTTAGATACAACGAAAAGGATGCGAGATTAAAATGTGCACATGTGCCTTTTTAAGACGGAAATGCAAAGCGAACGGTGAGGGGAGGATTAGTTCATCCGACTCTCCATGTGTAAGTTCAGAGCCAAAGACTTCATGACACTTATATTATCTTACGTAATGGGACGTCTGAAATCATTAGCCTCCTCCGCCCCAATATATTACACTTGATAAAGAATTCAGAATTGGAAATTGTTTTCCACTTCATGCACAAATAGCGATTAAAAATAATAAATGCCATCCCTCCATGTCGCTTTCTGTTTTTCTTTATCAATTCCTTTCTCTACCCCCCTCGCCATTACACGGTGCATTTATCATCCTGTCATCCACCCATCTCTCTCTCCCGCTTCTCCCGTTTACTTTCTACATTTGTTCATTTTCCTCTCGAACATCCCTCCCTATTAATTTCTGTGTTGGATGTTTGTTTATCATGGGTTTCCATCAATCACTCCCTCTGCCCCCTGAGACGAGAGTGTGTGTGTGTGTGTGTTTTTTGTATATTTTTTAATTTCTAAACGAGTGGTCCACTTTCACCTTCCTCTCTGAAGCCTGTCAAAAATGAAATTACATGTTTCCCATGAAGGGGGGGGGAAGAGTGTGTGCAGCATTGTTGCTGCTTCACGGGAAATCATTAACGGATAAACAAGCACGGACCGTCTGCGTTTTTTTTGTCCCACCTTGAATGTTGAAGGGGTTGTCGATGACGAAGTTGCCGTTCCACACCACGGAGAGGTCGACGGGCAGGTCGCTGATGTCGCCGCCCTCGTAGTCGTACTGAGAGATACGGAGAAACAGAAGGAGAGAGAGAGAGAGTGTTTTGATTTATGAAGGACTTGTGTGAGACATTGCTTCATTTGCATAGTGATTCACTGCTGCTTGGTCATTGCAGACAGCGACGCAGCCCGAGCGAGAAATGCGCGGATAAATCCATATTCACCACACACAAAAAAAACACTGCACATATTTTAGAGAAATAACAGATGGGTAACAGTTGAATGGGCATGAATGAATGAAGAGGGAGGAGGAGGAGGAGGAGATGGATGGAGGGAGAGGAAGGACAGGTGATGAGAGGAAAATGGAAGGGGGGGAGGATTAGGAGAAGACACAGGAAGTGGCGGAGGAGGAGGAGGAGAAGAGTGAAAGCAGACAGGAATCGGACACTGGCAGACGTGCGAGAGGACCTTATTCATTTACACATGAGCTAAGTGGAGGGATGAGGGTGGGAAAGGGAGAGATAAGATACGGAGCGGTGCAAAGTGAAATTGGCATTTCCAATTTGCTCCCTGACACATTGGATTTGGGAGACACGGTTCGACCATCCCATATGTGCAACGAGGCCTGAGAGTAGACACATGAGAGAGTCAAAACTTTCCTCAACTCAACTCCGATCCACGGTATCATGGCTATAAGATAGCAACATATCAAGGACTGAAGAGGAAACGTGAATCTATCTCTTAGAAGGCAAAGATACTTTTTTGTTATGGGACAACTTGAGAGCACAGACCTTCACCAAGGCTTCCACAACACTTCCAAGATCTATATAGAACTTTACCTGCTTATAGCTTTTACCATCTTACATAAGCATGACAAAAATCACCCTGATCTGTTACGATGTCACTGTCATGATCTGTAATGGTGTTGGTTCAGACTCCAGGAGAGGGCAAAGAAGAATAAGAGGACAGAGAGGGGGGGGGGGGGGGGGGGGGTGGAGTCACTGTAAACAGGCACAGTGTGGGAAGTCTGGATGTCTGCTGAGACAGTGAGAAGCTGAGAGGAGAGCAGGCCACTGAAACCACAGGATTCTCGGAGGTCAGCAGCAGCCCCAGAGCAGAGGGATTCAACCAAGACACTCTCTGCACCACAAAGAAAAGGCTGATTGGCCTTAATTCCTTCCCACCAGTTCAGTGTGATCCAAAATCCATCACACATGAGGTCAGCTGTTGATTTTATTAGCATCGCCATTATGTCCCACTGGCTCAAGGTCTGTGTACAGCGGCGAGAAACCACAGGACCCCCACACACACTCATGCCCACACCGCCGCCCCCCCCCCCCCCCCCCCATCCTTGCTCTGCGGCTTGGCCCCCATTAAACTTTAAGGCTTTGGACTTGTTTGCCGTCACCAAAACACTGGGCGAGCTTGTTCTCTTGTCAGCCGCTGCCCACCCCGCTGCCCGCCACATCATGCCTTATTCAGACGGTCACATGGTTCCAAACGCCGACACAAACCACACTGTGACACCGCGACACCGGGCATCGCCCGTTGTCTGATTCACTTCCCACGGGAAACTTGAGAGTAAGAGAGGAGTCGCAGGCAGGTTCAGGGGAAGTCAGGGGAAAGTCAGTGTGAGTAAGATTCATTCTCTGGTGACTCTGAATGTAAGTAAAGTCACATAGCGTTAATTAATAATGGATCACACCAGTCTCGTCGGTCCCCAGGTATTACTCTTCCGTGACCACTAAAATTTCAAAATGATTTTCTTATGAGATGAAGACGAATGGATTGCACCAAACGCTAGATGTAGTCAACCTTTTCGTTTTCATAAACAATGCATTGGCCTCTCTGTGGCCACAGCCGATCCGTCTCCTCAATAAAATAATATCAAACACAATTTGATATACACTTTATTGTCCATTTCTCAGGCTACCGTGGACATACGCTGTGAATTCTATGTCCAGCAAGTTGGTTACACAACTTGCTAACTTCCGCCAGGAGAAGAACGCAGACTATTATGTCAAGTATCAGGATTTTATTTCCTTTCTTGTCTCCTGGTTTCCAGCGTGACCAGTGTTGTATCCCTCTCACCCTGTGTCCTTGTCTCTGATTGGTTGTTGCCGCAGACTCCGAACTAATTTGGGCCTGGAAATCGGAACTGAAATCTGCAATGCATGGGGGGGAAGAAAGCCTCCAGAGACGCGTCTTTAAAAAAAAGCTCCCACATCGTATTTGCCGATCAACTACCAATCAGTCGCCGGTTGCTTTTGTCAGCATGTTGGAAAACTCATTAGCAACAGTCAAATCAAGATGGAAATTGTGTGAACGAGGCTAAAATGAGACATTTGAGCTTTATTCCAAAAGTAGACAGTTATCTTTGGAAAATGACATACTTTGAGGTAATAATTACAGTCCTATTGCCATAACCTACACTTACTTTTTAAAGCCGAACTTTGCATGTCCGGTCGCTTTTTTTGCCCTATTTCTCTCTCTCTACAGAGCTCCCCCTACAGGTTTGGAGTACTATTATCACTACCATACACATCCATCCATTGTCTACCACTTTATCCTCACTGGAGTTAAAAACTCACCCCTGACACTCCCCCAATCTCCACCCAACAAGGCTGTTAAAGTAGGGTAACAATCCAGATTGCCTTCATTTTGTTCTCCGTGTGGTTACACACGGAGAACAAAATGAAGGCAATCTATCACTCTTGTAGAATGCCTAAAAATATGTCACCTTACATAGTTTCTGTAAACCATTTGATAAATACCACAATAACATGGGAAAACTAGACAAGTTCAAATCTGAAAGTCCCGTCTCGAGGCTGCTCCCAGTCGTTCACTCAGATAATTTGTGTGTGAATACGAGAGAACGGGGAAGAGCGCGGCTCAGTCAATCCGTTGAAATGAAACGCGTGTAATCAAGCTGATTCACCTTGTTCTTGTTTTCACTCACGGGTTGGGAACAGTTGAAGGCTTTCACTAACATCACCTCTCTCAGAACAACAAAAACAGTCTCTCTTAGGGCTTAATGAGGGACTGTAGCTGTCTTTTTTTTATGATTTATTAGCTGGGCTTATGTTTTCCACATTTCCTGCCAGCAATTATATTTGTTTGTCTCTCAGCCATCCCTCTCTGGGTTACCTTCTTGGCCTCCATTAAGGATTTCTTCCATACTGAGCATTCTTTTGGTCTACTGGAGATTAGATGTTTGGATTCTTGTCTTGCTGGCCTACAGTTTGTCTCTTATTTATTTATTTTTTTTAACCTCTAGCTATAACTGATTATAGCTAGAGGTATAGCTGTATAGATGTAGTGGGACGCTGGCTTTGTCCTCTATAAACTATTATCTCTGATTCTGTTAGGTGCATCAGCAGCTGTTGACTCGCAGCGTGTTTTCAACTTTTTCCACAGCTTTGATGTTAAAGTGGTGGCAACAGTGTCCGTTTATAACTCTTCATCGGTGGAGCCCAGTAGGTGGAGGTTGCTCTTCCCCGACTGAGAGGCCTCTCTGCTGGCCTGCTGTCCTGACTTCCCTCCCCTGAGCGCCCTGAGCTGCTGGAGATGAGTAATCAGACTCATTACTGAAGCCTCTGGCCAACTTCTCCATGTCACTGCATGTAATTAATCTACCTGAGCCAACTCAGAGTGTGCGCCCCCCCCCCCCACCCCTCCAGGGAGGCGAGAGGAGAGAAGAGGATGGTAAATGTAACACGTCTTTCATGAAAAAATTAGCAGGTATATGCAGGGTTTTGCATGAAATGTGACGTTGCAAACGCGACGGAAACAAAACGAGTTGAGCGAATAACACAACAGAGGTCAGAGCTCTTCTTTAATCCCTCGTTCCCTTCACTCAGCGGTGAGTGAATTATTTTATATGACTATGTGTGTCTTAGCACTGTGCGGGGCAGAACCCCAGGAATATGAATAGCTTCAGCCACGACTCGTGTTCCAACTAATGTCGCATGGAATAAAAAAACAAATGCATTACAGAGTGATTTCACCTGGGAGTGAATGGCGATTAAACACATTCCCACTGGTAAAGAAAAACTCAAAATGAAATGTTTTTTTCTTTTTTTGACCGGTGGGAACGAGGTTTAAGTGGAGGACAGCTAAAGAGAAGATAAGTGGAAAATGGTAAGAGGATGGGAATTAGGAAAGGAGGAGAGGCGATTAGGACAAGCAACAGAGGGCAAGGAGGAGAACGAGACGAGGCAGTAAAGGATGACAATAAGAGGAAAAGAGCTGGAGGAGGGATAGAAAAGAGGGACATATGGGATGAAAAAGAGTAGAAGAAGTGCAGTTTAAACAAGGAGGAGATAAGGGAGAGGAGAGTATAGAGGGGAGAAAGGGCATTGAGAGGGGACAAGGGAGGGAGGGAAGGTGACAAGAGGAGGGAAAAAAGAGAGGGAAGAGGAGGAGGTGTAAAAAAGTACAAGGTGAGCACAAAGCCATCCCTGGCCTCATTACAGTAACACACCAGTCTGGCTCGGGTTCATTCGTTATCTGCTTCTGCACTCGTTTATTCTCCTGCTACATGAATCGTCTCCATGGATTGCATGTCTCCATGGACTGTGTGCACAGATATGGCTAGTGTGTGTGTGTGTGTGTGCGCGCGCGTGCACATGTTTCAATGTGTGAGTGAACTAAAAACTGCCAATGTTAACAAAACAGAGCAGCTGGCTGATGAGAGGACGGGAAAAAAAGGAGCGGGTGGGTGTGCGTACACGTGCGTGTGCGCGTCCATGTGCGGGTGCGTACACGTGCGTGTGCGCGTCCATGTTCGGGTCACACTCGTGTAATTAGTCATGTTGAAGGATACGCTGAAGGATACCGCGTGTTAAAAATACACCGCGCACACAAGCCCCCCGTTTCACTTCCATTCATTTGAGTTCATTAATGAAACGGCTCCGTTTAATAACTTTACTTGCTACAAACGCCTTAGCGATAATGATCATATGAACTACTACTTATAATTCCTGTACAATGACTTTAACTTTCATGTGTTTTGTTTGCTCGTAAATGCAGGACTTTTATTCATCACGGTGAAAGATACAAGCAGCCCCAGTCTTTGTTAACCTTTTGTCTATATTCAGCTTGATCTCCCCCTTCATGAAGTCGATTGCCGTATGTTTCACTTGACAAAGCAAGATCACTCGTAAAATACGTGTCATTTGCATGTGCAGAAAATACCACGTGTGTTATATTTGGAGCACATTTTGTGGAAGTTAGTGAAAGTCTAGACGAGTGAAGAGCGAACACACAAAAACACAAACAGTCTGTCACCCTCCTGGTATTTACTGTGCCAAACTCAATGGATTTAGAGGGGCGGGTATGAACGCGCGCGTGCACACATATGCACTCTCACACATGCTCGGTGCAGCCTTTGATAGCGCGTGTGTGTCAGTGCAATAAATCATGTAAAGCAGGTTGCCGGTTGCTGCTGATGCTACAGTCTCCGTCTGCTCCACATGATTAGGAAGAAGATCATGTGGAGAATCTCCATATGTCTGCTTCACGTTGGGCTTCCAAACCCCCAGGGAGGGTGTGTGTGTGTGTGTGTGTGTGTGTGTTTGCCCGTGAAACAAACCAGTGGGAATCCACACAGCTTGCATATATCTGTGCATTTCTACATGTGTGTGCGTGTCTGCCAGTGTGCGTTTTTCCCGCGAGCATCCCGCGGTGCATTCATGCACACTTTGGGTCCCTGGAGTATTTGCGTATGCAAGTTCAATGTTTCAGTGTTTGCATGGGGCTAAATAATGCACAAAGAGACAGTAAGATTGAATGGATGAGTGTACATCTACTGCTGGCTAATTTTCCCTGTGATTTATTACACTCTACTGTCCCCGTCGCAGCCAGCTGTGATACCAACACACACTCGCCTGCTGAGAATACTGAATACAATGGTTACCAGTGTGCAGCCCCTCAATCATTGATGATTCTTCTACTGTATGTGTGCAGGCATTGCTTTCACTCCTTTGCTGCCATCGTTCCGTAAAAAAAGAAAAAGAAAAACACCCTCCACCTAATTATTATATATGAAAAAGTAATTACTAGTGAAGGCAAATAAAAAACACCATGGCGTCAAGATTTCAATTATTAAAAATGATATAAAAAGTGTTTTAGCGGCAGAAAAAAATGATGCAGCCGCGTCTTTGTTATATCCAATCATCTTCCACTTTATTGTTTGGGGTTTAATGTCCACAGCTGGGCATTTTTTTCTATTATTAAACCCCCTGATGGACCCCAAAAAAACAAATGTTGCTTCTTCTTTCCATGGAAGACTGTGACTTTCACATATATATACATGTTAATAGCTGTTTTCAAACATCCAATGCAATCTTAAAGATTTGTAGAGGTTACGTGGAGCAGCTGCATGTTTAAATATGTATATCCAAATTTTATCTCTGATAGCTTCCTCTTCCCGAGTCTGGGTAATGTCCGGTCAAGGCTGGTGTGATGTGACAGTTTTCAAACATACCATAATAATGATTTTATAATGTTTTTATAACACATTTAGTCTGCGTTGATACACGACCTGACGACACTGTTCCGTTCACCTGCACAACTACTTTGTAACTCCTCCCCCTCTTGTCCCAAACTGTCCTTTCACCCTCTGCTGTTCTCGTTAATCTAGTCTCCCTTTCACTTCTGCACGGATCACGACTTCCTTCTCTCGCCGCATCACTTCCTTGGACGTACGCGTCTTTTATATTCCACGTACATTCTCTCTCTCCCTCTCTCTCTCCATCTGTTTCTACCCCATTTGTTTACTTCCTCTCTCGTCGTCTGTCGAGCACCTCGACCCCGGCAGTCTGTCTCTGTTCCACACATTCTTCACGTTCTCTCTTTCCTCCCTTTATGTCCTCCATCACGCTCTTTGTTGCATCGACATTGTCTCGGGCCCCTCTTGTGTGTTTTAGTGGTTTGCCCGGTGTCTGTGTGTGTGTCCATCAGTCGACCACACCACTGCAATTCATCATCATTTTATCTACAGCTCCCTTAATTGGATCCTATCACAGTCCCACCTGACGAGGAGAGAGGCGGGGGCGTGGAGAGAGACGGAAGATTACTCCCTCACAGCGCCATGTGAATGGTTCTAGACACACACACACAATAGTTTCTAGGTTTGTAAATTCACTGCGTTTTTTCCCCCTCTTTCTTTATCTGACTTTACAAAACATGCACCATACAAAGCATTAAACGTTTGTCCATACGTGTGTTTATCCATTTTTTCCAGGTTACCAGAGATTTGCTGAGAAAGGTCTCAGTAGTAATGAGTGAGTTTGTGTGTGTGTGTGCACATCAAACACTGGGGATGCAACCTGCTTCTTCCCCGGGTAAGTGCGGGTGTTTTCGAGGCGTGGGAGTTCTTCAGAACAATGTAATAGACCAACAGAGGCTGAATGGAAGTAACTAACCAACAGCTGCGGTTTCCAATAGTTTGTCTCCATTTTTAGAAGCTTAAAGACCTTTTAGAGGTCAATAATGCCAGTAATTGAAGCAATGACTTGCTTGCGTCTGAGCTCACATGAAACAAATTCAATAGTTAAAGACGACACTGATGTTTCCAAAAATTACTTTTTTGTTGCAGCTCACACTTTTAAATAGGCCTTCAAGAGGTCGTGTGACGGAGTAAAATGTGACTAACACATGCAATAACAACCAAATCAAATTAATAGAACTGATTTACATGAGGCAATTACTGTCACACATGTTGCCTAATATGCATAATTTACATTTCCTAAGCACAAAAGAACTCCAGGAGCCATCATTATGATGTACAAAAAAATACAACTTTACTCCCGTCTCTTGGAACTTTTTTCCCCTTGTCGCCATCTGAAATCAGAGGCAGAGCGACTTCCAGTGTCACAAGAGCTCAATCGTTGCCTTTGTGGGGGCGAGAGTGGGTGAGAGTGGGTAGCGGTTCAAACGCAGCGAGTAGCCACGAATCAGCGACGCGCTCTGAGCTCAGTGGCAACGCGGCAGCCGGCTAAATGACCCGCAGCCCGTGACAAGTGTGTGACAGGGCTGGAGGAAAAAGGCCACACGCGCTGACTCCCGCTGCCTTTCAACTGCAACCCGCTCGCGAGTGGACCTATCACTGTGAGGGGGTGCCGCGGTGCGTGGCTCTCATGTTAATCATATGTCTCGTTAAGTAAGTCATAATTGGTGTCATTAAAATGCCTCCCCTCCGTCTCGTGACCTGATTGGAGCTGAGGAAATTAACATTGCTGAAATTGTTGCTCCCCATTAGTGGGGACAGTTTGAGTGGAGGATTAGAGGCGGCGAATGAGGAGACTGCAGCTTTGCGACAGTCGGTCCCTGTGGCTAAGTCCTTACCACGCCAGTCTATTACCGCCGCTACCTCTGTCTCACATTGAAGCTAACCAGCTGTAAAGCCTCCCTAATGGTTAAACCAGTATGGCTGTCCTGAAATGGAGCTGCTGCTGACAGATTTAAAAGCAGGGGTTGGTGAGCGCAGTGAAGAAGTTGATTAGGATTGGCCGAGGTGGTAATCAGTCAATAACAAGCCCCTTATTCAATAAACCAACTCACAATTATCGGGTTAAGAGACACTGCTGAGGTTTGTCACCTCGATGCGCTCGCGCTAGTCTTACCGTGGTCTTCTGACACTGTATGCTGGTGCTGTTGAACCTCAGAGCCGGGACACTGTGTGTGTTGCCCTGGATGTGAAAGATGCACTCGTAGTTCCTCTGTCCCGACTGAGGCTGCGGCAGGTTCTGGGCCAGCAGTGTGATGGGCCTCATGACTCCAGCGGGGATGTAGATTTGGGTGGAGGGAAGGATCTGAGGACACTCCTGGAGAAATGAGGGAAATAAGAATAAAAAGATTCAGACGCCGCAGATATGACACGCGCCAAGATACACAGTAGTTTAAATAAAATCAAATTTTTAACAATGATTCTTTTCTTTTATTGAGTTAAAAAAAAACTAAAAACTTTCACATTCACATCATTGACAGTCATGAAGACCAACTTTTGTTCCACATATCGAACACCGAATATTAAATGCGGCAGCCGGGTACAAAACATTTTTGAATTAGCCTCTTTTCTAAATATTAACAAAGCTGTTATGGATTTCATGCACACTTTGTCTCTAAAAGCGTTACACTTGAGGATGCTGTAATTCCTTTCAGCGCGAAACAAAAATGAGAGACGAAGGCGGCGTCTCCGAGGAGCGCGGACGCTAATTCAATCAGGCTGAACTATAAAACAGCCACAGTCTCAGGATAAGAGAGGCTACTTCCACTCGACAGCTTCAATCAATACCAAAAATTTGGCTTTCACAGATTTGCACCAAATCGACTGGCGTAAAAATAATTGATTTTCTTCTCTCTCTTTTTTTCCTCATCTGTAAATAAATCATGCCGTTGTCAGATGATGCATCACTGCTCACGATGTCGAGTTCCTTTGAATTCCAAGCTATGCAGTGACGTTTAATTGCATCATATTTGTGTGAGGGAGTTGATACTCGGCCCTCCTCTATTTACCTCGACTGTCACGCGATCGGCTTGCGTGACTGAAGTGTCAGTTAACTGATAATGGCCGTCACTTACATGACAAATCACTGCTCTAAGATTTTAAGCATTATTGTTTTGCGGGAAACCCTAATTAAGATCACGACTGACAAATAGAAGACAGATTCCGCAGCATAATTGAATATTAAGAGCCTCTGCAAGATCATAAAATCTGTAATAAGTTAAATCTACATATATATATGTGTTTGATGCTCATCTGGAGATGCGGTAAACAATCAAGGCCACACAAACACCAATGTAGAACTTGTAAATTAAGTCGTATTCCACTCCGAGCGCTATTAAGCAGACTGTAATTTTCCTACTGGGATAGCGATCGGTTACTCATGCAATGATAAATCACCGGGAACTGCGTTCTATTTAATCAAGAATGACGACCTAAAGTTAAACCGTACCAGCAGGCTCACGCTCTGCAGAGCGATCTGGATATGAGTTTTTTGCGATGCTGAGGTATTGTGTAATGGAGCGTCAGTAATGACGGGAGAGGTACGGACATAATAGCATCAAGCGACGCCTCAACTCCCGTCACTGTAACACAGACGCTCAAACAGCCTGAGGAGATCACATATGATGCCGTATTGGATTGGAACAAAATGTGACATACGGAAAATATAACCGTATGCCAGGAACAACTCTTGCAACCTTTGTTTTTTTTTCCATCTTTAATTTGATATATCAGTTTCGAAAAGGGGATGTCACAGAATGCAGAAAGTGCTGTGTCAGCACTATGACTGCACCATCATACTGCTACAGGGACTAAAAAAAAAAACACTCTGGCTTGTGTGTATTTCTTAACACCAGTGACAGTTTCCTTTGGTGGCACTAAGCCCAGGATGCAGCAAAGGCGCACCTGCAAAATGGTGTCAATATAAAAAAAAAAACCTGGGTCCCCACAAAAGAGAATGCCACAGATGCTGACCATGTAATATTACATTAAAATATCTAAAAGATAAAAAAAAAATATACACCGTCATTTCATAAGGTGTAAAAGAGAAGAAGCTGGAGAGAAGTTAACTGAACTCAATCAAACCACAGGTAGGTGGCTCTTAAAGAAATTTATTCAACCAATATAAGAGAAGCTCCTGTATAGTGGATGGGAGATCTGTACATTGATGAAGTCAGTGTTACTGGGGGAAGTATATGCTGTCAGACTATACGATGTTGCAAATCAAGTTGGATTGAGGATCGCTGTGTGGCTCAAAGGCACTTTTTCCAATAACAAAGGAGATAAAATAAAACAGTTAATGTACAGAGAGAGCCACACGGTTCTTGGCTCGATTGACCAGGACCTTTCTGTGTGGATTTCACATGTTTTCCGTGCGTCTGCGTGGGCAGGCAGGTACAGGGATCAGACTCTTAATTGCTCATAGGTTGCGACCTCTCACCCAATGTCATGTGGGATTTATTGCAGCGTCCCTACAGAATAAGCAGTATAGATAATGTATGGAGGGGGAGGATACTGCCATCTTAATGGAATAGTTCACCGATATGCATTCAGCGCTGTATTACTAGAATAGTATAGTAATGGGGATGGGTTACATTGCTAACACGTACAATAAGGCTACATGAATTTAATAATGTTATTAAATTCATAAACATTATAACATTATAAATGTTAACCTTCATTCAACCCTCCATTGTGAAGTCTCATCTATCGCTTAACAAAGATTTCACAAATACATTAAAAAGTATTAAAATTAGGTGGTAAGTGGTTTCCCAAAGGCTCAATTATAGTTAAGTTATGCTTATACTGATCTCTTTCATACATGGTTAAGGAATATATGTTTTAGACTACAATAGATCACAGGGAGCATTAATGAAGGCAAAGTGCTTAAGTAATGCTTAATTATTGTAGTAATCATGATTATTTTTGTGATATTATACAAAAGGGAAATACAGAGACCTTTAATGAAAAACTAAAGAAAGGTATTTACAGTTACTTAAAAAACATATCATTTTTAAGTGTCATTAACATCAGTAATGTTAATTAATGTACCCTTATTTCAAAGTGTTACCGTTAATGTATGTTAATCAGTCACATTGGACAAAAAAAGAGATGAAAGTGAACAAAGGGAAGCAGATTTTCAAACCCTACATACAGTCCTGCATACTGTTGCCAGAGAGGAAGTGGTAACAGCAGCATCTGAATAAATGGACATTATAAAGACTGAAATGGTGTGAAAATACACACACACACACACACACACACACACACACACACGCACGCACGCACACCTCTAATGTCTGTTCCTGATTACTGATGCATCAGTCAGGATAAAAAGCACAACATGAAATCTCTCTGAGGAACACGATGATACACACACACAAAGAGCTTCCCCACACATGGGCTTTCACACAAAGACTCACAATTTCACAAACGCATGTAGGAAAAAAAAAAAGGGAGAAGCACTCATACACACACACACACACACAAAGGAAGGAAGGGGGAGAGAACAAAAGATTCAGGAGCAGAGGATTGTGGGAGTTGTTTCATTAGGAGTGGTGACAGGTGTTGGAGCTGAGTCTGCATCAGATACCACAGCGGTTCCACACAATACATCACAACAATCTCTCTACCTGTGGGATTCTTGTAATCCCTCACTTTTACTCCACTCTTTTCTTTCATCCTCACACTCGCACTTGACCTTGTTTAAGTTCCCTTTACCCCTCTCTCTCTCTCTCTCTCCTAATAACGCCTCGTTTACAGACTTTTCATTTCAGCGTCCATTTCCATCGCGTTAATATAACTCCGCAACACCAGAGATGTCCAGCGGAGGCTGTCTGCCACTGTTGTGCGCCGAATGATGTGCTACATACAAAGGAGCACCTCGTTGAGATATGAATTTACTGCAGTGTAAGTCAGGGATGAACAGTGATGCAGAGGATGAGCTGACATAAACCATCGGATAAGGAAGAGGTGAGGAGGGGTGAAGCGAGAAGGAAGGAGGGGAGGAGATGAGGAGGCGATGCAAGGTCTTGGGAGCCATACACTCGTTTATTAAAGTGGGGGATGAGAGTCTAGGAGGTCAGGATCCCAACAGAGCGAGGCAGAGGTGGAGCGCTGCAACACGGGAGTCATACACACCACTTATATCTCTCCAAACTACCTCCCCGATGGGCAATACACACACACACACACACACACAAACGCAAACTATCTCACCTTTAGATACATATGCCCAAAATGCACATAACACAGTGGATAGACAAACTACAAACATACACATTTGCTCTATTCTGACACACTAACTTCAACTACACACACACACCAGTCTAAATCTTCCCCTCTGGCTCTGTGCAGTAAGCTAGTGCACTCTAAGGCCCGTGGAGTGTTTTATAGTAGCCTTGGGGCCAAATACAAGAAAACTGTGATCAAAGTTGGGAGGGTAAGCCTTGAGAGAGTGAGAAATACTTTAAGTTAGCCTTCCACGCTGCCAAGATAAACCTGAGCGTTTCTCGAGCAACTCGAAAATGTCTTTGTCTGCTGCATCGGGCGTCTGTGTGTCTGTACACACAAACCTGTGCATAGACAGTTGTTGAGTGTTGAATGTGATGCGGATTCATTGCTGTACTGATGATTATACAATAGTTACACAATAGCTTCCATATATATATATATATATATATATATATATATGACTAGATTGTATCATGACCCATGAAGGTATCCTGATTTGCTAGAATTCATGTCAGGAAAGTGAGGTGGAGAATGGGAAATGACATTTTTGGGAAATTGGCTGAGCCAAAAAAGTTATACCGACAGCCTTTGTATTACACAGTGTAAATAATTTACACTTGTGAGACAGGCTGCTCATTAAAACAAGACAAGCACAACAAAAAGATGCAAAAGATGCACTTTCTCTAGTATCAGATGTAACATTAGGGGCCAGCACTGTCACCTTGCAGCAACGCGGTCCACACAAGGGGCTTTCTTCACGTAGTTTGCATGTGTACCCCGCCTTTCGCCCCATGTCATGTGATGGATAAAGCGGTAGATTACGGATATTAAATCAGGAAATATGAACAACAAGAAAAAGGTTAGAATACTACAGTCATTATTCCCAGGATTTGGGAACTAACATCTATGCTGCCCTCTCACTTTCACTCACTCATTCTTTCACCTTCCAAATCTGTTTCATCTGATCCTCCCTCCTTCCCTCCCGCCTTGTTTTTTACCTGCTGCTTATTTAACCACCACGCTGCCTGCAGCCAGGAACTCCAGCTGTTTATGAGGCTGAGCAGCATCTTCATATTGACTTTTCCTCTCCTCTTATAGCCCCTGCTTCTCCCTCTCATCTTATCCCCTTCACTCTTTACTGGCCGCTGCATCATTATGTCGTTAGGGGTGGGAGACACTGCACAGGCCATCAAAACAACAACAACAACAACAACACTGCTGAGAACAAGAAATGCAGTACAACTGTATATATGGAGGCAGGAGAACAAATGTGTGTACGTAAATATGTGTACAAAGTTTAATTATCCTGACGTGTAAGAGGTTTTCTGTGTGGGATGAAAGAATATAAAAGAACACAATATTTACTTAAATCATGTCACGGTGCACCACAACTAGAGTCATCATATCACCTGATTACACTGTTTTGTTTTTTTTTAAACTTCAAATGATTTCTTATCAGGATGGAGACATCCGCGCCAATGTGGACGGTGATGTCAGAGATGAGGCGGCAGCCCCGATTGGCTGGTGGCGTTCACCCATGAGGCCACCGCACTGAGGCACTGACATCCTCCAAGTATGATGGATGAGGGAGCCTGTGTGTGTTTGTCTATGGGTGTGAGTGTCAAGGGGGGTCACCACGGCGTAGAGGCTCTCCAAGGATTAGCGTTACAGTCCAATGAACCAATTCCGAAAAGGAAAGGGCCGAGACCCCATCGACCGGCACACACACACACATATATCCACGCTAAGCTTGGGATATGATGAGCACATCTCCCAGGAGAGAGGAGTCATCTGATGAGCAATGTTTCAATTTTAGACACGTATATAGTCGTACCCTTAAAGGATGGATCAAACACAAAGTAACACACGCACACACACACCCCAGAGAATACCACTATTATGTGCAATGGTTCATGGGAGCAGTCCCAGTAGATCTCGCCATTCCATCAACTCACAGACAAGCTGTAGGGCTGTATCCTCCGAGATCTGTGGAAACACTTCCTCACATTTAGCGTAATCGTTCCTCCTGAGCATTTTTCTCCCTCTCTCTCTTTCTCTCTCCTCATAAATTGGCTACCCTTTCCCTCTCTGTGTCTGTGAAGTCAGGTCAAAAGGGAGGGGAGCTCTTTCAGCTACAGGACAACACTCTTAAAAGGCTCTGTCCACGCACTGACTGCTGTGAACATGGACCAGACATGAACTGATGATGACGATCACTGCAGCAGATGCAGCTGTACTATAGGATAGTGTGTTTGATATGAGCAGTGTATTACTGTATGTATATGAATAATGCAGTTCTCTTCTTTCTTATGATGCGTTCACACAAATCATGGAGCAACATGTTTGGGCTGCGAGATGATAGTTGTGCCCAGATCTCACTACTATTAGCCTGTTCTGTCCTTTAATTCAAACTTCCCAACAGAGCAAATGAAGCGAAATTATATATAAATGATTCGCATCATTGGTGTTGCCGGGCTTGGGCGAGGCAAAGAAAGACAAGGCAATGTTTACATCGTTAACTTTGCATTCAATGTCATTGCACGTGTATTTCAATTAGCATTTGGTGTGAATGCACTACTTGGCTTTTCCGAGAAAGGCTCATTGGAGGAAACTCAGGCATTAAACTTAATTAGGTTTAGTGCGCTGTTAAATGGGCATTTGCACTGTACCTAGCAGGCATAATGTTACTTGTAAATAAACCCCATTGATTAATGTATACATTTCCAAACGAGCCATAAAGTGAATCCCTTTCTGTGCAAAGGAGGATTCTTCCCTGGAATTACACAGCTGCACAGAGACGCAACAGCCTGGGACACCCCAGGCAAGAGTGGTCTTATGAGTCATATTTGAAGCAACAGACAGCCAATGATGTTAATCAGAGGCCTATACTGTATCACAAAGGAAACCTTATGGACTGTGGTTTGTTTCCGAGTAATTCTAAGTTTATCTCGTCTAACTTAATCTGGTGTGGAATCTTTTAACTTAATATACAGACTGACCTTGCCACCACGTAAAACCCCTTAGCTTTGTTCACTTCAGCAGAAAGGTGTTTGCTGTGTAGGAGTAAAAAGTGCCAAGGATATTTCCAGAGGAAATTCACCACCACACACATTTTTAGTCATTTATTGGCCCCGACTAATAAACCTGTTGCTTTCACCTTGTGTGTTTGTGTTGTCCGGGTGTTACTGATGTTATTGGGAGCTAAATATGTGTATAGAGCCACATTATGGGACTTAATGTCTCTTTATTTAATTAAAAAAAGGCATCTCCTGATGACCCAGACTGAAGGAGGTGTGACCTTGTGATTTCATCTGATATTAAAAGAGTCAGGTGAAAGAAGTGACAGACCATCCAGACTCTGACTTAACTAGAGTGTTATATCTTTATAGCCGTGGCCCTCAGAGTTAATGTTAGCGTTTGCCAGCTATAAACACCACATTGAGTTTGAGCACAGCAGTTATTGGCGGGCCCGCGTGTCCCGTTTACTGCTGCTGCAGAGGAATAAATATCACCATCAGCTATGTGTCAGTCAGAGTTCTACTTTTTACATTTGCCAGAGCGGCTGCGATCACTGTCGGACGGATCGATGTACAAAATAGACCTTGCAGTCTTGCCTACTTTGTCATGTTTGAAGGGCCAGAGACCCAGTTGACAGAAATTCATTAAATATGAGCAGAAAACCCCGGGGTTTTTTTTTGTTTTGTTTTGTTTTACACACAATGTGATTGCTGCAAAATTGTCTGTATCAACAAAAATCTCTATGATTACAAAGTTGCTCTATAAATTTAAGTGGATCTACGTCAAAGTCAATAGCAGTTCCAATAATATAGAGTCACACACTATGAGTTTTAATGTAATATTACATAGTAAAATCAAGCAACTAATGTTCAGAATTAAGGAAAACACACATATATGTATGTATCTATCTATCTATCTATCTATCTATCTATCTATATATATATATATATATATATATATAGATATATAGATATATACATATCTATGTATATGTATATAGAAATACATATATACATATATATATATAATATGATCTATGATTGGATTTGATTGATTTAGAGGAGAATTGTTTCTATTGTTGGGGTGAGATTAAGAATCAATGCCATTAAAAGAGGGTTTTCTGTTCTTTCTTTATGAATGAGAGCAGCTTAAACTGAAGAATATAGGCAGGCTTTCTGCCCAGGCCCTCTTTACCCACTAAACAAATACACTATTGATTTTTTTAAGTCTATATTGTTTACACTCATTTCATCATTTTGTGCCGACTGAATAAAATTAAACTAAACAAATTAATTTCAAATGCCTGCATTGGCCCAACAGTTCGACATAATAGTAAGCCATCAAGCTAACAAGCTGTTGTGAAAAAAAAATAAATAAAAAAATAAAAAAACTGTGACTGCTGGGAAAAGATTGTACAGAGCTCTTCATCACACATGTCTCCATTAGAATAGCAGTGCACTGAGTCTTATCTCAGATGACCAAGGCTGATTGTGGGTCTATCTGGATGCTATCAGGTCCGGACGGTCAAAGAGCAGGATGTAGCTGATTAGAATCAGTTGGTGGATCGATATGAGACTCTAAAGATACGCAGTCTGTGTGTATTCCTGTGGGTGACACACTAGATACATGACAGATAATGAGAAGTTATTTCGGATGTGTTCACTAAACAGCCCTCTGTTTTCTTTTTTCCCTCCAGCTTGCAGCGCCACAATTTGACGAACTCCGTTAAAACCGTGTGAGCAGAAAATGACAAAGTGCTCCTTGTCATGTGGGAACCAGCCAAAACCAGACTCCAAATACCCATTTTAGACCATGACCCAGTGAAAAAGAAGAGATTTCTCTGACCCACCTGAGACTCAGCCAGTTTTTCAAGGTCAGGAAGTCCATGATTAATGCACCGACTGCATGCATTTGGGTTCTTTTCTACATTTAGTCTCAAGGCAAGAGTATAGAAATCTTTTTTAGCCTGGAAGAGTTTAAGCAACACACAATACAGACAACTTCACAATAAATCATGTAAAACCGAATCTTAGCATGCAAAATTCACGAGGGCAGGAAACTTTTGAAAGCGGTCGCTTCTCTTTGTGACAGACCCGTTTCATCTTTGTTCGAGATTTTTTTGACTCCCCCCCCACACGCTTCATTTGAAAAAGAAAACTTTTCATCTATTTTGCTCAAATGAACCTCAGTTCTATAGTCTCAGGTGGAAGGAGGGCAGGCACCCCCATCACACTCATACTACGAGTTCCTCTTTTCAATAAAAGACACTTTGAACCACGTTAGAAGCCTTTTGGAGTGTCCACCCACTCTCTGCAGCCCGCGACTATAGGGGATATGAAGCGAGACGTGTGAAGCGCGGCAGATAAAACGCAAAATTATTTTTGCTTGCTGCGAAGATGGTGAGACACGGTTGGTTTATTTTTACACAAACATCAGCAGCACTTTGACCTAATTGCAGCTTATGTCGCCGGTTTGATTATTTCTTAATTGTCCTACTTGACAATTTCAATCGAAGCAGGTTATTACCTTTCTCTTCAAAGCTCAAATGGAATCCTAGTGTCTCAGCGTGAGAGGAGTCCACACTGCTGCTGCGCTACGGCAACAACAAAGCCAGCCGACAATGGAAGGACACACTATGAACCTCCACGGCATGTGTTATACATGAAGCCAGTAAAATTCATCGACAGAAATGCAGCTTGCACTTTGTACGATTTATCGATCAATAGACAACATGTGGAGAAGAACAAAGGGTTCGTTCGGTTACTTTTACTATACGTGTATTATGTGAATTGTGCTCGAGAAGGAGGGGGAAAAAAATGGATTTATACGCACACGCATGTTGGAATGATTTTTACTTTGAACTGGTTTGACTTGAAGTTGAGTGTGAGTACCTTTCTGAGACCAGGAGCGTGCTCAGAAGTCTCTCTCTGTGACTCATATGTAAATTTCCTTCAAAGAGAATGCAGCATTCCTCGACAGCCTTTGAGATCTGTCAGTTCCTGTTTGGTGGATCTGTCAAAGGTGATACAGCCGCAGGGCTGAATATTAAAGACACCTTTAAAATGTGTCCTTAACTTTGGGTATCAAAACTTACTATTACTTTTGTTATTATTGCTGTTTTTTTCACTACGAACTACAGCAAAATTGTATTTTTCTTTGCATTGCTTTGAAGTCTTTGTGCTTCTCAAAGGTAAAACTTCCCTTCCAAGGGCATTGTTGTATTCATTTCATTCTTTAAAGACAAAGGTGTCAACAAGCAGAAACACTGACAACACCAGCATGTCATACTAGGGCCACTTCTGTTCTTTGTGCACTTCAGTCAAGGAACTCACAAGAAAGACAACAATAATAAATAGCTTTAAAGCTTTTGATGCAATCGAGCAGCATCTTCCAGGCTCCAGAAAAGTACATTGAAAGTCATGTTCTTAAAAAAACATCCAATTTTACTTGGCACTACATTTCAGTCCTTAATGACTGCATTTTCATAAATATTATTCTTTTCCTTTGTGCTGATGCTCTGTTAAAACACTGAAGACTACTGACACCCCAGGTTCATTCCCCTCCTGCTCCTCCTCAGTGCACCATTCAGCAGGTTGAGGGCCATTACCTTTATCCACCGAGACGCTGCACTCTATCAAAACTCTTTCAAAACAAATTTCCCACATATGATTACTCATGTGCCTGAGTGGCACACGAGCAACATGGGAGTGAGGTTTATTAAGCCACTGGTGAGAGAGAGGAGAAATAATAATAATAACACTTCAATGTACCCATGGTGCTTTACAGAGTAGGGAAAATAAGGGCTGAACAAACAAGGGCAGAACAATGACGGACAAGAATTACAGGTCAACTAATAAATCACTTTGGCTGATTGATTCTCTCTTATAGGACGTTCTACACCTCTCCGCATTAGCGAACCCTGGCTCTGATCATGGGTGATGCCATGGTTACTGCTGGCTAGTAGCAAGCCTACCACATATCAAGGGTCCATGACTGTATTTGCTCATTTAAGGGCCACTTTTGTGATTTTCTCCCACTAATTAAAAACAAAATCAGCTGTTCAAAGACAAAAACAATGCAGACTGCTGCTGAATCCATGAAAGAGTGAGAGCATGACAACTAGTGACAGTGGAGTCCACCACATGTTGAGCTCAGAGGTGCATCCAATGAACCTCGTAAATTTGATTACTTCTGCAAACTCCACTAAACAAATGCCTGCTGCTGATGCATTCAAGGTACTTTCAGGTATATTTCAGTGCTGCTGCCACCTGTTGCACAACTATTTGGGTAAACATCACTGTAGATATGTATAGAAAAATGTTTTTAACATTTTAATATTGTAATGAAGATTCCATTTGCTAATTATCTTAGAATAGCATGACATTGACGTTTACTTTTTCCGACTTTATGTCCTGAGTAGAGTGAGACGAGGAAAATTATGAGGTTTTAATTTATTGGTTTCAAATTATGATTTCAAATTAAAACATACTTCATAAGGTATACATGTCAGGCTGCACTGTTGATATTCATATACATACACTGGGCTCAGTTTATAATCAAAAATATTAACTTTACCGTCTTGTATGTAGCGATGGGGGAGGCCATAAATAGAAGCTACGAAGTGCGATATAAAATGAAAGGTGGCTTTCAATCCTCGGCAACTTAATCACTAGTGACATTTGAATATTTCCTATGTGTATATATGTTCTGCAAATAGAAGTAAGTATTAGAACTCTAAAGTAAGCAGTTGAGCTTCTAAGCGAGAGGAAGTAGGACAGATAGCATTAAATGACATGGAATTATTGAGTAGATGATAAGAAGACACAGGGGCCGAGGTGGTGTCACGACCCTTGAGAATCCTTTCATCTCCTGAATACGTAAACGTATTCCTCCCACTCCTCCATACTTCTCCTCCTCTC
Source organism: Solea solea (assembly GCF_958295425.1). Classification (NCBI taxonomy): domain Eukaryota; kingdom Metazoa; phylum Chordata; class Actinopteri; order Pleuronectiformes; family Soleidae; genus Solea; species Solea solea. Next base: position 20,846,675 of record NC_081144.1, on the reverse strand, counting down.
ATCAAACTGCCCTCTTCTTCTGGTCAGTCCGCTGCACGTGAAATGTGCACTGAACTGCAGGCTGAGTAAGATTTTTTAAAAGGAGACGCACAGGATGATAGACAACCCCCCCCCCCCCCCCTCTCTTTTTGGTATGCAGTGTGTGTGTGTGTGTACAGTTTCATAAATGAGACCCGTGGCTGTTTTAGCAAGCTTGCTTCTTCTCCAACAACTAGGCCACTGCCTCACTCCTCCCCTAATGTTTTATTGTGGATGCTCCACCTTTCGCTTCCCATCTCATCTGTCTCTCTCCATTAAACACGCCAGCGATCAGAGAGGCATCTGGAGATGCATCTTTAAGCTTTAATTCACTTTGAATAATTAACACACATGCACGCACACACACACACTGCAGAGTCTATTAGTGGCAGGCTGCTCCTCCAGCCCCAGAGTCTCTGAGTTGGGTGACTCGGAGCTGTGAGCTATGTACCAGCTTTGATTATAGCACTGCTGGAAGGAGAGCTGCAACTCTGACACACATAGCAAAGAGACACACCCAGAGGGAGCCTGTCTCCTGCTAACTGACCTGCTGAGGGAATAACGAGTGCGTGCACGCGGGGGAATGTGATCACAAAGGGAGAGCCATGTGGCCATGGCTGATGAGATGAATGCCGGGTTCAAGCAGTGACACTGAGAGGTTGGCTCGTGGCTGCATACCTGTGCTGGTGGGACCTACAGTGTAGTGCGGTGGCTTGACAGAAACATACGACCATCCAAACAAGTCACTCATCATGGTGATTCATCCTCTAATTAGCCGCATGGAACCTAATGCTGATCCACGTATCTATATTCACCTTCTGTACATCTGGGGCCCAACACAGCCTGCTAATGATTATCAATGATGCTAAGCTACAAAGGCAGCATCACTGCGCTGCAACAATGCATCATGGATCTACTGCATGTATTTTACTGGCTCTAAGGAGGTCAGGACGAGGAGAGGAAGGAGGAGGAAGAGCAGAGAAACAAGAGATAAGGGTTGAATGGAGCAAAAGGGAGGAGACGGAAGAGGACTGAAAATCCTAACCCTAATGTCAGTCCTATCCTGGCCCCTAACCTTAACCTCAGTCCTATCCTTCCCCCTAATGCTAAACTCAATTTGTGATTTTTTTTTTATCCCTTCACTGCTTTGAGTGTCTAAATGTGTCACCAGTGGGTTTATACTGGAGTAAGCCTGGTGCGCATCTTTGTAAGGCAACATAAAATGGAAGACAAATTATGAACATTATAAATTAGTCACATATCATAAACAAACAGAAAGGAATATTCAAGAAATATAAATAAGAAGAAATTTAAAGACAGTAATGGTAAATGGTCTGTTCTTAGTATACATCACTCTTGTCTTGATACAACAATTATGCCTTTCACCCATTCACAACCTTACACTCACCCATTCATATAGCACACATTCACTCTCTGCGAGCACAGCAGCCAGGAGCAAAGGAGCTCAGGATCAAACCTTTGACCTTCTGTTTGGAATGAAATGGATTGAATTGAAATTAACTGCTCTACCACTGATGCAAAGAAAGGAATTGATAAAGGGAAGGAAAACAGATAAGAAAGAAAGAAAGAAAGAAAGAAAGAAAGAAAGAAAGAAAGGAAGGAAGAAAGGAAGAAAGAAAGAAAGAAAGAAAGAGACAGTCAGCAACAGGGACTTCACTTATTATAAAGGTCAGTGCCTTGAGTCAAACAGTTTCAGAGCAGCTGATGCAGAACAAGCAGAGGCTCATACATTATGAAGATGTCATTCCACAGATTCACATGACTTCACTCCGGCACAGTCTTCATCACCACATCCGACCTTAATCAATACATACTTTAAGCTACACTTGAGACAAAAAAACCCTCTGAAATCAACAATGTGTTGCTGACGCATGACGAGCAAATTGATCCAGAAAGGTGAAAGTCATCAGGTGTTCAAATATCACTGCACTGAATAACAAAAATTATGGGTAGCAATGTGTTTCCACTGGTTGCAAGAATAAAGGTGACCCAGGAGGATAGAGGGCATCGGTTGAAAAGCTTACCAGACTCAAAAAACGCTGCAACAAAGGACAGTGGAGATCATAAGACGAAGGTTTACAACTCGGGAGAGTCATCACGGCAAGAACCATGATATGCTCCATTTCAAGCAGAGCAGTATCACTCGTAATGGGGTCCATGATGGACAATTCTGCATTTCAGTTTTTATATCCAGGGCAATATACGATGCCAGTGCAGGTGGTGTGGTTCCTGTTATGTTCCAAGGTGAAACAGTTGAGGTAATAGATGGAGTCAGAGCCAGTCTCACTCTCCTGTTAGAGTCAGAATCCCACCACACATATGTAATAAGCGTTTTAGTTATCCATAATGACGAGGTTTACCTTACCCTGACAAAACGGGAGCTCGACCATCAACTTTGTGGTGAGTATGAGTGTTCTCCCTGTAAGGTGACCATCTGTGGGTCTTCAGGTGGCTCTTGAGACGTTTATTCACATACTTTTGTCCATGTGTGGGCAGAGGAAAGTGGAGGAGGTGCATGGTGGCAGAGCGTTTTCTCTCATTGCATCTCTAGGACACAGGTCTGGAGTTCCATTTCATGATGTACAGCTCCTTCCTGCACAAATGTCTTCTAACAGCACCTGTCCAATGGAATGTCCTCCCAGTTGTTTGATGAAATGTGATTTTTCTTTTTCTTGTAAGGTTTCTTTTGTCCATCAAGAGCTAGTTAATATTCCGACATCTGGGAATACAAGATTTGTTTGGGTAGACTTGTGTTAGATATGCAAATGATATGCGGCCTGTTCATCAGAAATACTGTCGTGGAGATGCTGAATATGTTGAATCCCTTTCATCCCCCCATAGTTCTCCAAATGTCATTTATCAGTAGAAACGAGACTTTTAGATTTGTTAGAGACATTTCATCTTTAACAAATTCCATTACATTACCCCCCTTCGTGCATTAATCACACATGCTCAGAAGACAACGCCAGAGCTTATGCTAGCTTGCTAAACATTCAAGACGCCGATGCAGAGCGATTCAAGACCAGAGTGAACATCAGAGTGCTGCGTTTGAACGGTGGCAACAACTGAAAGCCCAGAAAGGACTGCAGAGTGGTGCCATGTCGGCCCTGTTTCAACTGGACAGGTAGGTTTACTTCATGTCTTTGTGATCTTTTGAGAGAGTATTGTGTTGTTTTTCAGTATCACACTGCACAGTACTCATGAATCCGTGTTTGTTCCACGTTCCTGTGCCTGGAGGCGTAGCTTCAGAGGGAAGTCTGAAGAAAAGGGCTTGGACTTCTGAATTCAAAATATAGCCTGCTCGAACTGTTTTTGCAGAATCTCCAACCCTACTTTTTATAGTTTTTAGGAAGTATTGCTGTACATGTAATGGAAAAAAAACTGTGTAAAGCCTTCTTTGCCTCAAGAGGGAGCTACTCAAAGTCCAGCAAATCACTTAAAGTGTTGGGTCTGCATCAGTGAGGATGGATGTTCTGAAAACGAAGACTGGAGTGGCGGACAGCTTAGTTGTTAGGCAAAGAGCCCATTAGCAGTAACCCAGGTTTGCTTCCACCTGTGGTCCATTGCTGTGTGTCGCCTGCCCTCTCTTCCCCCTTTCACAGTCAACTGTCCAAAAAAATATCTTAAAAAAAAAGAAATTGAAGATCATCAAGGGTGCAGAGCTAATTTTTGTAGAACAAATATGTATCATAATCCACTGATACATATAGGTATCATCAATCACCAGCATGAGGTCATTACTCATGATGGTATTGTTGCATGGAGTTATGTGACATTCTACTGACAAAGCAGCTCATGATGACCCACAGTCACAGTTCACTGTTAGACGACCTCTGGCAAACTTGGTAATTATGGCGGGAGCAAAGAACAAATTTAGGTAACACATCATATAGAGTGACAAAGTGTGTGTTAGGCGGAGGATGAACGGATCGGCAACAACAACAAAAGCCGTTCATCATGTGTTGCCTGTGTGAAACTGATATTGACCGTCGTAGTTTCTTTTACAACCTATTTTTATTTTTTACCATGAAAATGAAGGTCTACTACGCCTGCTGCCGGTTCGCTCCTATAAATCACATCTGAGGTTTGGGAAGACTGACCTACTGTATTGTATATGGTTATGAGCACTTGTTTTACAGGCGCATAAAAAGAAAAATGTAATTTATTATCAACGTTCCTGTCTGGAGCTGCCACTTGGCTGCTCTCTCATGTCTTTGCTGTCAATCTTGTGCTGCAGTTACTCAAAGAAAAATGAATACTAAAGTAATTATGAATTAACAAATGTGATCAATAAACGAATAAGAAAACACGGTTGGAAAAGCAAACATAACATATTAACTATACAAGTATTTTTTTCCTGTTTCCTTGAATCTGAATGAAGTGAACCAACCCTACGGCCCAGTGTCGGCCCAGTCTGTTCTACCAGCTCAATGCTGAGATTCACTGAAGCGGAGCAAATTTGTTTGTCTCCGTGTTGATTTGTCTTGGTGTTTGTTTCTCCCATTGTTTGTGTTTATACACATTTTCTGGTGATGGCCTTCTCAAGTGTTTCTCTGACTCTTGGCAATTTTCCGCCTGGTCGCCCCTAATGTGTCTCTCTGTTTATCCGCTGTCACAATACAGCTGCTTTATATATATTTACACAGCCCGGAAGTAATGGCAGAGAGTTCTTTTTTACTTTAGGAAGGCACGAATTATGCATCGGTGGTTATCTGTTTACACACACACACACACACAGGAAGTAAGCGTGTTTTTATGATTTACATGTGGCTTCGATTCACAGATGCTATAAATTTCCTCAGATATGAAGTGAAGTCAGCCTGAAGAAATATGACAAATACCTTTGGGAAGATAACCAGTGTTGTGTGAATTCCATCACTTTGGCAACCAACTGCTAATGACACAGGGGGGAAGACGGGCAATATTGCTTTTAGCAGGGGCTGTGGACGGCATGTTGGAAACAAATCTAGGCTAGAGGAGATAAATGTGTTACAAAAAAAACTGCTGCTGCTGCTGCTGCTGGCTGAAGCAGTGCTTCAAAATGTTACCCATTCAACAACAGAGAAACACGAGACTACACACACATCCATCAGAAAAGCCCAGAGCTGTGACTTCACTCTCTGCCGCATTAATACCAATAATCCATGAAAAGATAAGGTGTGAGTGTGTGTGTGTGTGTGTCATCAAAATTCACAGAACCCATCCCTGCCATTCAAAGTGTCTTGGTTACCATGGTAGCAGCTGCACCATCAGGAGATATGAAAAAAGAGAACAAGAGAGGAAACAGAGAGCAAAAATAAAAAGCTGAATTGGTGTGGTTCTTCAAATAAGACGAGGACGGATGTCGGCGCTGCATGTTTACAAGTGGATAAGACGACAGGGTGAGTGGGGTCAGTGTATATCACATCCATTCACCCACTTTCACACTAACATACACAAAATTCCCTTAAACTGATGCCACAACTGGACATTAGAACACACAAATATCACCATGCGGCTCATCAATAGGGCGCACTAGGGTGCTGCCCCAACGGTCTTGCATGCTAATGAATCGCAGGCTTGCATTGACTTGAAAAACATTTTTAAAATGTATATTTTTTTAATGAGCAAGGAAAATGTTGTTATTGAGTAAAATGTAAAGTCTGCAATAAAAATGCAGATTGTGAATATTCCACCATTGTGGAAAGATGCTGAGAGGTGGCGCTCTCTGGTCATAGACTCTTTAAAAAAGTGCACAAGTGCAGTTCACTCCTCTCGATACAAGAGACAGGAGCTCATGGGGCGCTGATTTTCTCCTCCCTCAAATAACGTTTAAATGTTTTAAGTCACATTAGACATGGGAGCACGAGGAAGAGCTGGAGAAGCGGAATTGGGAGAGGAGGCGCGAGAGAAAGACAACAATGAGAGGAGAATTCTGCAGGAAACACTACGAGTGTAAAACACCTTTGACTCAACAAGCCTTTCCAGCTTCTTAAATGTGAGTTCATGCTGTTTCATGCAGAATTATTAAGCACAAATTTGTTCTGAACATGACTTATATTTTTGAATTGGGTCAGATCATTTGTCATCTTTAAAAAGTGGGTCCCTGTATAAAATGTTTGGGAAGCAATGTTATATATGATCGTAAAAGAAAAGTTTGTAAGTTTGTATTTTATTTTAAGTAAATACACTGGTGTGATGCACCTAGATGTAGGCTGTTTGGCACATCCTACTGGTGATACATGGTGACAGTGCATCTGAAAACTGACACCCTCCTCAATTTCTTGGCATATTTTATACCACAAGGACACAAACAAGGTCTTCCTGTCAACTAAAGATGGCCACAGACTGATACATACTCACATCAGCATACAGAATACATGCACAGCCATACTTACATCCACATAGCTTTACTTTGGCACATGCGTGTTTGCACACAAACACACTTTAAAAGGTGCAGACAATTGACTTTGGACTTCCTGTCAGAAGTGAACATGAATTAAAAACAAAGAATGAAAGAGAGAACGTGTATTCCTCTTTGTCATTGTAATTCCTGTATTTGCATGAGCGACAGTGAGAGTTCGAGACTGAGACGGAAACAGAGGAACTGTGGAAGGCAGTCGGCATCACGGATGGATGTTGGTTTTCATGCAAATATAACATTTGGGACGACAGTGCGCGCAGCCATTTGCATACTCATTCACCTCTGCCTTGTTTATAAGTAAATAAATCCAGCTCTGCTTGGAGTACAACATCTGCTGCTGGGCCAATTGAGGCAGTACTCATTCATACGCACACTCAAATGGTGTACAGGTCCCAGCTGCATGCTCTGGATTACTATGCCACCATACATAGTGTGTGTGTGTGTGTGTGTGTGTCCATTAATACTTGTAAATATATTCTGTGTTTCGGAAATCTGTGTCTCTGTGTTTGTGAAATGTTTGACTACATGTGCCCATGGATTTTTGTGGCCGTGTGTGTGTGTGTACTCGTGAACCAGTAGAACAGGGGACCTCGGTGTCGTTACACACTCACAAAGAGGGGACTCCACGTTGAACAGTGGACATTTTTCAGGTCCCCTGTTAGCCACGCTTTAAATCAAGCTCAAATTATGTCTAAGACGCTCTGGTGATTTTTTTTTAATATTAAGCAAAGTGGGGATTTGCAAGTGTGTGAGTGTTAAAGCCCACACGCAGTAGCGCTCCTGCTGGCTGGAGCAGGGACTTTAACACCTCATGACGCACATCGTTTCTTAACACTCCTCCATTGTCTGAATGGCTCGCAGCCCCAGACAGTCTTTCAGATAGTAGTAGGGCTGTGTGTGTGTGTGTGTGTGTGTATGGGTTTAAACCCTCACCTCGGAGGAGTTGACTCGTCCCTCTTGGAAGGAGCAGTCGCTGGCATCCTGTGTGCACATGTGGCGATATTTGCACCAGTAACAGGGGAAGTTTCCATTGACACACGACAGACACCTGGAGAGAACGACAGGAGAGAAACACAGGGGCTGAAAGCAACATTCACTTTGGATAACAACAGTCAAGATAGACAATAATATTAATAAAAGAAAAGCCAATAATTTGTGTTGCATCTGTGTCTGTGTGGACAGCAAATACATGTATGAGCTGCAAAAATAGCTGAAACTAAATGAAATGTTTCCACTGGTTTGTTCAAGAGCAAATAGTTTTATTCTTGAGCACAAAAAAAACACACCCAGGGAAAAAAAATGGATATTTATTTTTATATCTTTATATCCTGACCACTTGGGAATTTAAGACATGCAAATTGAAGAAAGAACTATAGCATCTTGGTCACAGGATGTTACTTCACACTTCAATCTGTTTAAGGTTGGATCTTTAGAAACATAAGATGGTTATAGAGGGGGGTACAAGGGGTATTTCCACCCCATGTTGCTGTTTAGTGTCCAACATCACAAGGGGAGGAACAGGGCAGACTGCTGTGCAGTCGAATGAACAGCACTGTGTGGAAAGTGTGTTCAGGATGATAAACCATAAGTATAAATTCAGCTAAATCTATAACCTCCAAGTAAATTTGTAGATGCAAAATGAACCCCACTCCAGTGCTCCTTTGTTTGTAGCTCTAAGTCACTTTACTGCTGGAAACAAATGACTAATGCAGCATGAACTTGCATTAGTCATTAGTCAATTCTGTGCTGGGTAAATATAATTGTTTAATTTCAGCCATATTACATGCTTTTATCTGAGAACAAATGGAAAAGAAAATGTGTGGCAACATCTCGGAGACAAACACATTTAGATTTAAAATTGTTGATTATAGCAAGGTTACGATGCCCCGATGGAAATTTAAAATTGTTCATTATCACCAGGTTACATTGCACTGATGGAAACTCAGGCAGCATGACCTGAATTCATCATAGATTAGATACGACACGCTCAGGGAGAACTGCTGTCAAGTTAAACCCAGAAAGAGTGGAAGCACGGATAAAAAGAAAACCTTCAATGGGAGGAAGTGTGTATGAGATTCTGACAGGCCAAGTGTGGACATGTGTCACCACAGCGGCACAACATCACATGTTTATGGCCAGATCACTGGAAATAAGGTCGGAATGACAGGTGTAACTGTGGCCTTAAGACTTTATTCCAGCTGTCAGCGAGGCCCAGAGAAAACAGCCAAGAGAAAAACAGAGAAAAAAGAATCTGTGGTGATCTACACTTCTCCTCTTATACTTTCAGTGCTGCAAGGCTTACGGAGAACTAAGCTGGCAGACCAAGATAAGCCAGTTTTTTTTTAAATAACATTTTAAATAACACTTCTTTTCTTCTTAAGAGTGGAGGAAACAAAGTAAATATATGTCACATTCAAACAAGGTTTATGAGACAAAAGCTAGGCTCACATGCATGAATACAAGAGAACAGGTGATGTAAGCACAACAATTCAAAGGCTCCTTTTCCCCTTTGTTGCTCTATTTAGCATTTAAGGGATGAGAAACATGATAAACATGTATTAACTTTGATGTTAAAATGATCGTGTAAGCTATAATTTCCTTGAGTGCTTAAAAAACTTCCACATTTTTCCAACACTTTTCCAACAAGGCAGCCAGTTCCATGCTAGTGCCTTATCTGGAACTACAGTAGTTCTTTGATTTTTGACCACCAAAGACGTTGAGGGCTGGGAGCAGGGTTTTTGTGGCCAACAAAACCAGTAACACTCTTTTCCCAGTATACAAGCAGGGAATCAATTGGTTGTGCCATTTTACAGTTGACGTATTATGACATAGATCAAGACAACTTAAGCTTGTGACTAGTCTTTCTTCCATTAACATCAACATATTTACTTTAATCTGGCAGAGCATACATTCGCTCTCCTCTTCAGTCCTTTGTTTGTCTCGCTATTGTCTTCTTCTCTTGTGTACCAATATAATTTGGATTAACACGTATTTTACAAGCTGCTCCTGCTCCTCATGTGGAGGATAGAGCAGTACACAATGAGTGAATAAGTGTATTTTAAAAGTCCAGTTTTAGTCAGACTAACATAATAAATGGTCTAGATTTCTATATTTCTTGTCTTTAAGACCACACAAAGCTGCTTGACACGTTCATCCATTCACACCCATTCTCTCACACATTCATACAGCATATCTTCTATCACACATCTATCATACCCATTCACACACTGCTGGAACAGCCCTCATGAGCAACTTGGGTATAAGTGTCTTGCTCAGGGACACAGAGTAGCTGGGAATTGAACCTTCAACCTCTGGGTTGAAAGATGACTCAATTAAATCAGAGTCCACACATCCACTACAGTGTGCTGCCCATATTTGGATCCACTTGGGATATATAGAGGATCCATAAATGTATATGTACACATGTACTATATTACGACATTATGACCACACAGCCAGTTGTGTAGTAAACCTGTAAAGAAGTTGCTAACACGAAGCTGGAGTTTTTGACTTGGAACAAGTTCCACCTAACAGCAAACTTTCTATGTGTATTATCAGAGGAAATACAAACTATAAGACCACCTTCATTGTTTAACTGACAAGTGATCGCTGCCAAGTCTAACCCAAAAACACCCGGTAATGAGCCACCATGGGGGTTTAAATCCAGGTCCTCCAAACCAAAAGACAACAGCTCAGCTCACTCTTCCACCCTGCAGCCAGGAAGACTGGCTTTTAAATTGGATTTCAGGATAATCCTTTCTCTGTCTTTGTCCCACTGTCCTTGGATTATTCAGATTTCCGAGGGTTAAGTCCTAAATCGCCCGTATTACAGTGAAGAAGTGACAGTGGGGTCTTCATGCAGCCTGCGATAAGCTAGTGAGACAAGAATGAACTGCAGTGTGAGGTTCCTAATCAATGCCAGTGGATTTCCATCGGAAAGGAAGGTGGACCGGGGTTATGCTAACGTTGTGGTGTTTGTTAGTAGAGCTGGTAAGCCAGTTCCTCCTCACTATTAACCCCGGGGTTTATCGATTTCTTGTTGCAGGGACATCTCCGTGCACATTCAGAGGGTTGAGTGTGCACATGCCCATGTCTAAAGTAACACACACTCACTGGCTGAAATGCACTTATACACACACACACACACACACACACACACGCTGTCACCCATGTTGACATCTCAGCATTCCTTTGGGTCACCTGGACAGTGGGGACTTGTTCTACAGTAGAGCTGTCAATGCCTGGACAACTGGCCTGGGTAAGTGGCTGTGCTGCTGCAATGTAATCAATAAAATCCCCTGCTATTTAACAAGGCCTAGCAACACAGTCAGGTCAAATGGGTTTTCATCTTCTCAGAGCTTTTGTTCAAGAGGGGTTGGATCAATGGAAGCTGTTGATATGCATGGAACAGACCTGCAGTGAAGCATGTATGAATGATCATATGCTCATTTAATTCTGGTTGAAGTGGATAAAGTCACAGATAAAGCTGCAATTCTTCCTATCTACGTCAACGGAAAAATGACCCTCCTTGTCTCTTGACTGATAAATGTTGCTTTGCATTAGTTCATGCAGAACGTGACAGTCATACGACCAAGTTGTGATCAGATGAGAGCCAGATTATGGCAATCTGTTAGTCATACTCTAATAACAGCCACTTTCACACCAAGGCGGTCAATTTAAATAACATTCCTTCGTCACTCCTTCCTTGCACTGCACTTCCTGTTTCGTTTAGTACATTGCTTGGCCAATCTAGGGAGCATCTAAAGAGTGGCGCTATCAGTGTAGAGTCTAACTGCATTTCCGTTTGTTGCAATACATGGTTTAATTTTGATGACAGTGAGGAGTTAATGATCTCAAACTCGAGTTTTCCTCTAGTATTCAATAGCACATGACATTGGTTTTTGAGGAAAATAGATGATAAATCATGGCACATAATGAGTTGAAAGCATGTGACTGACTTCCGGTTTCTAAAACTGACATGGTGCCGGTCAAACTGCGAACCTCAAGGCTTCAACATAGTCGTTTATTTGGCAAATGGAAGACTATGTCCTCCTTTTATATATGATCTACAGTGCCAACCCGAATCAAGTACCCCAGTGACACATTTGAAGGCAAAGAGCAAGAATCTTTGATGCCTAATCAGGTCTTGATTCCGATTCTGATTAAAAGCTGCACATGGTTTGAATTAATATCTCCAAGTCTTTTATGTAGAGAGAGCTTTTAGAAGACAGATAAGAGCGACTGCTGTGCCATGCGAGTAGGCCTCTTTGTGTTTTATCTAATAAAGAGTGCAGAAACATAACCACACATATATCATGAAGTTATGCAGCAGCCGAGCCTGATGAGAAGTTTCGATTCCCAGTGGGGGACTCATTATGAGATATTACTGCATCTTGTCACAGTGACGTCCAAAAGCAGTGAGTCTGTGAGTGTCAAACAAGTGTTGCCTAAAAAAAATATCAGCGAATGGATGACGCTGGAGGCAACAGCCAATGGTCAGCCTGGAAATGGCAACCCTTACTAGCCAGTGGAGCGTGGGTGGGTTCCCTCCCTTGAGTGGTCTTTTTTTTGACGGCATAGATTTCAAGTCTTTCATATTTAAATGGTCATGGTGGCCTTTGTCTGGGGTGCAAATCTTTTAACTGTGTGGGACGCATTATTCCTGACACAATGGGCCACAATCTTTCGCTCTCGTTCATCCAACACTCAGCTTTATATATCTCTCCCTCTTCATTCCTCTTTCACAGTTGTCTTTTCCCTCTAGAGCTCTTACGGAATGTGAATTCCGTTCCTTGTACCACTCCCCCTGCAGCACTCTCCCTCTTGCTTCTCTTCCCCTCTTTAAAGATGAATTATTCCTCCGCCCGCATGCTCAATTAAACCATTCCAAACCTCCTTTTTAATGCAAATGTCTAATATTGTAACAGTGTATGCAAATAGCTTGCGGTGTAATTTGCCGTTTCAAGTCTGCGCCTTCTGTTTCCATGTGTGTGCACCTGTTAATGTGTGTTTGAATGGGAATGTGTATGGTGGGTGATGCTGACCACGTACTGTATCCACCATTAGGCATGTTGCACAAGGCTGAATAAAGTTGCGCACAAGCCTCTAGGCAGCTCTGCATGTGCATCTGAGGCTGTCTCTGTGTCTGCTGTTGGGAGACTGGTCTATAATTTACCTCGGCCAAGTCCATTACCTGCCTATGTACTCCTGCACATTGCTTTCTGCTGGTTGGGTCAAATATTTCGATTTAAGGGTTGATGGCAGAGGGAGTATAATATATGATGTTATGGTGGGGTTACTGTCGCAGTAACGGAACTGTAGTTGAACAGTCCTAATCAGTCCCGAGGGAGCCAGCAAAGCCATCATCAAAGGCTTAAACAGGAGTGTGCCTGTTTATGAAAAAAGAGGAGATACACAGCAACACACACACACACACAAAATGAATCAGAGCTGTTGAACTAGGCCTGGAGGCCCTGAGAAGTGGCCCAGGTGAGCTCTCTCTCCAAGCCCACTCCATTATGACCATCTTCACACAGGAACATTGGCTAGAGCTAATTAACGGCCTATTACTATGCAGATATATGCGAGGCCAAGAGCAGAGTACAGACAATAAACGGGGTGGAGAGGGCTAAGAGGGTTCTGGGGGGTGGCTTGTAAAATGAGCATGAGAGAAGAGAAAGTGAGAGAAGGTTTGGGGGCAGGAAAGCAGGAGAGAGACATAGGCCAAAAAAAACAGCAGAAGTTCATTTCACACTGATAATTACTAGTTGTTTGTAACACCTGTGATTTAAGAATAACATTTTCTTGTCATAGCCTAATGAGTACAGTTTTTAACTTTTGGTAGACTTGTAATGATGGAGCTTCTTAGGAAGTGGAAACATAATATACGGAAATGTAAAATGTAAAAATATTAGGAATTGTAACAGAGGTTAATAGAAAAGAGGCCGATGGTTACAATGACCGTAACATCAATTGGTATTAATATTAAAATCAATATTAGAATTATTACATTACATTACATTACATGTCATTTAGCAGACGCTTTTATCCAAAGCGACTTACAATAAGTGCATTTAAACATTTGGGTACAAATAAGAGCTAGAAGTAAGTAAGAGCTTCAAGTAAATCAAACTATGAAGTGCTAGTCATAAGTGCGATATATATATATATATATATATATATATATAAACCTTAAACCTTAAGGCCCAGGTATACTTCCACGCGCGCAGAAGTGTGCGTCACATTGCCACATATCACGGACCCTGTTTTACTCGCGCATCAGTGTCCTGTAGTATCTGACTTCACCAGAGGGTGGCGGTACAAGTCTGGACCAAGGGAATAGGACACATTCCTACCAAAGAAGAAGAGAGTGACGCTTTAGCTCCCTCGGACACATCTGGTTCGAGCGGCTTATCACCTGAAAGAATGGGGCAGGGGTCATCAACACACACTCACTGGCTGAAATGCACTTATACACACACACACACACACACACACACACGCTGTCACCCATGTTGACATCTCAGCATTCCTTTGGGTCACCTGGACAGTGGGGACTTGTTCTACAGTAGAGCTGTCAATGCCTGGACAACTGGCCTGGGTAAGTGGCTGTGCTGCTGCAATGTAATCAATAAAATCCCCTGCTATTTAACAAGGCCTAGCAACACAGTCAGGTCAAATGGGTTTTCATCTTCTCAGAGCTTTTGTTCAAGAGGGGTTGGATCAATGGAAGCTGTTGATATGCATGGAACAGACCTGCAGTGAAGCATGTATGAATGATCATATGCTCATTTAATTCTGGTTGAAGTGGATAAAGTCACAGATAAAGCTGCAATTCTTCCTATCTACGTCAACGGAAAAATGACCCTCCTTGTCTCTTGACTGATAAATGTTGCTTTGCATTAGTTCATGCAGAACGTGACAGTCATACGACCAAGTTGTGATCAGATGAGAGCCAGATTATGGCAATCTGTTAGTCATACTCTAATAACAGCCACTTTCACACCAAGGCGGTCAATTTAAATAACATTCCTTCGTCACTCCTTCCTTGCACTGCACTTCCTGTTTCGTTTAGTACATTGCTTGGCCAATCTAGGGAGCATCTAAAGAGTGGCGCTATCAGTGTAGAGTCTAACTGCATTTCCGTTTGTTGCAATACATGGTTTAATTTTGATGACAGTGAGGAGTTAATGATCTCAAACTCGAGTTTTCCTCTAGTATTCAATAGCACATGACATTGGTTTTTGAGGAAAATAGATGATAAATCATGGCACATAATGAGTTGAAAGCATGTGACTGACTTCCGGTTTCTAAAACTGACATGGTGCCGGTCAAACTGCGAACCTCAAGGCTTCAACATAGTCGTTTATTTGGCAAATGGAAGACTATGTCCTCCTTTTATATATGATCTACAGTGCCAACCCGAATCAAGTACCCCAGTGACACATTTGAAGGCAAAGAGCAAGAATCTTTGATGCCTAATCAGGTCTTGATTCCGATTCTGATTAAAAGCTGCACATGGTTTGAATTAATATCTCCAAGTCTTTTATGTAGAGAGAGCTTTTAGAAGACAGATAAGAGCGACTGCTGTGCCATGCGAGTAGGCCTCTTTGTGTTTTATCTAATAAAGAGTGCAGAAACATAACCACACATATATCATGAAGTTATGCAGCAGCCGAGCCTGATGAGAAGTTTCGATTCCCAGTGGGGGACTCATTATGAGATATTACTGCATCTTGTCACAGTGACGTCCAAAAGCAGTGAGTCTGTGAGTGTCAAACAAGTGTTGCCTAAAAAAAATATCAGCGAATGGATGACGCTGGAGGCAACAGCCAATGGTCAGCCTGGAAATGGCAACCCTTACTAGCCAGTGGAGCGTGGGTGGGTTCCCTCCCTTGAGTGGTCTTTTTTTTGACGGCATAGATTTCAAGTCTTTCATATTTAAATGGTCATGGTGGCCTTTGTCTGGGGTGCAAATCTTTTAACTGTGTGGGACGCATTATTCCTGACACAATGGGCCACAATCTTTCGCTCTCGTTCATCCAACACTCAGCTTTATATATCTCTCCCTCTTCATTCCTCTTTCACAGTTGTCTTTTCCCTCTAGAGCTCTTACGGAATGTGAATTCCGTTCCTTGTACCACTCCCCCTGCAGCACTCTCCCTCTTGCTTCTCTTCCCCTCTTTAAAGATGAATTATTCCTCCGCCCGCATGCTCAATTAAACCATTCCAAACCTCCTTTTTAATGCAAATGTCTAATATTGTAACAGTGTATGCAAATAGCTTGCGGTGTAATTTGCCGTTTCAAGTCTGCGCCTTCTGTTTCCATGTGTGTGCACCTGTTAATGTGTGTTTGAATGGGAATGTGTATGGTGGGTGATGCTGACCACGTACTGTATCCACCATTAGGCATGTTGCACAAGGCTGAATAAAGTTGCGCACAAGCCTCTAGGCAGCTCTGCATGTGCATCTGAGGCTGTCTCTGTGTCTGCTGTTGGGAGACTGGTCTATAATTTACCTCGGCCAAGTCCATTACCTGCCTATGTACTCCTGCACATTGCTTTCTGCTGGTTGGGTCAAATATTTCGATTTAAGGGTTGATGGCAGAGGGAGTATAATATATGATGTTATGGTGGGGTTACTGTCGCAGTAACGGAACTGTAGTTGAACAGTCCTAATCAGTCCCGAGGGAGCCAGCAAAGCCATCATCAAAGGCTTAAACAGGAGTGTGCCTGTTTATGAAAAAAGAGGAGATACACAGCAACACACACACACACACAAAATGAATCAGAGCTGTTGAACTAGGCCTGGAGGCCCTGAGAAGTGGCCCAGGTGAGCTCTCTCTCCAAGCCCACTCCATTATGACCATCTTCACACAGGAACATTGGCTAGAGCTAATTAACGGCCTATTACTATGCAGATATATGCGAGGCCAAGAGCAGAGTACAGACAATAAACGGGGTGGAGAGGGCTAAGAGGGTTCTGGGGGGTGGCTTGTAAAATGAGCATGAGAGAAGAGAAAGTGAGAGAAGGTTTGGGGGCAGGAAAGCAGGAGAGAGACATAGGCCAAAAAAAACAGCAGAAGTTCATTTCACACTGATAATTACTAGTTGTTTGTAACACCTGTGATTTAAGAATAACATTTTCTTGTCATAGCCTAATGAGTACAGTTTTTAACTTTTGGTAGACTTGTAATGATGGAGCTTCTTAGGAAGTGGAAACATAATATACGGAAATGTAAAATGTAAAAATATTAGGAATTGTAACAGAGGTTAATAGAAAAGAGGCCGATGGTTACAATGACCGTAACATCAATTGGTATTAATATTAAAATCAATATTAGAATTATTACATTACATTACATTACATGTCATTTAGCAGACGCTTTTATCCAAAGCGACTTACAATAAGTGCATTTAAACATTTGGGTACAAATAAGAGCTAGAAGTAAGTAAGAGCTTCAAGTAAATCAAACTATGAAGTGCTAGTCATAAGTGCGATATATATATATATATATATATATATATATATATATATATATATATATATTTTTTTGTTATTTATTTATTTATTTTTTTTTTGTCGTCGTCGTTATCGTCTTAGTCGAGGTAGAGTCGGAAGAAATGTGTTTTTAGTCGGCGGCGGAAGATGTGGAGGCTTTCCGCTGTCCGGATGTCGATGGGGAGCTCGTTCCACCATTTGGGAGCGAGGACAGTGAACAGTCTTGAGTTCTAGAATTAATGAAGATGGCATGAACACAAGGTATCGGGTGGCTCACACCTAACACTAACATTACTTAGCCTTCAACAAGGGGGTGGTGTTGCCTTTACGGTAGGATGGGAGCATTTTTTCTTGTATTGCTTTAAATCAACGGCCTGAATGAATGAATTGGATCGTGATTTATCAATCAACCTGCCATCTTTATGTCTTTGTGATCTTTTGAGAGTATTTGTTGTTTTTTGGTATCCACAAAAATCTAGTGTCACCGAAAAGTACCAAGTCTGTGTTCGTTGCGTGTTCCTGTACTCTGGAGGTGTAGCTTCAGGGGGAAGTCTGAAGAAAGGGGCTTTGACATTTTGAATTCAAAATGTAGCCTGCTCAAACAGTTTTTCCAGGATCTCCCACACTACCTTTAATCTACAGGTCTTTTTTCAATGTAATCACAAAAACAGATTATAAATTTAACTCAATTGAGGCTCTCCTATAGAGATCTTCCTCCTCATCCTCCCCGGTCCAGCACACCGGTTTCAATATTGTGGTGTTTTACAGACCACCTGGACCCTACTCAAAATTCTCTGAAGAATTTGGTGAGTTCATCTCAGATCTCACCCAATATCCATTTAATTAAACAAGTCCTCTGACTCCTTAGCTAAGGCATTTCTGGCACTTATTGATACACTTGTTTTCAACAAATTTGTAGATCTTATTCTCTCACATGGAGCTGAGGTCTATCATCAACAACTAAAGGCCCTGGTATACTTCCATGCACAGGGGGCTGACCCAACGCTCATCGTGCACATGCAGCCCAGATTTTGGAACTGCGTGGGTGTGTGTGGACAGTGACACTTTTTTTTTTTAAGCTCCACTCGCCAAGCAGAAAAAACCTTGGCAACAACAGAAGAAATACTCAGCAAGGATAGTCACCCGAGCCTCGACCTGGCGACCCTCCAACCGGCAGACACCCCGACTCCCCTGCCCCATTCTTTCAGGTGATAAGCCGCTCGAACCAGATGTGTCCGAGGGAGCTAAAGCGTCACTCTCTTCTTCTTTGGTAGGAATGTGTCCTATTCCCTTGGTCCAGACTTGTACCGCCACCCTCTGGTGAAGTCAGATACTACAGGACACTGATGCGCGAGTAAAACAGGGTCCGTGATATGTGGCAATGTGACGCACACTTCTGCGCGCGTGGAAGTATACCTGGGCCTTAAGGTTTATTAAGTGTCTTTAAACTACCCTAAATCTGCATGTCTTTGGACAATTGGAGGACACTGGAGTACACAGAGAAAACCCTCACAAGTGACGTGGGACACGGAGAACATTCAAGCTCCACACAGGAAGGCTCGAGTTAAACCAGGATTTAAACCAAGAACCTACTTGCTTTAAGGCACCAGCGTTAAATACTAAGGAGCCAGTATGATAGTCCCCAACGAAGCACAGTCTGTAAAATGTGGGCAGTTTATTTGTTCTACAGTATATGGAAGCAGAAACAGTTGAAGTATTGGAAATGGCTGGTCACGGTTACAGTGGCATATGCATCAGTACTGTACTGGGCTGATGTTGGTATTGACAGATACTCCAGGTTGTGATATCGTTACCAGAGAAGAGAACATGGTATCGAGCTGAGCAATCACTACAACTACCAAATCTACCAGAACTAAATCAACTCTTATACAAAACATGTAGCCCATGGAACATTTGGTCCAAATGCAGGAGGAGACTGCATCAAAACACTTTAGCAGATGTAGATTTATTTTCATTTCCAGATCTTCCTGAATTAATGTATATATGTTAGGAAAGGAAGTGAAGCCGGCGTATGCTTGTGAAGAGAAATCCACTGTGACACTTTTTTGTTTGGAGTGTATCAACACTAGAGTTAATGTGAGATGAGAGTGCACCAGGTGGATGAGAGAGAGAGAGAGGGAGGGAGTGAATCAGCGACCTCAGCAGAGAAGCCAAGAGCCATTTAGGGAATGAGATTTTATTTCTATTGCATTTGACCTTTACTTAACCAGGCAGATCAATTAAGATCACGTTTGTCATTCATTATCAGGCTGATCTCACTGCTGATCTCACCTTCCCTCGCATTTGTAAAAGTAAAGCTAAATAACTAAAAACCCCAATAATACTGAGATATTTGTGGTCTACAAAGCATCACACAAGATACATTTAAATAAAACACAATTAGTAGCGATTTTTCTTTCAACATGACATAAAATGAGCTAAAATGAGGTGGTGTATAATATTCTATGATACACATATATTAAAGAATGAAATGAAGTGACTAAAGTTGAGGTTGATTATTTTCCTTCGCTCATCAGCTGCTCACACATCAACAACAATATGTAAACGTGTTTTCATACCGGAGACTCAATAATGCTCTCCCCCCCCAACTCATTTCCAAAGAATACAACTGATGTGTTTGAGCTTCCTCTGCTTGGCTGCTCATTTAGGTTTTGCATGGTTAGGAATCAATTTATTATTTCAGTCACCAGTGGTCCCTCCATTGCTTGAGATTTAATTAAGTAATTGATTTGTAAAAAAAAAAAAAAAAAGCTTGAATACATTGAATAATGAATTAGCAGAGGTTGCATGCTGTTCGCCCCCATTCCACCTTACAGGAGTTTATTTTCAGGCCGATATTTTAACATTGTTGCTCCAGGAAAAGAACCACAGGCAGCACTCTATTGATCACTGCTTCCCACCAGTCTGTGTCTTGCTGCGTGTGGAATGTTATTGTGAATTTAGATTAGCATTCACAGTGGTATGTAAGCAAGAAGCGTTCTCTTCTACTTTTAATTCTACTCTTTACAAACAGTCTAAAGCAGGGGTTCTCAAACACTGGGTTGGGGCCCACAGATTGTCTTTCCCAACCTTTTGGTTAAGATTTATGTGTACAATTAAGTTTACTTGGAAGAGAGGTGAAGATATGATTATAAATGTAAATGACACAAATTTGCTCTTGTCATTGACGTTAAAAACACTTGGAAAATTTAATCGTGAGGGAACTTACGATTGGTGAACGCTGCAGTTGTAGAACACAAAGTCCACGCTGGCAAACTTCTTTCCTGTCTCCTTTGACTTCAGATACAGCTTAATTACACGTCGATCACCTGCAAGGAGACACAACATATTCACAAAATATTATTTCCTTATGATTGATGCGACCACATGTTTTAATTACAAGCATGTTACTGGCATGTTTAACAGTTAAGGTAGACAGGAGCAAAACAAATATGGGATTTCCTATAGTTGAGCAGTGGAGGAAACAGTGCAGTTGCCCATGTGCAGTGCAGTTTTATTTGTTTACTAAGTTTGCAAACCTGTAGTTAGTCATTTAAAAACGTGTGCAAAGAAAAAAAAAGCATAATTTTTATCTTTCAAAACAGGTCGACTGAAGCAAACACATAATATTTCGGCAACATCAAACCAAACCTCTCTATTGAAAAGCTCAGAATAAGACGTGGTCCAAATTGTCACCATCACTGTTATTATTTTTTTGTGCAGCTGCCAGATTTCATGATGGGAAGAAAATATTTTGTCACATTTTATGACTAAGTTGTTGCAACTTTCCCACCTCTCAATTAATCAATTCAGGTAGTCATTGAGTGAGTGGTGGCTGTTGACAACATGGCTGTCATAAAAATGAATCATTAAATAAAAAAAATAAAACAAAAACTTCTTTTCTATCATGATTCCACAAATTGATTGGTTAACACAATTATTTCACTTCTTTAAATCGACTATTTGGTTTCATCATCCATTCTATGAACACCCATAGAGTTTATTTTACCCTGGTCTCGAGTGATGGGGGCGACTTCTTTTGTAGAAGGAGACAGGCAGTAGATCCGTCCACCGTAAATGCGTCCCTCCGTCTCCACATAGTCCTCGAAGGAGCAGTTCACTCCAGCAGACAGACTGGGGACATTCTGGGTCTGAAGCACCAGCTAGGAGGAGGAAGCAAAGCAGAGAAGTGAGCAACAACATCAATCTAAACTGATATACTTCAAAAGTAATGCAATAAAGAAGACTTCTACAGCCCCACAGAAGAGAATGCCACTGCAGAAATGTGTCCCTAACTCATTTTTCAGCTCATCCTCAAAGTGACGGACAGATTGCCAGCAATGACACAAGAACAAGCTTTATTTAATCTCGTTCCACATCTGTCATACCCACTTTTCCTGTCCATCATTCTTACGTCCACTTCTCCCCCATCACACACACACACACACACATACAAACACCCACACTACTCCAACTCTCTGTACCTGTACTTCTGACATGGTGACAGAGATGGTGTCGGGTTGGACGGACATCCGGACGCACTGCTCCGCTCTGGTGGTGAAACGCTGGGGTTCCTCCGCTCGCTCACAGCGATCCTTCCTTGAACATCTAGACGCGGAGGAGACGCAAACAGAGACGGTGATTTGTTTGGTATTGTACGTTCACACCATTGTGTTTTCTTTGCTTTGTCCTTGTTTAGAGGAAAATACGTTTTGTTCAGCGTCATTGATGTTTGGTCAGAATGTGGCGCAAAGCCTCCACTTACTCACACAACTGGTGAAAGACTCCAGGCTGTTTAAAGTGCAGGCTTCACTGATTTAGTGATGGCCTCTATACAGTTTTTTTATTTTTTTTTATTGAACAACCCCAGGACGCTTGGTTTCAGGCAGAGCGCCGTTTCATTAGCGGGTGCATGGAGGCATGGAAATTAGAGTAACGTATGAAACTGAAAACGCAGTTAAAACAATTAACACAGCAGTTAAGAGAGTATATTTTCCCATAAAAAAAGTTAATGATGAATGAATGAATGATATGAAGAATTTGAGCACCCCCCCAATTCTGCTTTAATTAAATGAGAGGGTTTGAAAGGAAATAAACACTAACTTAAATCATAACCTAATGTCTTCATTGGGCTGTGTATTGAGGTGACGATATGTTATATTGGGATGGTATAAGCAAGTCAATATATTACAATCCCCCACCCCAAAGTAGTCTATTACTACAAACTAACAACTCTCCTCCTTAAAAAAACAATGTTACATGCATTAAAAATATACTTATACAACAAAACCACTGTCAGAAACCGATATTTTCTTACGCCCCGATATCTACAGCACATTTCATACGAAATAAAACAATAGAAATAGGAATGGATGGAAAGTACATGATAAAACATAGAGTTAAAGCATTAAAACATGTTTGCGTGACAAAAGAAGATAAAGATAGGGGGAAAAAAAGGCTTTCCATAAACGGATGTGGGCAGCTGGCCCACAGTTTGCGGGCTGCTTTGGGCTTTTTGTGGTTAATAGGCTATTAAAGGGTCAGAGATGTATTAGGGTGCTATGCCATTAAGAGGTTTGTAGGTAATTAAAAGGACCTTAAAAATCAATTCTGAAAGAAACAGAGAACCAGGGCAGTTCATCTCAGACTCATGGAATCATGAGCGTCCTATACGTAATTGTCCCGCTGATATTTTCTGTATGAGTCCAACTTATTTATAGACATCACAGTAGTCTGGTCACTGGTTCAAACACAGCGGCAAAGTAAATGATTTAAGTGCTAATAAAATCAAATAAGATGATATAAATGCTGTCGCAAGTTGTAAAAGGTAAGGTTTGCTAAAAAAAAAAAATCATTGAAGGATAATGGCTGCACTAATGTCCACAAGATGAATATGCGTCTTGACATTGTGCTAAAATGGAATTTGCATTGCTGCTAAAAATGAAGCAGACGAGGAAGAAGGTAACGTGATCACTCGCCTCTTGCACTCCTACAAATGCTGAAGTCGATAAAAACCTGCATGCACTGCAGAGTCATTTGAACCCGGAATGAATACTAATTAAAATGCTATTGGTCAAAAACCCATTTAAACTCAGTGAGGGGTTTCTTTTTTTTCTTTATTTTCTTTTCTTTGACCAGTGAGAATGGAGCACGAAAATAGAAAGAAACAAACAAATTGCATTAACTCAGGTAGAACACAGGTACTTGGGCTGACTGGCACCATCTGCTAATTCATGCTCTACCCTCAGAGGCTCATTCAGCATTTGTTTGACTGGAAATGTCTAATCACATTAGTACAAGTGATAATATTCACAGCTTTCTCAGCTAATACCTCCCTGTCCACGACAGCCTCTTCATTATGTGCCAAGTTGTTGGTGTTATTGACTCAGTGGATGTTTACAGTAAATACTACACATTTGTGAAAGGGATTTGTTCATATTTAACCACATGATTTGGTATAAAGCTTAGAAAATTGTGAATGAATGAATGAATGAATGGTGAGGTATGGCATGCAGCCCCAAAACAGACAAAAAGCCCATTCTCTAACCCTCACTGTTATACACTGACCCCCAAGAGCATGAGTGGAGAATAAAGGGGTCAAATTCAATACTTCCTGACCCAAGTATGACCTCATACTTATGAATGGAAACCCGACTAATAAAAATGGAAGTGATGGTCACATGGTCACAGCTCCGTCTTAACCCTTTAACACCGAGCGTCACGCTGATGACGCGTTCGCAGAAGCGCGCTTCACATTACCATAGTGAAGGCGACGGTTTGTGCTATCGGAAAAATTCCAACGCTTTCTGAAAGCTGAGAAGTTGCCAATTAATTGTAATTTAACTCTCGCTGTTTCAGGAAGCTGGAGAATAAGCATCTTTGTCACCAAAGAGGTGTTAAAACACTATTTTAACATGAAGTAAATTGCCAGATATTCAAAGTTATTCTTTGGCAGACATTTTTCTGGCACTTTTATGGTTTAAAATTAGCAGGACATTTTAGGTGATAAAGGGTTAAATATCAATGCTGAAGTTATGGCGTGGATACAACATAGTAATTAGTGTGCTGTATAGGCACTTACATATTATGCAGCACACACCAGCCACAGTGAGGATCTCCTGATCCCAGACAGGCTCCACAGGAAGTGTACTGCTCACAGCTCTCCACCGGAACAAGTGTAACCTGGAAAACACACACACACACACACATATATGGGTGGTTAATGTTGTGTACACCACCTTTAAAGTACTTTAGCCATAGTATGGGCCTGGAATAAACAGGATGTACTGGAGGAGTCCTGGGCCTGGAACATGGGATTAAGAGGAGCAAGCTCACTGTGACTGTCGGAGATAAACAGGTCTGGAGGAGATGCTTCCAACGCCAAGCTGATGCATACAAGGCGAGCGAGAGGGGAGGGAATCAAGGTTGAGGCACATGTAAACACACACATGGGTTAGCGTTACACCCTCTGACAAACATTTCTCTCTGTTATTTACCGTGTACTGCCCACAGTTCTCTCGTGGATTACAAGAGATAGTGAACACGACGAGGGAGAACGAAATGAAACGGCAGTGTGTAATGTAGCCGGAAACTGGAGGAACTTTAACTGTGGGAAGTGTATGTCCAAGGATGTGATAGAAGATGCCACATCCCTCTTCCCCCTGAAATAAATATTAACATACATATGTTGTGTGTGTCAGGAGTTACTTTGATAACTGATTAATCGTTTTGAGTGTTTTGTTTTTCCTCATTTTTCAGCTTCTTAACCCTTAGTGCTCAGGTGCACCCATGGTAAATTGCAGTGGGAATACACAACTCCTTATATGGACACATAACATTTTTGTCTTCCTAAAGTTTCATTTTATATCTCATTTTTATTCGTGATATAAAGTAGCAATAATTGTGCAGAAGTCACAAAATAGATTGTTTTCCTTCTCTTTTTGTTCATAAAAACGAGCCAAGTGAACTTTAAACTATGTATTTCCAAATTTCATAAATTCAATCCCATTTTAAACATTTTGTATCCTCTCTGCTCAGGTGTGTTTATATGGTTGGTGAAAATTATTTTTATTTTTTTATCAGATTGCCTAAGATGTGCTGAAAAAAAAAAGGTTATAAGACTCTATATTGCACATTCTTATACCCTCAGTATATACTTTATGTTTAAACATAGTAATGGAAAAATCAGCCAGTGTGCTCTGTGTTCTAAGGGTTAAATGTGAATATTTCTCTGGTTTCTTCGCTGCATATAACTAATAAATCATTAAAACTGAATCATGTTGGTTTGTGGACGAAATAAGATATAATTTTCTGACATTTTGTGGACAAAATAAGTAATCGACAGGTTAATTGATTATGGAAATAATCATTAGTTGCAGCCCTGGTCACTCTACTGCCATTTATTGCTACACATCTCCAAAGTCATACCCTTAAAATGGCAGTTACAACACTGAAATGAAAGGTCAGTACCGCTGACCACCATCTCCCGTGTTTCTGCATTATCCCTGATTTGAACACAAGAGGACTACATTTGCTTAATGCATGTGACATCCTTGCACCGTTCAGATAAACATCAGGGATTACTCCTTTTTGTCTGCGAAATCTCTACCCGGCTGCCATCTGTGTGCGTCTGCATGACAAAGATAAGATGAAACTTTAATGATTTCTTTGGGGAAATGAGAGAACCAGGGTATTAGCGGGGACATCAAACAATGCTGTCCAAATTTACCTGCCTCTTAAACTGCCAGCAAAGAAAACTCCCAACATCTTGGGACACGGCGATGCAGGCAGACACTGAGCTTTAAGAAGTCCATTTCTACAGACACTCTCTTTGCAGTTATCATTAAAGAGACATGTTTTCTGCTGCTGTCTGCAGTTTTGCCATCTGCCATCTGTCTGCGCGGTTATCAGGAAGCACACATTACCTTGAATTTCACCCAGGTTGTGGACGACTCTCAAGTTACAGAATGATTCTTTATGAGAACATTTGAAAGTGCTTTAATCTTGTCCGCGCATACTGATGGTTGCTCTGCTCGCTCTTGAATCTCTTACTGTACAGTAACAGCATCTGTGTGCTTTCTCTTAACTTGCTGGATGCTGTTTGCCATTGACGGGTGGTGTGATGGACAAGAAATGGCCTCAGGCAAACAAACCCGCACACACACACACACACACACACTGGTGGGGGAAATAAATTGCATGGTAAGAGTTGGAGACATGTTCTCTGGGGCAGTTTTTAATCAACTTAAATACATCGCCGACCACCCAAAACATTTTGACACGCATGACCACAGCTTGTGACGTCATTACTGCAGGATGTGTTCATAGCAGCTACAGGCAGAGCTGCAAACACAGCAGTGTAGTTCTTAACCTTCAAAAATAAATGAGACTCCTTTCATGCCATCGTCAAAAACAAATTCTGTGTCACTTGTATGTATGACGTCACATTTCAAAATACATAGGTAAAAATGCTTGTTTTTACTAGTCCTGTTTTAATCTTATTTTACGATAAATATCACCATGTCTGTTTTCTTTTCTTCTTAATCTCTCTGCTGTGTGTTCTTTTGTTTCTGAACCTCGGAGGGGCCTCGCTATGTTTTGCCGTTTCGACACCGCAGCACAAAGACAATAGAATTTCCCGATCTTGATCCGACTGCTATTATTATGTAAATGAGTTAATTTTATGACAACGGGTCACTACTCACGCTACGCTGCCCAGCCAAAAAAAAGGCACACACACTCTCAAATTGTTTTTGGACCGTCTTCAGCTCATGATTAGGACACGCTTTCACCGCATTATTGCTTTTAATGAGCTTATGCAATGTCGAAACGTGTATTTCAATCCACAGTTGGTTTAATTCTTTGACAAGATCTTGTTATTAGAATGGGAGAGTTGGACCATGGTTGTTGAGAATCAACGGGGTTAAGGTCTGGACTCTGGACAATGTCGATATGGCATCGTCATATTGGAATAGGCCCAAAAACCTTTCACTTTATTCGGGTAATCAGCTGAGTTGGTCAGTTTTTGGCCACACAATGTTTGTTCAATCTAGATCAGACCAACTGAACCGCCTGCAGATCCTAGCACTGCCCCACACACAGGATAGTCTATATTTTTTTGTGGTTGAGATATACTGTATGTGCCTAATACGCTGCTATTTCATCCCGAGACAGCTTTCACGCAAAGAGCGCGGCTCCATGTTTCATCCTCACATCTCCTTTTGTGCCACTCTGATGTACAGTTGGATACAAGAGCTTATGGCAGATTCATAGCATGATAATAGTAACCTGTGTCTGAGAACTATTATACAGTGCCGCCATTACCAGACACAGGGCTCTTAGGGGACAGCAAATAGTGGGCAAATTGTAGTCATTACTTGCGCCTGGACAAATACCCTGCTACTAATACAGTCTATGTGATAGATAAAAAAAAAACAAAAAAAAAACATGTCATGCTCAAGCACAATAGCCACGGAGAGAAGTTTATTCAATGGGGTTTTGTGATAGTAGGCCGGATGATGTATTCAAAGAGAGCAGTTCAATTATTCAGTTTTAGAGACAGATAATGGGACGGGAAACGAGAGATGCTCAGCCAAAGACTCTTTGTCTTAATTTGAGGGAGGGAGCATGTGTGTGTGTGTGTTGTGCGAGTGCATGTGTGTGATACAGTAAGTAAGTGAGAATCACATAGTTATATTAAATATGACATTTTCATCTCCTGCTGTTTGCTGCTGCAGAGGGAAACGTATTCATCTGTGGACATAAGAGGGCGGGAGCATGGCGAAGAACAGTAGAATAAAGAGGAAAGGTAGGAAGAAGAAAATGTCCATTCTGACCACGATTTTTAGTCTTTAAATCATATTGGACAATGTTTACGGACAGAAAATAATAATCTTTTAGTGGGAATCAGAAGATTGTTTTCTCTTTTTGTTGTGATTCCAGAGTGGATGAAACAGGGAACGCTGTGGCGATAAAGTGCAGGGATGTGTGTTTGAGTGTACGTATTATACAAATTAATAACAGCTACAAATGAGCCTCTCTCATTTGGGTCATGATGGAGAGCCTCTTAATTTTCTTCGTGGCAGACGAGAGGAAAGAATAGGGGGTGTGGGCTGAAGGAGGACGGGTCGGGATGAGGAATGTGGGGAAGGATATAGATGAAAAGACACAAATGTAATTGTGACTCATGTTTCATTCCACATATGGGGCCCGTGTGGTCCCGGATAGAAGCTGCTATAAGCCCCGCTGTAATTGTTCTGTCTGTATAATACGGGGGGGGAGGGGGTAAGAATAAGGTACTATCACTTAGACAATAGATTGATGGATGGCCTGTTCACACAGAGAGCAGGGTTTTATATAACTTATTTATTTGTGGGGACATATGTGACTTGATATTCTGTATGTCTTAAATTTGGCCAGGCCGAAAGTAAACTTTTGATGTTTCATACCCAGGGGTCTGTGAAAGAAACCAGACCCCATGTGTTTATAATCAACAAAAGCCACACACGTCTTAAACGTGTTTCCCTTTTTCATCTTTCACTTTGTTTCACAGCTGCACAAAACATATACTGTGGTAGGAACACATGTGACATTACTGTCCTGTGTTGTGCAGATGAGGCTAAGATCACAGCAAAACACATGCAGTTAAAAACTGCACTGGGTTTGACTCAATGTAATTACGTACTCTTAATATTGGTGACAACAAAGAAGATAAGGATAAATCCACACACTCCTGGAGGAACATCGATAGTTTAGGAACTGTTTAAAGCTGTTGTGTGTAACTTTTAAATGCAAATGTCTTGTTTTTTCAGCCTGATGAAAATGTGTTGTGTTTTCTATGGCTTAAAATCCTGTTTATTCAGCAGCTATAGGGTAAAAACAGAACATTTCTTGCACCCCTCTCTCCCTGCACAGCAGCTGTATCACAAATACTCCCTCAGTCAGGTCTGATAATATTGCTTGACGGAGCCAATTTTCAGATGAAGCACACGAATAATGTTTCTGCTCATGGAGAGAGGCAGAAGAATAACATCAACAACATATTTCATCAAACGCAAAGCATTGCAGCTTTAAAAGAGAGCTGTTATTTATGTACTCTGCTTTTCTGAGCATCCACTGCAGAGGTCAGTCCGCTATAGTCCGCTGTCTATCACACATACCTGCACATTAAGACGTCTCCCTCCTTTCCCGCCCTCTCCCTCTCATGCTGTCTGTCTCCTTGATCGTCTCACAAATCACATCCTGATCAGACGATCACTCATCTCTCTCTGCCATGACAGACTGACAGCAGGGGAAGGTGTGTGTGTGTGTGTGTGAGAGCGAGTGTGTATTTTTGTGTAAATAAGATAGCATGTCATTCAAAAATATGCCGTGCTAGTTTTTTTCTGGCAGCATAGAACATTTGTGATTGATATTATAATAATAGCACAGCACAATAAAATATGACATAATGATAATATGGCACTGGTATATAATGCTATTAAAAAAGATTCAGTCAGGTGATTCAATGTTGTTTATATTATATAACCTCATACCTGGGTTTGTCTTTTCCAGAAATGATTAAATCATCCGGTCGATGTGGCCCCAAACATTTGATCTCCAACTTCTGCTCAAATGGTAACTGCTAAATCGCACATGAGCTAGGTAATCAACTCGATTCATCATGCAATGAATGAATGAATGAATGACTGAAATTTTACATTAAGTACGTTAGCCTAGCTAGCAAGACCTGTGCAGTGCCCGCCCTTGCGGTCAGCCAATGAGAAGCGCTCTGGGGCCCTGAACTTCAGGCCCCACTGCAGGAACTGATGCACGCGCAGCAGTTCACCGGTCCACAACACTGCAGGCGCAGGGCTATCTCGGCCGTGCCCCACCGAGTGGAAACAGAGGAGGCGCAGCATCACGCACAACAAACTATTCACACACAACTACACTACATAAAGTGTCTACAGAGGAAATTGGGTTCATCAAATGAAAACTGTGGACATTTCATTGGGGACAAAGTTGAATTTATTATTAACTTGTGCTCAATAGGTGGAGCACAGACTGGAGCTCTCGAAGTAAACTTGCTGGTGGGGTGGTAACATTCGTGGTGAAATGCGCATGCTGCCGTCATCATGCGCAGGGAATTCAACATTGCGTGTTTTATTGCCTATACTAACACTAAGGGGGACCACGAAAAAGAACTGAGTATTCTTTTTCCACATTTTGGCGACTGGTAGGGCCTCCAGAGTCCCAAGTATTAAAATGATTAAAAAGTTGATTTTGCATAATATGTCCCCTTTAAGAAGGCCCTGCGACATTAAAAGTCAAGTCTTAAACTCCAACTTAGAGTCTCAGAGTCTTCGAGGCATTTCTGACATTAATATTCTCAGTCACCTCCTATTCAAAATGACAACAGTCTTAACAGTCTTGTCACCACAATTTGAGCCAGCCTGCACAAAACAACTGCTTAGACACACCATCCTAAAACTCAATTTGCCAATTAGCTGACAAAGCCGAGGGCACTTCCTTTAGATTTTTTGGATTCTCTCCACATCATTCTCCCCGTCCCCGTCTTCACTAACATTTTTTTTTTTAGCCAACTTCAAAGTTGGACAAACACCAAAGAAGCTGTCTTAAAAGGAGTGCATACAAAAATGTTTTCTCGCTGACCTCCAAGTGCAGTAAATGCTGAGTGAATTGAACATGAACCGTCTCTCATGTAGTGCCAGGGGTAGGGTTTCTACACTGTGCAGTGCAATACACCTCAGTATATTTCTGCAGTGTAGCTAAATCAATAGAAGGAGGCACATCGTCATTATGCCACTGTCTGAGTGGCCTCGCGGAGGCAGGAGGTCACCTTACGAAGCTGTTTTACAAGCAGAGAGATTTGACCTTGGCCTGCGACTTCAGTAGTGGAAATCTGGCGGTGATTCTAAGGCACAGAAAAGTTCAGAGGCCAAACTTGGACAGTAGATTCCCAGAGGGAATAGATAGACTAATTCCGAAGCAAACAAAAACATGAAATAGAAAGAAATTAAGACATACAAGGCCTCAAATGACAGGAAAGAATAACTCTCATATCTCTACTGGAGAAGTAAGACTGGTACTTATGGGCGATAGGAAGGTGCAGCAGAAATCAATACATTCTAAAGTAATTTACTTTAAAGCCATTAGGTGATATCAACCCTGAGGACATAAAGGATAATAATGACAGGCTGAAAAATCTCTCTGACATTGCACTTTTCGATGAATTCGGGACAGTTTGATGACGCAAAAGAGGAAACAATATCAACAATTAAAATGATCTAGTGCCAATGTTCATTTTTATGAGCAGGAACATGATGTCATGTGATGTCATGGCAGAGAAAGCTAAAAGATACATGAAACGAGAGAGAGCATAGATAGCATACGTGTGTGTGTATAAGCAGACTCCACAAAGAGAGCCATGAATAAATCCATCGCTCTGTAATCGAAAACTCACCACTTCCAGTGAATCGGACATTTTTATGTTTTCACAGTATGTGTGTGCAGATGCTTACACGTGCAAAACTATACTATACAGATACGGTGTCTATGCTGCAAAGTCCGATCCACCACTTTTAATTATGTGTGCGAGTGAATATAGGAAAAGGTAAATTGCTCTGTCAAGCTGGGAAATGGGCTTTTTGATGTCTGAGCTCTCATCACTTGGCATTTCTATTATTCAACAAGGAGAGAGGAACGAGGGGAGGAAGAGGACAAACAGGGCAGAGGTATATAGCTCACTTGTGAAAGTGCTCATCCTAAAAGTCTGCGACGATGACAGGATTTCAAGTGGCATGTGGAGCGAGGTTCTGTACACTGTGGGCCTCGACTCGAGAACACTCCAGGTCTGCGCATAGGGCTGTGAAACAAGGCCACTGCAGAGGATGGAAAAGCCGCTGCCACAAACACACGCGACGTCAACTCAAATGATCACCAGTTCACACCGACGTCATGGCAACGACGCCGGCGGCTCAACAGGTGCTGCGGCCCTTTAAGAGCAGCATTGAGCTGACATGCTATGACGATGCATCGTGTCACTTCCTGTTTTCCATCTATAACGACTGTGGCTACCCAACAACATTTTGTTGAAATTCTCCCTAACTCACTGTCTTACATGTAAATTTACAAATGGTGGTTATTCTAAGCGAGCAGTTAGCTTAGCAACTTAGCAACTCTCTTCCTGTCACTCAGGGGGGGGGGGGGGGGGGGTTCGTGGGGGGCTCTGTACTGGGCCCAGGAGCGGAGCTGCTGCTGGTACAACCAGTTCCGTGCTCTCCCGGGGCGGTAACCCCGCAGACAGGGCACATATTCTGTCACCCTGACCTGGCACCGGCTACGCAAAAACAACTTAACCCCGACTTCCCGGACACCGAGTGGCGCTCGATTTATGCACCACCGCCACCTCCTGTTGTTGTGTGCGTACGATGCTGCGTCTTCATATCCTGCCTCAATCCATGCTTGAAAAGCCGCAGAAATCTACTTGTAAATAGGAGGTGATGGAATATTTACGCACATATTTACTGCTGGTCTATTCGCAAGGGATTAGTATTACCTGGGGTCATTTTTCCGGACCTTTTTATCGTAGGTAAAAGTCGATGTAATACTTTTACTGACATGGCACATTCGGACAGGACTGAAATCACTGAGAAGCTTTGGTAATAATTACTTTAACCCACCCCCTCATGTAAAACTAATCCTGGCTTTAGTCAGAGGAAAAAAAAAACATTAGGGAGAACAACCTTGTTTGAGAGCTCTCTTTGGGCTGGGTTGTGTTTGAGCTAAATGCATAAATGTGAAATGATTGGCTACACCTGTGCTGTGATATTTGCATTATGTGATTTGATTGGCTAATACTTGGAAAGCTGAACACTTCTTAACTGATGACACATGCAACACGAGCAAAAAAAAAAAAAAGACCCACTCTACCTGATCAAATCTAGCCCAATATAAATCTCTGTTGCTATGCTAACACGACACACCAGTCTCAATAACAGGAGTGGGTATTTTTTAACCATGGCAGCCCCGGGTGTGCGAGCCAATGCACTGAGCACAGGAGTGATCGTCCTCTTCTTGAGCAGCCAGATAAAATCTAGGAATGAAAATCTATGACAATGTTTATCTTTTAATAGCATTTTATTATATAAACAAAAATACTAACAACAAACGCTACTTAATAGACTTGGTCCTTGAATACAAGTAAACTTCAGTCCACAGAGCAGAAAATCCTTTACACTGTATTTTTGTTGTGATATACTTTTTTTTCAGTTTCGCTTGAATAAGCACAAGTTTGTGCACCGCTGGACGTGACCTTAAACCACCATACATTATCCAAAGTCCAGACAGCCTCTGGCTAAGAAGTTGCTGCACATCAGCAGGCAGAGGAGGCTGTGCTCACCCTCTGGTCCTATACTGTCTGGAACACAAGTTCACATTCAGCGGTGGAGGGAAGCTCCTTATTCTATTCTGTGCCGTCTGAAGCCACTACTGGGAGAGCACTTACTCCACAAACTCACTCCACAAGAAGGAGGCTGAAGCGAGGACCCCAAAGAATATTGAAAAGACGAGGCAGCGAGAGTCGGAGTTAAGGAAGTGAGGACATCCTGCAAACCAATTATATTTTTCCACCTCTTCAACTCTCACCGCTGTTCTTTCTAACCCTTATATTCAGTTTCACTTTCCGACCAGTCATTCTGTCTTCTCAACCAAAATTACACAAATAAAATTGCTTTTAGGTAAGGACACCTAAAAGTAAAAATCTTGTTTTGGAGAATCTTGCATTACAAACATAACTTGTACTGTACTGTTTATGTATTATGTGTGAAACAAATGAAGGGATGGTGACATTGCATTATCTGTTTCTCAAGTGATTAAGAAACCAAATACTAAAATAGAATTTAAACGTGCTGGTAAGCAGATTTGTTGAGGCAAGCCGTTTGCCTCTGCTTTCATTCTTTATGCTAAACTACTTTAATTGACCATTTATCACACGAGAGTGGTATTGATTATTTTACTGCAAGGAAGCAATGAGTATGTTTCCCAAAACCTCATATTATTTCTGTAACGAGTTTTGGAGCAGAAACCCCCCCCCCCCCAGTATCAGATGGATACCTGATCATCTGAGGCACTGTGGCCTGTCCCTGTCACAAAGTCTCCCGTCATAGGTGCAGTAACATGCACAGACATGAGGAGGTCATATCAGTGCTCATCAAAAATAAAGCGCGGGCTTTAATAATTGAAAGGAACCTTCTTGTGGCAACGGGAGTCATTTTTAATGCATATGACAGGAGTTAAAAGGGGAAATCTGCAAACACTCACGGCATAGGTATAGTCTTTGCGCAGCATTCTTCGTCGCGTCGGCAGCTGCTGATACTTGTTGGATGCAGAGCCAGTGCTGGTCCAGCGTTTTCAAAATACAGTCTCCCTGATCTGTATTTTCTCTTTCACACACTCACTCTGTTTGGTTTGGCCGAGACTTGATTTCACGATTACTGTCATGATAATAATGATCTATTATTCCTGTCATGATCCAGAGAGTCAGCTTTATTTTACGGTTTGCAGTGTTGTGAACAGGAACTCACACATCTTCTAATTTTGTTGTAACTGGACCCTAATTGTGAATATTAATAATTTCGATCATTTAATCCCACTTAAATACAACTGGTTCTTTCTTTGCATGCATTCATTATTCTGGGTTTCAGTGTGTGTGTGTGTGTGTGTGAGACTCCTTCTGCTGGAATATATATTTATGTATCTCTGCGTGCTGGACATTTTTGGCTTCCTGGACGAGTATCAATGATCGATGATTTCCCCAGTCTTACATCAACACAGACGATGTCCATTTGTATCAATTACACTCCGCTTACTCTTCGCGCTCATTCAGACACATGGAAGTCAATTATGTCTAATCACTGGTAAATTACACAGCACTCGCATGGCAGTTACTGTCTACGTATGGGGGAGTCTCACTGAGGGTTATCACAGCATGGTCATTAACTGTTAGGAGATAAAAGAGTCACGCAGGTAAAGGCAGGAGAAGGGAGATAGTGGAGGAGCAGCTTTGGACAAATTCACTCAGACTCTCCTGAATGAAAGCAGTTCAAGATAATGACTACGGAATTTTTTTGTAAATTTTACTCTGCAGATGACGTCAATGGGAGATGATGATCTTCACTACGACAACATGATTTAAAATAGTATATTATTATAAATAAAAGAAACTGACTTGTTATTAATAGGTCGGCTGATTAATCAATGAGCAGTTTTTTATAATCAGAATTATTATTTAATTAATGTGACAATTTGTACCTATTTTTATCAAGTTTTTATCTCACAGATATAATAAATGCTGCTAAATGGAGTAAAACTTTTCATCCAAAAGTTGACTTGATGACCTGTTTTTTTCCACGTTTATCATCTGGTATGTTCAAAAATAAAATATATATGTACACTATATTGAAGTGCACTGGAGTTAATGTTTCTTTAAGTCGAGCAATTATGTGCACCATTTATCATTAAAGTGTTATAACTTATCAGATGGGGAGGGGGGAAAAATGTCCAAACATAACAACCCAAAAAAACTGGCATTTTACATCAACCATCATGTCATGAGTTTTAAAGCTCATCATCTGCATCGACCAGAGAAGAACCCATATCATTTATATGACAGCAGTGACATTTAAAATGCTGGAGATGAAATAGTAAACATCCACTGTGCCACAGAGAGTGGCTGAAGCGATGCCACATGATGTAATTTGGAATGATATACACTTAGCACTCACTCAATATCAATCAAGCCAAAAAAGGGCCAAAAAAGCTGTTTGGGCGTTAAGACCTGGTTTTAGGGTTACAGTTAGAATTAACAATAATTGCTCCCTTTGCCTGGAATGAACTGCAGAAAGATTTAAAACTTAAAGTCTTGGTCACAAAGGATGTTTTTTGGGGAATGTTGGACGACTTGGAGGCAGACACATCTGTATGTTCATGTTCTTGCTGATTTATGGGTTTTTTATGATTCTGTGGGGTTTCATGATTAAGATTGTGATCGTAAAAATTGCATAAATTATTATTTTATTGTGTTTGAATAGTATGTATGGCTGCTGACTGTCTGTAACCTTGTTGTGCTTTGTTTGGTTGTAACTGTGCTGCTGCCTGTCTTGGCCAGGACACACTTGTGGTTTTTTTCCTGGTTGCGATGGTTTAGGTTAGGGGCCAGGGAATGCTTTATGTCGATGAGTGTCCTCGATAAGAATGCGGTGCAAGAATGTGTGCGTTGTTGCCAAAATACTTATAATCAAAAGCACACACCGAACAAACGGAACATGTTTTTGGAAGACATCATTAACAGATTACTCCATAAAATCAGATGATAAATCGAATCAGCTCATCTGTATTTTAAACGCATTCATGTACTGTATGTGTTTCTCATACCTGTTTGTCGGTGAGGGCATATAAGTACTGGTGGTCTGGGCTGAAGAGCAGATCTCTGAGGATGGGGCTTCCCTCGCTCACCACCACATTCTCATACAACAAGGCAGGCTGGACAATGGAGTTCACAAGGATCTGGAGGAGGAGAGAAGACAATGGTTGTTGGTTACAGTACAAATAAACAACAAATCATTTATACTGGACTCCTGCCTTTGTTGCTCTTCTGGAAATTACAGAGAAAACACACTGTAAATGGCTTATAAAGGAACTATTTTCTTCCCAAGAAATAGTCCCTTTGAAAAAAAAAAAAAAATGTGGATTACATTTTTTAGATGTTCATGTGCAAGACGGATTAATTAAAGACTTCAACCACCCACAAAGCTATCATCAACAAGCTTATTAAATATGTTTTCACTTAGCTTTAGACTGTCAGGATTAGAAGCTTCAACTAATGAAGCACAGACGTACAGTGGGTTTCAGTACAAATAAAGCTGGAAAGTCGACACGCTAACTCATCTGTTCCAGCTGCTTGTGTCTCCAGACGTCAGCCTGTTAGCCTACCTGCAGACTGCTAGCTAATGTTAGCTACCTGCAGCTAGCTAGCCGTTTCGACAGTTAGCTGTTAAAGGTACATAGATGCTGACATAGCACTTTTGAGGGCCAATGTAGTCACATTCACTGCTGTACATAGTCTAACATTACCTTTAAAATGTCATTTCATTAAAAACAATGATGAAAATGTGTGTTTTCTTTTAAAGACACATATTTTGATGCTCACTAATGACTCTCTCTTTTCCTCTCCTCCTTTCTCACTTTATTTAACAAGTCTAACTTTAAAAAAAGTCATCAACATTAATGCTGAAATCCTTTCTTGTTTTTTTTTATCATATATGTCCTGGAAAATGATTAGGTTCCCATTTCATTTGTTTAGCTAAAATACAGAAGACAGTCAGTGAAGAGGCAGAATACATTTTCATTGTTGGTTAAGGTGACACATTGCAGAAAGTGTAAGTACAGTCCACAACTAAATGATGGTTCTTTTGTCTACTGACATAATTACAGTGATGCGAGTCACTGTCTGTGTACAGGAAACTAAATCTTTTCTCTTCTGCTTGTACTTTAAAGTCAGGGTTTTTCTTTCTCTAATTTCCCAACTCATCATCACCTGCAGCTGTTGAGTGCTTCCAAAACTTTTTGTCACCTAAACCCACTCCGTCATCTCGTCCCCGTCCCCCCCCAAAATGTGGTCTCAATAGTCTTTGTTGTTATCAACTGCCAAATCACTTCTACAGTTTCCTTAATCTCTTTGTGAACAGAAGGTTCACTAACAGACAGGCTGTCATCACTGTGTCTGCTTTTGTGTCCGTAGTGGAGGAGGTATCTTTGGTTTAAAGTCAAGGGCTTTCACAAAATCTGCTTTGATGAGGCTGACACAGTGGGACCCAAACAAAACACACACACACACACACACACACACACAGACACACAGACACATACAGACGCAGGGGTTTCACACTTAAAGCTAAATGTGAGTGTGCTACCACCAGAAATAGAACAAAAGCAGCAACTTTTGATATGGAATGTCACACGGGGCAAATTGCTGCAAACATGTGATTACTTTTGCATCTCGCAGGTTTTCTAAGTGTCAGAAAAGTTGCAAAGTACAGAATTCACTTCCAATCTGTACTAATCACAATCTTTAATTTCTTAAACTTATAGGAATATAGATGAATTCAGATTTAGTTGCCGTTGTGTATTAATGCTCCTTTTTGCGAATATTGACCTGAAACTTGAATTGCAATCGCATCTGTCAGGAAAAATCACAGTTAGATATTTTCCCCAAACCACTCAGCCGCAGTTGTTCCAGTCAAAAGGTCACTTGTTTTAGCAGTCGCTTGTGTTGTTCCGACATGAGAACACACCGTGAAAAACTTTGGAGGTACATTGAGTGTGACCTTTACTTAGTCCTTTTGTACCATCTATCTCTCTGTCTGTCAACAGCAGCACAGGGAGGCATACAAATAAATACACACACACACACACGACTAAAAACAGTCTAAAAGTGCAACATGCCCTATGGCGGCCGTACCACTTGTGATGAGTGACGGACTCTGGCAGAGTGAGGGGGGGGTAAACAGGAGCAGCGAGCATGCTTTGCCCTACAGCTCGGGGCAAAGGGCAGTTGGAGTGGGATTCAGGTCAGCTGGCACAGAGAGGGGACCACAGACTGGAGCAGGTGACCGCAGGTTCTCATCTACTCTATTAGCCCGCAGGTTTCTACTCTCCTCCAGCGACCTCTGCTCTCTCAAAGTTACTCCGTCCAAACACAGGCTTCTCACTGAGGAAGTGGCAACACTTCAGGGTGAGAAACTTTGATTAACCTAACAACAATCCATATACTTCATTGCGTGCTTAGCATATAGTGGGAAACTTAGTTTAGCCTCACTTAAGCTTAGCGGTTTTATTCCAAGAGTTGCAAATAAATGTCATCTGTTTCACCAGCTGAAATAACCTCCAGGGACCAGATACATAAATTCCACGTCTTCTCCCTGTGTGTAGCCCACAGTCACTAAATTCAAAGCCATAAAAATGAAAAAAAAAGGGGGCGACACTGGGGCATCTGGCGCCGTTTTATGTATCCATTTGTCCAGTTTCTCACTTTCTGGAACTTATTAGCAAAGAGCTGAGGCTAAAAGATGAAAGAGGCCCTGGTCCAAAAGCAGTGTCTGTCTGCCCGTTTTAAAAGGTACTTATTAAGCATGCTTTTATAACTGCTCCCAGAATGATTATTAGACCAAAGAAAACCTATAAAGTTTCCCACTTTGATGTTACTTGCTGACTATAAGTCATTAAAACAAGCTGTGTTTAATGAAGAGTTTACCTATTCAGAGCCATAGAGAAGCACGCAGATTTTTTTTTTAAATAATTTTTTATCTGGCTTAGCAGAGCCTCTCACTGATTAACGCACTAAATATTAATTGCTGCCATTTGCATTCCAATGATCCTCCAATCAATTAGTTTCACACCACAGTATTTATGTGGAATATATCCAAGCTTAAAATGACATCAGTTCAGTCACTTCAGAGCAGGGAGTCAGCTCCATTTATATCATAAGCATATGATAGAAGAGGAAGCAGGGCCACATAATGCGACTTGCTTAAAGTCACCATGACATGGAGTGCTAGTAGCCTCAGCATATTTATTTCAGATTAGTATTTTTGAGTGACGAGGTTCTTGTTTCCACACTCCCTTGAATGGGCATCACAGCGATGACACAGCATGACGACATCGCGAGAAATGGAAGGCAAGAGGACTTCTCTGCTGTGGAGAACTTCTGACCTTCACCATCATCTAGATCTGTGGTGTTGACGATGCTTCTGAGGAAGAGGATGATGACGATGAGGACATTTCTGGAGTGAGGCCATACAGTATATCTCTGAGGTTGGGGGCATCCAAAGAACCATACAGTGCTCGACAACATAGTCCCCCAAATACAAGATGACTCATCAGAAATCTCCAAGCAGCAGCAACCTTTAAAATCCAAGATGAATATTGACCTTTTATATTATTAGGTCTCTTTAGGCCACACATATGTCATTAAAGCACTTAAATGTTGAGCTTGATGTCATAGGGACTTTGAGGACAGCACAAAAGACAAAGCATGTCTTCAATCTTTTCAATGAATGCCTTTTCCCCAAGTCAACCTTCAGTAACGCGATTTTAATGATGATGACACAGGAGAGAAAAGTTCAATTTGGGATGGTAGTTAAAGGATATTTTTCCTGGTGAGTTTGCAGCCCCGCACGCTCTGACCTTGGAGTCGGCGTGTCCCCCTCATCCTTGCCCCCTCCCCAAGACCTCTCTGTTTCCTCTATCCTCCCGAGATGAAGCTCATTACCAAAAGCAACGCGGAAATTTCCAAAGACACAGTGACCTCTGGACACACTCTGAAGTCCACGGGTGTACAGAGACACACAGGTACACACATACCCACAGACAGAGGGAGATATTAAAAGAAAAGGGGAAAAAGGACAATATTTCAAATTCACCTGTCGTTCCAGCCACTCTGACCCTCTCACTTTGACTCTGTGCTGTATAAAAATATCCGGCTGTTTCCAGTGTTGTTCCAAAAAAAGGGGTTATAATTCACACTGTGACTAATGGTCTTTCTAATTATCACATTAAGGCGTGTTGTGTTTACTTGTGTGAACAGTCTCCACGTGTTTTATGAGCTAATTGTCAGAAATGGCAGCCGAGGAGGTCGACTTGAAAACATAAATGAATATAATAGGAGTCAACGGGGAAGATGGGAAAGTGCACACTGCTGTGCCATTTTATTTCCTAACAAGACACTTCAGACATATTGTAAATGTAAGAGGAGAAGGTTGTAATGCTGACCCCAGTGGTAAAATAAACAAACAGCAGACATTCCACATAATGTAACAATCAAACACTAATTGATGTACTGGTTCTCATGTGGTACACGCCAGGTTAAATGACCCGAAATTTACTGTCATCTGTGTTTGTCACATAAGCATTGTTATTCTAAAAGTAATAAAATTGGCATTCAAAGGGGAATCTTTTTCATCTTGCTCTCTTTTGAGGAGTCTGTTTGGCCTTCATTTAAAAACTATGGAACTACAACAATCACTGATTTGAATGGAAGCAGGGCAAAGGAAAAGGTTTGTCGATATTTACAAATATATGTAACATTGTTTGTTGGCATGGCCGACTTATTGTTCTCTGTTGTTAATAAAAAGAGAAATCCTGCACTACAACTTTTCATGGATGTTTTATTTTCTTCACTTAGACAGATATTGCGATGTATCGCAATATATTGCGTATATAGAGTATTTTTCTTTTTCTGGACACCTGATGAAAGTATAGTGTTCTCTCTATTTTGGAAATTAAAACAGGATATTGCTCTTCAGAAGATGTGTAGACAGTAAAGTATTGGGGTGAACTAAATAATAAAATCTGACATTATGAACCACTGCAGAAAAGTTGCAGACAAGAAGGGACAAAAAAAAGGGCTAAAACACTCTGTAGAGCTGCATATTCAGGGATAGCGTCTTCACTATGAATGGGTCATTTAACATCTGACATAAGATGATCATAAATATATTAAGTGAAGTTTGACCATCAGTGGCAGATGTTAACTATCCTTTGATAGTGGCTATAGTTTCCCCGGTTTAGTAACAGGAGCGTTAAATGCGGTTAAAGTACAAAAAGACGATGCACTTAAGAGGGGTCAGGTTCAAGGCAAAAGACAATGACAATGGTGATGATGGTGATGATGGAGGAGACAGATGAGGTTCATCTGTGGGACCGGAGTCATGAGGTTCAAGTGGAGCAGTGCAGTGATTAAGAATAACCATGCAGGCTTCAGACACCGGTTACACCTTTGGCTCAGTTAAACTGGAAACACAATCACTTGCACTCGTATCTTTTTGTGTGTGTTTTTGTTAACCTTCTCTCTCTCCTCACTTATTTCCTCCCATCTTCGCTTCTGGCATGTATCAATTGATTTTTTGCTTCATCGTTCAATTTTCCACCAGCATTGTAATCAATTTCATTCTTTCGCTCGCCTCTCCTCTCACCTGACTTTCTCTCCCTTCCTTCCTTTATTACTCCTTTACAGTTTCACATTTACTTCTTCACTTTATTTTATCTCCCATAACTCTTCTCCGCTCTGTTTCCCTTTTCTTTTCTTTTCTTTTAACACTTCTTTCAACCCTTCTCTGCCTCAAGACTTCCTCTCGTCCTTTCTGCTCCTCTACAGACACACGCCTCCTCCGTGTGTGCGCATGTGTGTGTGTGTGTGTGTGTGTGTGTGTGTGAGACCGGTCCGACCTCGGCTGTTAAACATCCAGTTAATTACATGGTTGGACAAAGGGAGGTAAGAGAAAAGAGGAGGAAAGGATGCAAGGAAAGGGAAGATAGAGGAGCAGCTTGTTAACCCTGTTAGCATTTCTCACTGAGAGCCATGTTACAAATGTCCAGTGAGGGCGAGTAATGAACCAGTGTCCTCAGTGTTCAAGTGGCTCTTTGATGATGGAGGGAACAGAGGGAGGGAACAGGCATTTCCTTAATGAAATCTGCAGAAGTGTGCGCGTGTGTGTGTGTGTGTGTGTGTGCTGCTGAATAGGGGTGTGCTAACAGCTTCTCATTGTATTCACAATCCCTAATGAAATTGATTTTGGTTTCATCCGTTAAGAGCCAGATCTGAAGACACATACAGTACCTACACACACACATACCTACACGCACACATGCACACACGCCTCCTCTTGGGACACTGTATTGACTTCCATTCATTTAGACAGCCTAAACAAAGAGTTATCCCTAACCTTAAATATAAAATAAATATGAGCGCTAAACTTAAGCGGTTCTGCAGAAATGAGGTTCAGCCTGATTGGGACCGGGTTTTGGTCTCCAAGAGGAGGACTGGTCCTGAAAAGGTCAGCATTTATTGGGTAACAAATACAAGAACACACACACACACACACACACAGAGTGATAACTGACAATGGTTTTCAAAAAGAAATTCAATATACTAGACAGTAAAAAAGTAAATGTGTATTTAGCCAATCAGTTCTTTAAATGATGCGTCTGTGTGTGAGTGTCACAGAGAGAGAGAGAGAGAGAGTATGGACTGTGTAGTCAGCAGGTGTGCTGTGATACTTTGGATGCCCTCCACTTAGGGTCAGACACGTGCACACACACACAGACACACACATACTGAGCTTGATAGAGCAACATCAGCGCGACAGGTTACTCGGAGTGAAATTAATCATCGTTCTTTTGTCGCACCACTGCTCTCACAACAGGAGGCTGGCCCCAGGTGACACACACACACACACACACACACACACACACAGGCACGCACACACACACACACACACACAATCACTGATATGAATAAAAAGACAGCTGGTCGGTGACAGCATGCCACTATGAAGCCATTTTCCTAACAGCCAACAGTTGGGTCTGGTTAAAAAAGAACAACACTGCCAAGGTGTGGTCAAGGTAAAGTACAGTGCACTCACTAAATCTAAAGTCTAACGTGAGTTTTATTGTTATTTTTATAACAATAATAGCAGCAATAGCAGGGGTCCTTAAGTAAATTTGGCCAAGGGCCAATGTTTTCCTTAGCAATTTAATATAGGGACAAAATATATCTGTATCAGGCAAAACCTGCTTTTTTTCTACTCACCTTTTTTTCTATTTAATATTGTACAAAAATGACAAATTTAAGAGATTTGTTAAAGTGAATTTGCCACAAAATATCTTAGAACTCAGAGGTCAAATTCACTATAGTTTTGTTGGGTTTTGCTCGAATGGGAGATTGAACCAAACTGCCTAAACTTGAGCTAACTTGAACAGCTTGTTCAGTGTTATTCATAAGCTGCATTACAACATATATGTCACAGTAATAAATGTGGAAAGCTACTGATGTTCTGCAAGTAATACAAAAATATTAATACCACAGCTGTAAACGCTGTAAAAATGACAAGTGACTATTCAGACATGAAGTTAGTTTCCACACATCAAAAACGTATCAAATAAAGTTCCCAACTAATAAGAGATGTCGC
Source organism: Solea solea (assembly GCF_958295425.1). Lineage (NCBI taxonomy): Eukaryota > Metazoa > Chordata > Actinopteri > Pleuronectiformes > Soleidae > Solea > Solea solea. The sequence continues at coordinate 20,802,707 of NC_081144.1, read as the reverse complement.
CGATATTACACTGGATTACATTATACCATACAGCTGCACTATTAGGTGCAATGGAGTATGATACAGGCAGTGCACTGAATAATGACCCCGAGGCTGTTCTGAGAATGAGAGAACCTTCATTCCATCGACTCCGCTGCTGTGCCAAAATATGCCAATAAAAAGATTATGTCTCAGGAAGCCTCTCAGCAAATTTGCAAGTCATGATAATGATGAATAGAAGATGTTGTGTGTTTTTTTTTTTTATATTGTGTGTCATGGAGTTAATTCTAATATTAAATTCAAATCCCATATTCATTCACAAAAGTGCCCCCCCGTAGATAAACTATAAATTATTCTTACAGCTTTCCACTACTTGTGATTTTCTTCTACACATAATATCAAATGATCTTTTATCACTGCAGAAAGGCCCTTGCTCCAACCGGGACTCGAACCTGGGTCTTCTTGATTGCAAAGGCAAGACCGCTAACCACCATACACCAACCGTGTGGCCCTTTATGCTTACATATGCTTTTAAAAACTGATTATCGGTGTTTATTTTGAGTCTTATTTTTCCATGTCATTGTCTTTGCCACTATGATGGGTCCTTTGTGGGAAAACTACAGATCAGTGTATGAAAATGGGGTTCACCTGGTAACCAAACAGAAACCACTGCGGGCATGAAAAATGATTGTAGATTGTATTTATTCTTATATATATATAAATAAACTTTTGACACATTGTATTTGTGTGTTATCTTCAAACTAATGCGTCAGACTGATATTAAAAAGTTTTTTGATTGCAACAGTTTGGGAAATTAGCTGTGTTTTGGAGCAGCTGACATGTTCGTCTCTCAGCGGTGGTTGTTTTGGAGCAGCGCTGAAACATTTTCACTTTCTGCTGCCTGGACTTGCCAGGATGTGACAGCGGCGGCTGAACAGCAATTAGATGCACTCACCCTGAACATTCTCAGAGGTATAAGTTGACAACAGCCTGAATTATACTGATGTTATTTTTGTTCTTTAGACCCCTGGCATACATCATTAGCACTATTAGAGTGGTTTGGATCTCACATTGAAACTGCAGGGCACGGAGAGTGTCAAGATGTCACCGTATCCCTTTGACTTACATCCCTGTTGGGGACTACAAGCTGCAAAAAAGTGACATTTTATAACCACAAGACGTCTCTTTTTATTCAAGCCATGAGCACACACACACATAAGCACATGCACCTGCACAGCCCTCTTCAGCAGGACTTGTACACGTGTACCCATCTTGTCAGAGAGCAACCCAGAACACTGTACCTTTTTTTTCCCCCCCGCTGTCACACACATGGCATGGTCAGGTGCGCGTTGTGAGTGTGTGTTTAATCTTAATCTTAAAGTGTGATGGTTTTCCTCTTCAGTGCGGCTCGCACACACTGCTATCATAACCACAAGCTGTAACTTCCACTCCCTGGAAAGATCACATTCTTCCCTCCCTTATACTCTCCATCATCCTTGCTTCTTTACTCTCCCTCTCTTTCATCCCTCTCTCAGCTCTCTCATTTTCTTTTCGGTCCGTCTTGCTATAACTTTACCTCTCATTCCCTCCCACTCCTCTGCTGCCATCATTGCAGCATTGCAAAAAAAAAAAACTGTCATTCTTAGTAATTTAGCCTGAAACCTTTTCTTTAAAAAAAAGTTCTACTCGTGGGGCTGAAAGAGCCGTGACTGTCTAACTCACAGTAACAAGTGTCACTGTCACCAAACAAATAATGCAAATCACTCATTTGGAATCAAAAATGGAAATTGACTAAATTAAAATATTGAAATGAGTTGGTGTGGATTTCAATTAAGTAGCAAATAGGATTAAATGACATGTGAAAATTGTTTTTTTCTTAAGTTTCTTTTCCTCCCGGCTGGTTTGGTCCCTTTTTGCCGTGCCACCCTTGAGAATGCAGCTGACATAACGAGGTCTGGCTGTGTTGCTGAAACGACAGGTCCACATTCTTCCCCCGAGGCACATCCTGCAGGTTGAAGCCATGTGACGCTAATGACATCCACTCACTTCTGCAGGATGCATTATTATGGTGCAGTTGCTAGTTTGAATCCAGGATCATCTTGGGCAATATTATGCACGAGGACGACTGTAATCGTCAGCAGGTTGCAGGCGTGTGCAGAATTAACAATGTTTCATCATACATCATTTATTCTATGTTCTTCTTAGAAGAAGAAATTAAATATTCCCCAACAGAGAACAATTTTTTCAATAGTTTAATGCTTTTTTGTTTTGCAACATCATCACTAAGCAGCATCCTGTCCATTGTGAGCATTTTTCAAAGAACCAGATTAGATTTCAACAACTTCCTGGAATTTTCTCTCACAGTATTATTGCTGCTATTACACTTTTCAAATCCAATGCTTCAAGGTCTTTCATGTTCTTCCTGTAAGGTAAGATGAATGTCACAAATGAATGGGTAATAAGTGATTGTATGATGTATCTCCAGGACAACCGGGCAAACTACATCTTGTCAAAAAAGCTCATAACTGGATCTTAATTCTGCACAGTTATCTTCAGTTACGGTAACAATGGCAGTGCAGCAGTAATATTTGTGTGCTCGCGTCGCTCATTTATTATTTCTACATAACAGTGTTAAATGAAGCCTCGCGTGAGCTCATGTAGGACACGGCAGTCATACACCCCAGCTGTAATCAGCTGACTGCAACCTATCAGTCATGCTCCAATCGCACACTTGGTACACCAATGCTGCCTCACACAGGTGCCGCTGGCAGAACTTTGTTGCTTCCTTCCTCCTGAAGTCTCAAAAGTCTTAAAAATTGTATTTGGTATTGGGTCTTGCTTGGGTTCACCAAACTCGGGGGTTTCCTGCATTGTTTGGCCAATCCAGGAAGCGTCAAAAGACTGGAGCCATCCTCACCAAAGTCTATCTGCATTTCCCATGTGTTGCAATAAAGGGTTCAGTGTGTTCCTGACTGAATTGGGCTGATTTGACACCTGACATGTGACACAGAAGAACTGGTGGTATTGCAGCAGGAGTGTGGCGTCACACTTTCCCGCTATGTGGAGCGTCCCGCGGCTTTGCTTTCTGGCTAACCCGCTTTGTTCTAAATGTTTTGCGGACGCCCTGCAAAGACTTGTCAGACTGAGGGTTTCAAGGTGGAACAGAGAGTTGAGGACAAAGAGAGAAAAAACGGGAGCATCCGTGCACCCAGAATACAACCGTGGCCCTGAGCTATTGTTTTCACACCCCAAACATAGTATTATCTTGACAGCTGTGAGATGAGGACGAATCTTCATCTCCCGAGCTCTATCGGTGATATGCACACGTGTGTTTGTTTGTCGGCATCTACAATATCTGATTTGGCTCCTCAGAGTTTTAGAAACAATTGCATCTCTCTTTTGTTTCTCCCTCCATGTGTCCCGCTCTCACCCCCACTCTCCCTTCCACTTGTCACACTCTCTCTCTCTCTCTCTCTCCTTTCCCCCCTTCGATGTAACAGCTCAGCTGACACACATGGTCAGCCAAGCTGAACACACTTTCTGTATAGCACAGCCTAGGTGTGAGCGCGTGTGCGCTGCCCTGCAGTGAGGAGTGAAACTACTGCCAAACTAGCTCAATTTGTCAAGTGCAGAGAGGTGTGCGGGGCCTTGAGGACCACCGCACCGCTGTTTTCAAGGTAAACAGAGGATTTAAAAGGTAAAGGGAAGAAAGAGGAATTTTAAAGGACAAACACAAATGCCCTGGAACACACTCGCATACAACCAAACTGAACCTTACCCTAAAACTTCAAATGAGTCACTGTAATGTGACCATATAAACAGATCTACAGTGGGTCCCCCCCCCCACCCCGCCACACACACACACACACACCGAGCGCTCACAGACTTCTGTTTCTTCAGATCAGCCTGACTGAAGGAAAGGCTACTTCATCACTGCCAGTTCTGTGGTGTGTGTGTGTGTGTGTGTGTGTGTGTGTGGGCACATAAACACAACCTGGCACCACCTTCAGAAGGAGACACTCATTATTAAAGGTGTAGTGCACATAAATTATCAGCTGCTGCTCCGCATGAACTGAATAAAGAAAAACAATGTCACGGCGCGGTCAGCGGGGTGAACGTTTACGTCTGAGGAATGATAGATGCCTCGCTCTCATTCTCTTTGCTCTGGCCTGTTGCCACGGGGATTAATTCTGGAAGGCGAGAGAGAGAGAGAGAGAGACTAAGACAGAGAGGAAGAGGGAAGTGAGTGACGTTTTTGATTGCCTTGTTTCAAAGGCCACGAGCATATCACAGTGAAACACACACACACACACACACACACACACACACACACACAAATCCATTAAGAGTCACTCCTAAGTAGTGGGTGAATGTAAGTGAACGGAGAGTGATACCAATCGGGGATTGTGTGCATGTGTGTGTGTGTGTGGTTCGGTGTGTGTCGGTGGTTAATTGTTTAATATTTGTTATACTGAAATTTGTTTATGAGATGATAGTACATTAAGGGAAAGCAATTAAAAGAAGAGGAGGTGTGAATTATTAATTCGTGTTGGGGACGATAGTAAATGCAAAAAAGCAAATGTTCCTTTTCTAATACATTAATCTTCATCTGACAAAGTAGCTTTCCCATAAAGGGTTGGGGGAGCGGGTTGGGGTGGGTGGGGCGCTTCATTCCCATCTCTTTCTACCCTTTCTCCTCCTGGTCTCACCATGTTGTTTCCAGTTACTTCAATCATCAAGTTTAGTCCCATTTTGATGAAATGTTTTAACGGAATACTGATCAATAACATTACAAGTCACCCTAAAACCTAAAGATTCCAGTCAACCTTACCTTTATTCTAAACTAAGAAATGACTTCCTCTGTGGCGACGGTGCTAAACACTTTACTTCAGTAAACAAGTGGGACGATACATATTTAAACAGCCGTGCACATTGTGCAAACATTTCTCATTACACCACACAAACAAGCAAGTGCCGTTCATAAAAGAGTGTTATTTCTCTTATAGCATGAAATGACCTTTACACAGAAAAAAATTGCTGCCCAGGTGCCAGATTGTTGAGTGCAACCTAATCTGTGGTACTTTATCACCGCGACACAGGAAGACACAATCAATTCCAGTTAAGGAACACAACTAAAATAATTAAGATTCACTGCGTTATAAAAGTCAACAGAGGAAGCCAAACCAATCAAAGCCACTGAGTAGTTGTAAAAACATTTACGGCGTGGATGGTAAACTTGGCAAATGTTGCAGGGCATAAAGATAACCTAACAATAACAATAAGTGATTTAAAAATCTGAAATCTGACACGATTTGCATGCCGGGTCTGAGGTAGCTGCTCTCTGTGACAGCTGCAGGATTTCATTGTTATGTTCCCCCTGCTCTCTGCATATCTCCTCTCTTTCCTTGTCCTCTGCACTTTCTTGTCCAGGGAACAGAGATAGCAGTGGACAGTCAGATTAATGACCCCAGCCTCTAATACGCTCCGTCTTCCACTTTACATGTGTCGCTTGCTGTATAGCGCCTCACTACAGCTCAGAGATGAGACACACAGGGAGAGCGCCCTTGCCAAGATGAGCAGTGTTCATATTTTTTGGACTGTCTGTTCGCCTGCCTTACTGTCATTCGTTTCCACTTTTGCATATTTGTTGTAGCTGCTGACACAAAAACAAGGGTGTCTTCACACCAGGCTGGTGGAGTGCAGTTAAATTGAACCTTGGTGCATTTACCCTGTTGGTATGGTTAGTTTGGATCAGTGTGTACGTGGTCTAAGACCATCTAATGTGGACCAAACAACAACTAAACTAGTATTAAAGGCTACAGGATCAGCGTTCTCATCCACATCTGACTCTGCTCTGACTCTTCAGTGGTTCTCGTCCTGGTTCTCTACGTTCCTCGCTGGAGAATGTGTGTAAGTGACTAGCTTGTTCATTATTCATGTTCCTTCATTGTAACCCCGGAACCTGTATAGCTCGCTCCTTTGTTTATGTTTCGTCACTGTAAGCCCGGGACCGTGCTAGCCGCCAACCTTTCATTCTCCCGGCTCTTCACATTTCCTGAACCTTTTTACCATCTTAGTTTGATTACTCTTCATTTGTACATTTAGTACTTACTTATACTTTGTGTTTTGTGCATATTTAGTCTTACCTGTGCTGTATTTGTGTGCCGTTTTGTTCATACTTTAAAGAGGCCATCAAGCTAGCAGCACACGTTGATAAAACAGCCATGTGTGGGTATTTGCACCCTTGGTGAGTGGAGTGAGGTGTGTATCTTGTATATTGTGTGTGTGTAAATTGTAGACAAACTAAGTTAACATAATAAATAAAATAAAATAAATAAAATAAATAAAATAAATAAAATAAATAAAATAAATAAAATAAATAAAATAAAATAAATAAAATAAATAAAATAAATAAAATAAATAAAATAAATAAAATAAAATAAAATAAAATAAAATAAAATAAAATAAAATAAAATAATAAACAACAATAATTAGATTTAACTAAGCTAAATCTAATTATTGTTGTTTATTATTTTTAAATTACTTTAAGTATTTCTATGTGTAGTGTACAGTTAAATTTAGATGCACTGTGGAAATGAGATTTGTCAAATGTGTGTCATTTGAAAGTGTTATTAATTAAATTCATTCTGTGCTTATTTTCTGTATTCATGGTGCTACAAAAAGAGAATTGCATGATTTCTTATCACATTGGCCTTTGTGAACGTGAGAAATAAACAATGTATCAAATTTACATCAGACGCAGTACAACACTGACCAGTAGGTGTGAGCACACCTTAAAAGATGCTTCTTTTAGTCATGAGTCAGGAACCTTTTAAAGAAGCTCTATGTTGCACAGGTGGCAAATATCTATACATGGACAGGTAGATGCTGATACATGCGTGCCTTTCATACGTCCGTGCATCTGTCTGCACTCATGTCTGCTTATGTCTGTGTCTGTCGTTGTGTAATTACAAAGGAGAGACAATAAGCCAGTTTTCTTTTCTTTTTTTTTTTTTACTCCCCTCCTGTGGGAGCTCACAGCTAATTATAGAGCCAGCGGAGCTTCAAATTGCCATTTCAAACAGCCATACGGTGGGAGACAATAACACACTCCCCTGGTGGTGTCACCGCCGCGTAGTGAGTGTGTCTGCATGAAGGTGTTACAGTCGACAAGATCGCAGCAGCAGAGAAGTAGAGAGAAGAAGGATCCAACCACCCAGATAACCAAAAATGACTGGTGACCTGAAAAGGAGCTCATATTTTAACAGCTACAGTATCAGTGAGTGCACATTTAAGCCCCAGACTATAGAAGCTGATGTGAGGGGATAATGGATGCCCTTCGTCCTCAACTCAAAATGCACTTTCTCTCTAAGGTTGGGGTGTTGAACCGCTTTTTAGGAAATTACTGAGCAAAAAACCCCAAGTTAATCAAGTGATCTGAGAGAGAACTAAACTGCTGCACCTCCCCTAGGCTCTGTTTACAGCCGGAGGGAAATCTGGCACATGATGGGAGACTTTGACCACCTACTGGCTGTACTTAGCAGCTGCATGTACATATCCCTTCTGTGGAAAGGTCACTATTCCAACTTTGCCAACAATTGCGTCTGCTGCCAAAAAAAAAAAAAAAAGGGGTGAAAGGGTATAAATGAGCTTGACAATGAAAGTATGAAAATAAAAATGTGGGTCAATCGCGGCCGAGCACTGATTCCTTCCGGTCATTTGTCTCTCATGAAGCACGTGCATTTGTTCGTGTTGATCTGGTGGGAGCGGCTCAGGACAGAGACTTGATCCCAAAGTGCATAGCCTGTGGGAGGAGACTCAACTGACTTGTTCCTGTGATCCTGCCAAAACAGCTTCAAGTCCCTGATGTTTTCATTTATTCACATTAAACCAGCGCACCAGTCCAAAACCAACCCAACTGACTGTACGGCACTCTGACAAAACACGGTACCAGTCACTCAGCGGAGGGAGCGTTTGAATTCACGGAGACAAAACTCAACCTTTTTGGCAAGATGGAAAACAAAAGGGGACGGGAGGGGGGAGAAAACAAAAGCAAGAAGGAGAAAGAAGGAAAATGAGTTGGTGGCAGCATGACAGAGAATGATGGAGGGAGAGATAAACGAGAACAAACTGAAAGAAAAAGTGGGGAAAGCTAGAGAAAGGACGTGTGTGTGTGTGTGTGGGGAGGGGGGGGGTCTGTGGTCTGTGGTGGAATGTGCTTTGAGGGAACGATCAGTGCCAACACATACACTCACATACTCTCTCTAACACACACATTATACCCGCAACAATAAAACAGTCTTCCTCTGCCTCTAGCTGTTCTTCATATACACAAGACACCCATCACCCATCTCTCTCTCTCTCTCTCTCCGTCTCACACAAATATCAAAATATCATAAAAATAAAGAGACATTGGAATAACACGGGCGTTCCTTCTAAACAGGACCAAAGCACAGTGTGACCAGTGCAGCATTGTTCAGCGCAAAGCACATAAACTTGGTGTTGTGCCCGCAGGCTCCACCCCATCTCCTATGATCCTCGGCGAGCCAACTGCAGGCCTCTCGCTCACTAAATTATGATTCAGTATAAATTCATATTGTGGTTTTGTTGTTGCTCGTTATTGTGGAACAAAGCCAAGTATTTGTTTGAAACACTGACTCCTTTGTGCACACAAAACTGTATCTTTAGTTACATCAGGCACAGGTGCTGTTTTGTGTACGTAAGAGTACTTGGACTCTACTTTGGTTTAGATTTAGATGAAAGATGAAATTGTAAAAAGCTCAGTGCTCCTTTTTTTTTTATGATTACTTTATGATTTAAAACAGCATGCACCCGCCCTGCTGCTCTCCTTTAGTTGCCTGTGATTTTTAATTGCCCTCATTTATTTAAGATAAACAATTTATTACCAATTCCATCTGGTTTTATGTTACTTCCTTTCCCCCTTACAAGCTGGGCCATAACACACACACACACATATACACACACAGATAAAATAGCTCCAGGATGAAAGAGAAATCACTAATGAGTTGATTCATGTTAATTTTGAACACAACGTGTGTGTGTGTGTGTGTGTGTGTCTCTTGGTGTCTTTCCTGACAACACTCCCCAGAGTGTACATGGGCCGTAACTCATGTGCCAATTAATTAACAGCATAAGCGTGTGTCTGCACATGTGTGTGTGTGTGTGTGTGTCGAGAGATAGAGTTACAGTCCATCAATGTAATGAATGTAAGGGGAGCTGTCATCAGACACTGGTGCTATCTGTAACTAACACCAGGTTAGATACAGTAAGATATCAGTAGTACTCATGTTGGGTCTATGTCCTGCTCCAT